>NC_134356.1:124766054-125096054 GCF_048569485.1 Anomaloglossus baeobatrachus
AATTAATCTATGATGAACAAGAAGAATCCACATAGTGTATCATAGTGATCTGTCTTTGAAAAAATGTCCTCTAGAGGAGGTAACGGAACAAATGACCGCTATACAGGAAAACCACCCTAAACAGAGTTATCAGGAATAAATGAGACATACCGGCACGGTGGCTCAGTGGCTAGCACTGCAGTCTTGCAGCGCTGGGGTCCTGGGTTCAAATCCCACCAAGGACACCATCTGCAAGGAGTTTGTATGTTCTCCCCGTGTTTGCGTGGGTTTCCTCCGGGTACTCCGGTTTCCTCCCACATTCCAAAGACATACAGATAGGGACTCTAGATTGTGAGCCCCAATGGGGACAGTGTTGCCAATGTATGTAAAGTGCTATGGAATTAATAGCGCTATATAAATGAATAAAATTATTATTATTATTATTATTATATGATTGTAGAGAAAACGGTGTGTATACAATATACGAAATCTCCGTGTAAAAGAAAAGGATACCTAGAAATAGAAGGTAGTCAAATATCCGGCTGGACAATTTAGAAAAAATCTATACCAGAGAGTACAGTCAAAATATGAAAAATGGTAAATGACTAGGGAAGGATCATATGAGCTGCAAAGAGATGATGAAAAAAGAAGAAGGAAGAAGCAAGAAACAAGGGAGAAAAAAAGAAGAGAGAAAGAAAAAAGAAAAAAGAAAAGAGAAGGGAGAAAAAAGAACAAGAGACAAAAAAGTGTGAAAGACTAGAAGAAGAAATGGAAAAGGGGAAATGAGGAGCAGTGTACAGTTCTGAAGGTAAAGATAAGTAGGGGATACCTCTGTTGACATCAATGGTACAACTGATAGCAAACAAATGATGTAAGAGTCACGTTAGAGAAGTGGAGTCCACTGTAAGACACTATGAAAAGGGAAAATGACAAGCCATAATATCTGTAGTACATCGTATTATGGGGGAATGTATCCAAAGAATAAATAAATCAGTGTGTACCTACCCAGTTGCCGTACATATAGTGCAGAAAAAACTGCTGGTGTAGGGAGTGCCCTTATATTCAGAGGCAACACGTTTCAGGTATGATAACCTGTATAATCAATCAATGTGAACAATTGATCAGTGTGTTAATATTACGTTACAAAAGAAAAAGTATGAACTTGAAAAATCGGCACATACCGGACGGTAGAAATATTATGTAGTAAGGCACGGTGTGTGCTCAACACCCTTAAGGTGTGGAAGAACCAAATGATATGGTCTGTAGATAAAGGAATATGTCAAAATAAGTATATGCCCCTATGAATGCAACTGCAATGAAATACAGCAGGGATATGACATGTCAAAGTACAAACCTTTATCTTGCTAGATAAGGCTAGGTATTAATGCATCAACATATGATGTTGTGGGGAAAATCAGTCGGACTCCTAAAGGAAAATATATACAGATCATAATGAGGATAGATATAAAGACTATACACAGTCATAGCCAGAGGAGAAAGAGAAAGTAAACCGTCTGTACCTTGAGTGGATAAAATCCTGTGTGGTGGCCGGTCCCCATGTGAATTCCTATGCTGCCTCTAGGAAGTGAGGAGTGCGCTTTTTAAAGGTGCCTAATGGCCCAGGTGTGCCAGCTCTAACAGGAAATCCTGCCTGTGAAACGCAGGGACAGCCCGCGGCACGCACGCCGCCCATGCGCGGAGGAACCCTCTGTGATCCTCGGCGCATGCGCGAGCGGCGGCCACAGCCGGTCCACGTGCGTGTGTGTTGGCAGGACCAGGACGCACATGCAGACATGGAAATGAGGGTGCTGGAGCGCAAACAGTGATCGTGGAACGCACGATCACCCATGCGCTGAAGGGCCAAGGGGCCGATCAGCGCATGCGCAAGCGGCGGCCACGGCATGTGAATGTTGAATAGGAGGAGTGGGCCGGGCGCGTGCGCAGACCGGCCGATAAGGCGGCCGAGACCGCGCATGCATGGGCACACAAACGTCCATGTGATCCAGGTGAATGGTGCCGACAGGATATTCAGTGCCGTGACGAGATCATGGAAAAACTACAGCGCCTGTGAAAAAAGACATAGGATAATTAGATAAATATAATGTACATAGCGCCACTGTAAAGAGATTTATAGGACACAATAGCAATGAAAAATAGGATTATAAATAAAGAAGAGTAAGAGACTGCATTTGAAAGAATGGAACAGAAAAAAAAGGGAAAATAGAGCTGTATCTGAAAAAGGGTGAATAGTTTGAAAAGAAGAAAAAAAGAAGAAAAATTAAAAAAAGAATAAATAATAAAATAAAAGGAATAAAAGTAAGGATAAAAATAAGAATAAACCATGTGAAAATAGAGGGCATATTGATTTAGTAAAAAATCTCATATTCCCGATTCAATCCCAAGGGTTCTAATGTCTGTAATGTAAAAATCCAATATGCCTCCCGTTCTTTCAGCTTCTGCACCCTATTGCCCCCCCTCCTGGGTTGAGGTACTTGTTCCAAAACTTGGTAGCGTAGCTGTGCTACCGTGTGACCTGCCTGTAGAAAGTGTGCGGGAATGGGTAGTAATGTCTGCTTACACCTAATGGTCGATTTGTGTTTACTTATTTGGTCTCGGATATGTTGGGTAGTCTCCCCAACATATCCGAGACCGCAGGGACACTTAATCAAGTATACAACATATGCTGAATCACAAGTGAAGAAGTTTTTTATATGAAAGATCTTACCGGTACGGGGGTGGGTGAAAGTACTCCCCTTTGTAACATTTGAACATTGAATACAATGCAAGCATGGATAAGTGCCAGTACGGGCTGTCTGTAGTGTCAATTGTAATGCCTGTTTCCGCTGGGAGCCAATATCTGCCCGCACTAAAGTGTCCTTCAGATTTTTTGGACGCTTATTGCAAAAAAGAGGTCTGTTTTGAAACTCAGAAATGTTGGGATAAGCCTGGCCCAAAAGCGACCAGTGTTTCAGGATAACCCCCTTAACCTGCGCCTGAAAGGGATGATAGGTTGCGACAAAGGTGGCTCTAGGGCCTTGAACCGGACTTGATCGTCTAATAGTAGACTGTGGTGTCGCAACGTTCTGAGGATATCCCCTGGCTATAAACTTAGCACTCATTTCCGCCCGACGTCTTTCTCGTATGTCGGGGTCTGACACAATGCGGTCCACCCTCTTAATCTGAGAAGATGGTAATGCCCACTTAATGTGACTAGGATGAGCACTGGTGTAGTGTAGCAAACTATTCCTGTCCGTGGATTTGGTGTAAAGATCAGTTGAAATAGTGCCATCAGGTGATTTCAAGACGAGTACGTCGAGAAAATTGATCTTATGTTGGTCTGAGTGTAAGGTAAACTTAAGATTGGGTAGACAGCTGTTCAAATCAGAAGAGAATGTACTCAAATCAGAAGGGTCACCATGCCAAACCATGAAAATGTCGTCTATATATCTGCGCCATATGACGACGTGTGCCAAGAACATAGGATGAGAATAGACGAACGTTTCCTCGAAATGCGCCATAAAGATATTAGCATATGGTGGTGCTACATTTGATCCCATGGCGGTCCCCTGGATTTGCAAATAAAATTGATCTTGAAACAGAAAGAAATTATTATGTAACACTATTGTCAAAAGGTCAATGACCAACTTTTTTTGATGGGGGGATAGTCCACCATGCTTGTCCAAGAATAAATCAACAGCGTCAATACCCTGCTGATGATTAATGCTTGTGTAAAGACTTGTCACATCTAGAGTAACCAGAATGTCGTCACCGGACGATAACTCTGTTTAGGGTGGTTTTCCTGTATAGCGGTCATTTGTTCCGTTACCTCCTCTAGAGGACATTTTTTCAAAGACAGATCACTATGATACACTATGTGGATTCTTCTTGTTCATCATAGATTAATTATCAGTATTAAAAGCTTGTAGATATTGTTTTGTGTTCTTTGCCCCTAATGATGTACTCCTATATTGAGCATATTTGGTATGTACATTACTCTGTTTGTATAACAACTAATTCAATTTTTTTCTTTCTGTATATCTATATCATAGACTTTCTCTGACGAAGGCCTGTATGTGAAGGCCGAAACGTTAGGAATTTTCATTTTGGATCCTTTGCATCAATAAACAAGCAAACTGAAATTCAAGTACTACTCTGCCTCAGACTCTTAACTTTTTGTGTGCCCGAGTTATTTGTTCTTTACTGTATTGCGATATTTCCTCGGAGGCACCTACTTTTTGATAAGTGAGCCAGACTTTACTTTATATTGATACAAACACAGCGTGGACTTGGTCCGCATCGCTGCGCAAGACACATGAGCGCCTTCTTGCTGCACAACCTCCAACATGACCCTCGTATTGTCAAAATTAGAAGTGATGATGACTACTGGCTTGCCACACTATTAGATCCCTGGTACAAGTCCAAATTTTGTGACATAATTCCAGCCATAGAAAGGGACGCACGTATGAAGGAGTATCAGCAAAAGCTGTTCCTCGATCTTAGCTCGGCTTTTCCACCAAACAACCGTGGTGCAGGGAGTGAATCCTCCAGTTGTAACTTGACAAACATGGGACGGTCTCGTCATCTTCAACAGTCTACCCGTACCAGCAGCACCGTATCTGGTGCTGGTAACAGCAGTTTTATTGAATCTTTTCATATTTTTTAGACCATCCTTTGCAAGGCCACCAGAGACAACAAGTCTGACACATAGTCAACGGCTGGAGAGGATGTTACAGGAGTATCTCCAAATGAACATCGATGCCATGACTTTGCAAATGGAGCCTTGCTCATTTTGGGCTTCAAATCTTGAAAAATGGCCAGAGCTCTCCACTTACGTCTTGGAGATTTTGTCGTGTCCAGCTGCCAGCGTTGTCTCTGAACGTGTTTTCAGTGCTGCTGGGTGTGTGCTGACAGATAAGCGCACGCGTCTGTCCAGTGACAATGTGGACAGACTAACGTTCATCAAAATGAACAAGTCATGGATCCACAAGGAAATTACTACCCCTATGTCATCCTGGGGAGAGTAAATGCTTGTGGATTTTGAATGTGCTTGATGCAAATTTACCTGTGAAGTGTACAACTGGGGCACAAGTGCTGCCACTGAAGGGGTGGGTGCGTGTGTGGCTCAATTTTTGGAAAAAAGGGAGACTCCACTTGGAGTAACCATTGCTTGATGTGTTTTTTAAAAGGAGCCAAGATGAACAAGTCATGGTTCAGCAAAGACTTTGCTACCTACCCCGGTGTCATCCTGGGGACGGTTAAGTATGGCGTATTTTTGAATGTGCTTGATGCAAATCTACCTGTGAAGTGTACAACTGGGGCACAAGTGCTGCCACTGAAGGGGTGGGTGTGTGTGGCCCAATTTTTGGAAAAAAGGGAGACTCCGCTTGGAGTAACCCTTGCTTACACTGTTTCTAAAAATGATCCAAGATTAACAGATCTGGGATCAGCAAAGACTTTACAACCTACCACGGTGTCATCCTGGGGACAGTTAAGGATGGCATATTTTTGAATGTGCTTGATGCAAATCTACCTGTGAAGTGTACAACTGGGGCACAAGTGCTGCCACTGAAGGGGTGGGTGTCTGTGTGGCCCAATTTTTGGAAAAAAAAGGGAGACTCCGCTTGGAGTAACCCTTGCGGTGTTTTGCATGATTTTAGAAGGGCATGCCATGCCTATATCTGTGTCTCGTCCTCTTTTTCCTCTTCAAGCTGTTTAGTTTTCGCATGAGAATTTGTTCTTGTCACTTTCACATGTGTTTGTGTTGTGAGTTGTTTGTCACCTTTTGGACACCTTTCAGGGTGTTTTCTAGGTGTTTTTATGTGTTTGTGATTGCCTCCCATTGTTTCCTATGCGGTTCGAGTGGTTCGCCAAATCGGTTCGCCAAACCGAACTCGAACGAGACCTTCGTTCGGCGAACCGAACTCAAGCCGAACCACTGCCGGTTCACTCATCTCTAGTTATGTGTATTTCTTTAATTTTGGCCTGTTGTGTCTGTTATAGCTATAGGATCAAGGGAAGTAGGGGAAGCTGTATTTCCTTTGACCCTTCCATGGTCTAGTGGTAAGCTGGTGGCCTTGGATGTGTGAGTTTGGGAGTTTAAATCTCAATGGACACTTCTGCGTATTTGCTGTGTAATGGTCCAATGGGCTAGTTGACTGGTCTATGATGACGCCTATCTGTTTCCATTGAATGGAGAGAGCAGGCGTCGTGTGTATTTCTTTAATTTTGCCTTGTTGAGTCTATTATGGCTATAAGATCAAGGGAAGTAGGGGAAGCTGTACTTCCCATGGTCTAGTGGTAAGTTGGTAGTCTTGGATGTGTGAGGTTGGGAGTTTGAATCCCAATGGACACTTCTCGATATTTGCTGTGTCATGGTCCAATAGGCTAGTTGACTGGTCTATGATGTCGCTTATCTGTTTCCATTGAAAGGAGAGAGCAGGCATCGTGTGTATTTCTTTTATTTTACCCTGTTGCGTCTGTTATGGCTAGAGGATCAAGGGAAGTAGGGAAAGCTGTGCTTCCCATGTCCGTTCTATGGTTTAGTGGAAAGCTGGTGGCCTTGCATGTGTGAGCTTGGGATTTCATATCCTAATCGACGCTCCGAGATATTTGCTGTGTTATGGTCCAATTGGCTAGTTGAATGGTCTAAGGTGATGCCTATCTGTTTCAACTGAATGGAAAGAGCAGGTGTTGTGTGTCTTTCTTTAATTTTGCCCTGTTGTGTCCGTTATGGCTATAGGATCAAGGGAAGTATCGGAAGCTGTATTTCCCATGTCCCTTCCATGGTCTAGTGGTAAGCTGGTGGCCTTGCATGTGTAAGCGTGAGACTTCAAATCCCAATGGATGCTTTCATCTTCATATTTCAGCTTTGCGGCAACTTTATTTTCAGAACCTAAACCAAATTTGGGAGGGTTTCAGCTTTCAAAAGAGTAATTTATAAAAACCAATGGATGAATTTAAAGTCAGGTTATAAGCTTTTATTTACATAACATGGATAAGCGACAGAACTTCTGTCAGGGAGTGTAGGAGACCCATTCCTTAAAAATGGTCAAATGATGTTGTCACAGGCCCTCCTCTACAAGTCTTCCAGGGGGTATTTCAGTTTCCCCCTCTAATTTTTTTCAGCCCTTGCACTTAGTGAACAGCCTTTATGAGTGTAGCAGTCCTACTACCCAGAGGTGTATGTAGGGAGTCTGGCGGGGCATCTGCCCCGGGCGCAACTGTCATGGGGGTGCTGTCGCGCTGCCTGATGCAACACAGATAAAGTCTCCCTGGCAGACATGTTTGCCGCCCTGTAGTGGGAGCCGCCGTTCTCTGAGTGCAGCTGTCACATTGACAGCAGCAATCATAGAAACTGCAGCGCACGGCTCCAACTGATCAATTATCCTTGTATCTTTCAGACGCGAGGACAATTGAAGCAGTGCCCTCCGGCGCTGACTTCCGGGTCAGAGCGATGGCTGTAATGTGATCAAGTCAGCTGATCACACTGCTGACCCGAAAGTCAGGACCGCAGCGCAGAGGCGGCAGATAGCACTGATGATAAGTGCTCCACTGTGGAGCTGAAGACAGTGACACTGAAGAGGGTGGAAGTATCTATGGACACAGAAAGGAGGGGACAGAGGAAGGAGAGAGGGAACTATCAGTGGACACATTATGAGAAGACAGAGGGTGGGGAGGGGATAATTATCTATAGACACAGTATGGAGGAGAGAGGATTGGGAGGGGGAAGTATCTATAGACACAGTATGAGGAGACAGAAGGTGGGGAGGGGGAAGTATCTATAGAAACAGTATGGAGGAGAGAGGATGGAGAGGTGCAGTATCTATAGACACAGTATGGAGGAGAGAGAATGGGGAGAGGGCAGTATCTATAGACACAGTATGAGGAGACAGAAGGTGGGGAGGGGGAAGTATCTATAGACACAGTATGGAGGAGTACTATACCAAAAAAGAAAAGAAAACCGAACTAGAAGGTCACTTGAATATTAAATCTTTATTAATACATAATAAAATTATACACATAATAAAACACACGGCTGTTGACTGGAAAAAGGCGTCAAAAACCTGCATGGCGTATGGGGATCATAACAATAATATAATGTAATAATGAGGCAAGGGGTATAGTGAAAGGGAATTCAAAGGCGATGGAATAAATATGAATAAATTGGTAAATACAAAACACAGTTAATAGTGTCAAGTGCTGGAGAGTGTGGCTAAAGGTCATGCCATAATAGTGAAGTAAAATCAGCAGAAAATGACAACCAGCAAGGTAACCATCATGTTAGAATTCCACAACACACTAGGCCACCGGCCTCAAAGCAGCAGGTGAGTTGCAGGGAGGAGAGGCAAAGGCTCAAAATAGTATAGACCGATAGGTGAAACATAGAATTTAAGTTACATTAACAGAGTGTCAGAATCGGCACAATGAAACACTAAAATAGTGGTATAATCACCTAAGGTCACAGAGCACAGCCTCCTCCAAGTAAGTGACGCCTCATGTGTGGGCAGAGAGAGGATGAGGAGTCATGTGTGGACAGAGAGAGGATGAAGAGTCATGTGTGGACAGAGAGAGGATGAGGGGTCATGTGTTGGGAGAGAGAGGATGAGGGCTCATATGTGGGGAGAGAGAGGATGAGGGGTCATATGTGGGGAGAGAGAGGATGAGAGGTCATGTGTGGGGAGAGAGAGGATGAGAGGTCATATGTGGGGAGAGAGAGGATGAGGGGTCATGTGTGGGGAGAGAGAGGATGGGAGGTCATGTGTGGGGAGAGAGAGGATGAGAGGTCATATGTGGGGGAGAGAGAGGATGAGGGGTTATGTGTGGGGAGAGAGAGGATGAGGGGTCATGTGTGGGGAGAGAGAGGATGAGGGGTCATGTGTGGGGAGGGAGAGGATGAGAGGTCATGTGTGGGGAGGGAGAGGATGAGAGGTCATGTGTGGGGAGAGATAGGATGAGGGGTCATATGTTGGAAGAGATAGGATGAGGGGTCATATGTGGGGAGAGAGAGGATGAGGCATCATGTGTGGGGAGAGAGAGGATGAGGGGTCATGTGTGGGGAGAGAGAGGATGAGGGGTCATGTGTGGGGAGAGAGAGGATGAGGGGTCATGTGTGGGGAGAGAGAGGATGAAGGGTCATGTGTGGGGAAAGAGAGGATGAGTGGTGATGTATACAGACATAGTATGTGGAGCGATTGTTGGAATGTATACGGACATGGTATAGGGAGAAAACGGGAAAGAAATTTTGAGGACACAGAATAAAAAGTGACATAGTATACGGAGCAAGTGGGTAGGATGGGGAGTGAGGTGGCAAAGTGTATGGACACGCAGGAGGTAGTGAGGAGACAGTAAAAGATGAGAGAAATGTGAGGGGGCATAGAATAGAGACTGAGTAGTGAAGGGGGACGGTATGGAGATGGGAAGAATGGGAGGACAGTGAGGCCATAGCGAGGAGTGCTGTGTGATGAGAGATCACAGCAAAAAAACTGGGTAATATGAAGGGACACAGTGTAAAAGGACAGTGTGAAGGGGCTCAGTATGGAAAAGAGAGGGCACTGTGGAGGGCATGTACCATAAGAGGGGCAGTGTGGGGGTCATAGTTTGTGCAGAGAACACAGTGAGGGGTCATTATTTATTCTGGGATAACAGTGTAGGGCAGATAATTTTAAATAGAAGTATTATAATCATTCTGCTTTTTTTAGGAGTATCATGCCGGTGTGTGCTGCAGAAGACTGGAGAAGATGGAAATCTGCAGAGACGAGATGTGAATGTAAAAAGTCATCATGGCGTCAGGACAAGGTTAAGGATAGAAATAAATGTCTCAGAGACAACATCATCTATAAGGTATGTGAATGTAAATGTTTATTTGTGATACTATGTCCCATCATTAGGCCTCGGTCTCACTTGCGCATTGCTTCTGATCTGAGCGCAGTGGGACCCCCACTGATCAGCTGGTCTTGGTGCAGGTGGCTGGAAATGCATATTTCTGGATCTGCTTTGCCCTCTGATAGTGTCCTGCACCTCTGCTTTATTGATTTTAATAAGAGGCTGCTGCCACTATCAGAAGATGGAGCAGATGCAGAACTGAGCACTTCCTGCCACCTACCACCAGCGGCACGGCACCTAGAACAGGCGATTGGCTGGCGTGCCAGGTGCCGGATCCTGACCAATCGGACATTGGTGATCAATCCTAAGGAAAGGCCATCAGTGTTAAAGTAGTGGACAATCTCTTTAATAAAGTCTTGTGCCGTCTGACCAGTTAAGGGTTACTATGTTTTTACTTATGTTGTTAGGAGCATTGAAGGGGTTGTCCAAGTTTGTGATGAGCCTGCAGTCACTCCATGTGTCACTCTCTGTGACTGCAGACTTCTGAGTTCTGCTGGCGGTGACAGTGGGAGGTTAGAAGCTGTAAGTATGCGATTTACATAGATGTGGTCACGTGCTGAACAGACATGCTCAATGAAAAGAAAGTGACCGAGGCTGGACACATCAAATCAGAATGTGGCCAGAAGAATACAAATCTCATACTTGTACTCATATGATCGTCCACTCTCGTCACTGGCATCAGAGAATTGTAAAAGTGTGCAGAGCATGCATTTAAAGACTTAAGAAGCCTGAAGTCATGGATAGAGTCACTGCAGACTTTCATCTCTAATCTGGACAACCCCTTTAATTACAAAATTAAGCAGTGTAGTATCCTCAGTTCTAACAATGTGTAATATTCTCACTGTCACAATTCAGCTCTGCTTGCAGGTTCCAGCAGTCACCACATGGCCACTACACTCATGTAATTTTCATACTTGCATGTGAAAATTAGCTTTTCTTCCTACGTTTCTCATTGAACATTGAGAGAATTATGAAGAGAACCTCGTTATCACGTGACTGTAAGTGCAAATCACATATGAATGATTGGTCCCATGACGACCACCCAAACTGCTAGGTGGGCGGAGGGGGCCAAACTGAATTCTTGCCCCGAGTGCTGGAAAGCCTAGATACACCTCTGTACTACCTAGCAGGTTTTTCAGGTTGTGTATAAAACCCTCCTTTTTGTCTAAAGGTCCAGTCACACTAAACAACTTACCAGCGATCCCAACAACGATAGGGATCACTGGTAAGTTGCTAGGAGGTTGCTGGTGAGAGGTCACACTGCGACGCTCCAGCGATCCCACCAACAACCTGACCTGGCAGGGATCGCTGGAGCGTCGCTACACGAGTTGCTGGTGAGCTCACCAGCAACCAGTGACCAGCCCCCAGCGCCACGTGGAAGATGCTGCGCTTGGTAACTAAGGTAAATATCGGGTAACCAACCCGATATTTACCTTGGTTACCAGCGCACGCAGCTACACGTTCAGAGAGCAGGGAGCAGCGCACACTGAGCGCTGGCTCTCTGCTCTCCTAGTTACAGCACACATCGGGTTAATTACCCGATGTGTGCTGCAGCTACATGTGCACAGAGCAGGGAGCAGCGCACACCGCTTAGCGCTGGCTCCCTGCTCTCCTAGTTACAGCACACATCGGGTTAATTAAGCCGATGTGTCCTGCAGCTACATGTGCACAGAGCAGGGAGCAGCGCACACCGCTTAGCGCTGGCTCCCTACTCTCCTAGTTACAGCACACATCGGGTTAATTACCCGATGTGTACTGCAGCTAAATGTGCACAGTGCAGGTAGCAGCGCACACCGCATAGCGCTGGCTCCCTGCTCTCCTAACTACAGCACACATCGGGTTAATTAACCCGATGTGTCCTGCAGCTACATGTGCACAGAGCAGGAGCCGGCACTGACAGTGGGAGCGGCGGAGGCTGGTAACGAAGGTAAATATCGGGTAACCAAGGACAGGGCTTCTTGGTTACCCGATGTTTACATTGGTTACCAGCGTCCGCAGAAGCCGGCTCCTGCTGCCTGCACATTCAGTTGTTGCTGTCTCGCTGTCACACACAGCGATCTGTGCTTCACAGCGGGACAGCAACAACTAAAAAATGGCCCAGGACATTCAGCAACAACCAACGACCTCACAGCAGGGGCCAGGTTGTTGCTGGATGTCACACACAGCGACATCACTAGCAACATCGCTGCTACGTCACAAAAGTTGTTCGTTAGCAGCGATGTTGCTAGCGATGTTGCTTAGTGTGACGGGGCCTTTATACAGGTTTTATTGAAGTCCCTCTTCCTTCTAGTTTTTTGCAGTTTTTCATTGTCCGCATAGGCTTTGTGAGTTTCAGAGCCCTCCTTGAAAAATTAAACAAGATGTGCCTGACTATATCACACACCACATGCCAAGATAAAGTAGTAAGATGTTAAATTACATTTACCGGTGATTATCGGCGGGTGTAGTTTTGTTCTTCTCTATACTATGTCATCTACTGCAGTCATAGGCGATGGGAAAATACGATGAACGATAGCCCGGCCATTAAGGCTATGTTCACATGTTGCATTTCTGTTGGGTTTGTTGGCAGCATTTTAACAATAATGAGTTCCATACAAATTAAAAACTGATTTTACAATCCCAGCAAAAGCCATGACAATTCATAAATCTAATACAAACAATTGTTTATTTTTCCTCATTGACATGGAAAACTAGAATATATCCCCACATATAGAAGCAAAACAAGGATAATATTAAAATAGATATTATTGAAAATTATTAAAGTCCTTGAAAAAGAGAGAATGTACAGAAACCGCATATGGGAGACCGTGCAGGTTACAGGGCAACATCACAAAAGACAGTTTAAGTGATGACGCCCATACCACACCCCAGAATACACTATATATACATATATATACACACATACATCGTATCCTATGTATTCATCTATGTGTATTTTTTATTTATTGTTTTTACAAACGTTATTTTAGGGGTGCAGGGGTACAAGAGGACCATAAGACCACTTCGGAGATTACTAATAAGACCAAAAAAGAAAAAAACGAATACAAGGGTCTATAATACATACAAAATATTTTATTAATTAAAAACCATTTGATCTCAAGAGACACAGCCGGAGCTGGACAATAGGCGTCACAATCCAAACAATCATATCATCCCTGTCTCAGAGTTCAATGTAAATAGGGAGCATATGTATATATAAATATAAAAATGTATCACAGCATTATATATAATCAAGGATAGTAATTACAACCATATAGAAATAAATACAATACAATACATTAGTTAATCATAAAGTGATAAGTGTGTCCAAGAATTATGGTTACTGAACAATCATAAAGTGCAAAGTGCAAAATATATATATAATACATATATATACAAATACATACATTGGTATTTAAATAGTTAAAAGAACAGCCAAGACTCCATAGATGGCTGGAAAGAGTTAATGGTATAACTAGTACTTAGAAAGGGGAGGGGGAGGGGTGGGTGATAAGTTCCTAAAAGGATAAACTCTCAAGATGGAGGATATAAGTATATACACACACACATATATATATATATATATATATATATATATATATATATATACACACACACACACATACACATACACACACATACACAGTGGCGTAACTAGAGTTGGATGGGCCCCGGTGCAAAGTTTAGACCTGGGCCCCCCCTCCACATACACAGACACTTGGGGTAAGGCATACCTCCCAACTTTTAAAGAAGGAAAAGAAGGACAAAGTTTGAGGCGCGCGTAGCGCGCCGCGGCAAATTTTTAGGCCACGCCCCATAACCACACCCATTTCACAGTCACGCCCATGTCCACTCCCCATCCACACCCATTCAGCATGGACACGCAGGCAGCCGGCGGGCCTCCAGCATGGACACGCAGGCAGCCGGCGGGCCTCCAGCATGGACACGCAGGCAGCCGGCGGGCCTCCAGCATGGACACGCAGGCAGCCGGCGGGCCTCCAGCATGGACACGCAGGGAGCCACAGTGAGGCGGCCGGTCGCCCACACAGTGAGGTGGCCGGTCGCCTTCACAGACAGGCGGCAGGGGGGCGCCCGCACAGACAGGCGGCAGGGGGGCGCCCGCACAGACAGGCGGCAGGGGGGCGCCCGCACAGACAGGCGGCCGGGGGGCGCCCACACAGACAGGCGGCCGGGGGGGCGCCCGCACAGACAGGCGGCAGGGGGGCGCCCGCACAGACAGGCGGCAGGGGGGCGCCCACACAGACAGGCGGCAGGGGGGCGCCCACACAGACAGGCGGCAGGGGGGCGCCCGCACAGACAGGCGGCCGGGGGGCGCCCACACAGACAGGCGGCAGGGGGGCGCCCGCACAGACAGGCGGCAGGGGGCGCCCGCACAGACAGGCGGCAGGGGGGCGCCCGCACAGACAGGCGGCCGGGGGGCGCCCGCACAGAAAGGCGGCCGGCCGACCGCACAGACAGGCGGCCGGCCGACCGCACAGAGAGGCTCCGGCCGGGGGTGAGGAGGGGGGAGGGAGGGAAATCAGCGCTGGGGAGATTTTACTGTACCAGCAGCAGCACAGGCAGCGCTCCTCTCTGTTATGCCACGTCTACTGGGATGGTAGGAGGGAAAAGCAGGGAGGCGGAGAGAGAGTGGGTGGGCGGAGCCCGGGAGCCGGCCGTCCCGATCGTGGCAACGGGACAAACAACGTAAAGCGTGAAAGTCCCGCTGTATCCGGGACGGTTGGGAGGTATGGGGTAAGGGATAATGACACTGACACTCGGGGTACAGGATAATGACTCTGACACTTGGCTCTCACCCACAGCACCCTGAAATCCCTCTATCAGCACCCAGCTTTCCTATGTTCTGATATTTATCTTGTCCTCAGCACCCAGCTTTCCCATATCAGAGCATGAGAAAGCTGGGTGCTGAGAGATGTATATCAGAACATGGGAAAGCTGGGTGCTGAGAGATGTATATCAGAACATGGGAAAGCTGGGTGCTGAGAGATGTATAGCAGAGCATGGGAAAGCTGGGTGCTGAGAGATGTATATCAGAACATGAGAAAGCTGGGTGCTGAGAGATGTATATCAGAACATGGGAAAGCTGGGTGCTGAGAGATGTATAGCAGAGCATGGGAAAGCTGGGTGCTGAGAGATGTACAGCAGAGCATGGGAAAGCTGGGTGCTGAGAGATGTATATCAGAGCATGAGAAAGCTGGGTGCTGAGAGATGTATATCAGAACATGGGAAAGCTAGGTGCTGAGAGATGTACAGCAGAGCATGGGAAAGCTGGGTGCTGAGAGATGTATATCAGAGCATGAGAAAGCTGGGTGCTGAGAGATGTATATCAGAACATGAGAAAGCTGGGTGCTGAGAGATGTATATCAGAACATGGGAAAGCTGGGTGCTGAGAGATGTATATCAGAGCATGAGAAAGCTGGGTGCTGAGAGATGTATATCAGAACATGGGAAAGCTGGGTGCTGAGAGATGTATATCAGAACATGGGAAAGCTGGGTGCTGAGAGATGTATAGCAGAGCATGGGAAAGTTGGCTGCTGAGGGAAAGAGCCTTTTTCCCTCAGCACAAAACATTTCCATCCCATACTTGTATCTTTGTCCCCCCTGTATAAAGTTCTCAAAATACTATAACAGCCCCCACATAGCCTTCCAAATAATTGTATAAAGGGTCTCACATAACCCTTCATATATTAGAATGCAGATACATAGCCCTCCATATATTATAATGCACCCCCATAATCCTCCATGTATAAAGCAGCCCTTCAATTATAATGCATTTCCCATAGTTCTCCATGTATTAAAATTCACCCCATAGTTCTCCATATATTATACTGCACCACATAGTCCTCCATGTTTTATAATGCACTTCCATAGTCCATGTATAAGGTAGCCTCCATAGTCCTCCATATATTATAATGCAGCCCCCATAGTCCTATATGTATTATAATCCAGCCCCATCAATTTTCATATTGTATTATGCAGCCCCATACTCCTCCATGTATAATGTACCCCTAGTCCATGTATAAGGTGTCCTTCATGTTTTTTATGCAGTCCCATAGACCTCCATGTGTCATGCAGCCAGCCACCCCAGGGCCTCCATGTGTCATGCAGCCAGGCCCCTCCAGGGCCTCCATGTGTCATGCAGCCAGGCCCTCAGGCCTCCATGTCATGCAGCCAGGACCCTCCAGGCATCCATGTGTAATGCAGCCAGGCCCCTCCAGGCCTCCATGTGTCATGCAGCCAGGCCCCTCCAGGCCTCCATGTGTCATGCAGCCAGGCCCCTCCAGGCCTCCATGTGTCATGCAGCCAGGCCCCTCCAGGCCTCCATGTGTCATGCAGCCAGGCCCCTCCAGGCCTCCATGTGTCATGCAGCCAGGCCCCTCCAGGCCTCCATGTGTCATGCAGCCAGGCCCCTCCAGGCCTCCATGTGTCATGCAGCCAGGCCCCTCCAGGCCTCCATGTGTCATGCAGCCAGCCACCCCAGGGCCTCCATGTGTCATGCAGCCAGCCACCCCAGGCCCTCCATGTGTCATGCAGCCAGGCCCCCAGGCCTCCATGTCATGCAGCCAGGACCCTCCAGGCCTCCATGTCATGCAGCCAGGCCCCTCCAGGCCTCCATGTGTCATGAAGCAAGGCCCCTCCAGGCCTCCATGTGTCATGCAGCAAGGCCCCTCCAGGCCTCCATGTGTCATGGAGCCAGCAAAATAAAAAAACAAGTACCTCTCTTCTCCTTTTGACCCCTGCAACCACGGTAGTTATGACCCTGCCCCCATATGTCACACACACTGCTCCCCATACAGCCTGCACCCCCCATATCACACACACTACACCCCCATATGTCACACACCCTGCCCCACATATCTCACCCTGCCTGTACCCCAACTTACCCCTCTCAAACACTCTGCACCCCTTCACATCCTTCTGTCACAGTCTGCAGCCCTCATATGCCACTCACCCTGCACCCCCCTCCCCCTCGTGCCCCCTCTTTTCTCATTACCAGTCATCATGTGTCCATGTCTCCTTCAGGAATCCGTATCTTCTGATGCTTTCTCCCCGGCATCCTGTGTCTCCTCCCACACACTCACATGGGCGTGACATCATCGCAGGTCCTGGAAGGATGGATTTCGTCTGCTGTGCAGGAGCGCTTCTGCTCTGCCGCAGCTCAGAAACGCCTGGTGGCCTCTCCAGGTCAGGGGGCCCCTCTGCCCCCTGCTGACACCGGGCCCCCTGACTCACAGGCCGGCCCCCTGGCGGTCGCGTAGTCGGCCACTACACAGCGCATCTCCTCTGTTACAGAGAGGAGCCGGCTGTGCAGAGCGGATGCCGGGCCCCTAAAACCCTGCGGGCCCGGTCGCAGTGGCGACCGCTACGACCGCGGTCGTTACGCCCCTGCACATACACACAGAAATGTATTAATTCTCTGGGACAAGGGGTGAATCAGAGAGCAAAAAGAGCCCTTGTTAAATGATACCAGGGACAGTAGCTGTGACAGGGATAAGGATATGCAAGTCTATTAGTCATGTAATGAGATTAGAGTTAATGTAAACACTGCAGCCCTGTCAGGTGCTTCTATGATAATTACTGCTGCATAGACTGAATGCCCTAATCAGAGGCACAGGCATAAAACAAAACATAAAACAAAGCCTGTGATCTGTATACTGACATGGTATCAGGAGCGCTGGTGAGAGCAGAGAAGTACAAGCAGGCACATTACCTAATAGCTGCAAATGCCACCAGACGCTGATACAGGATTGTGACGCTCCCCGACGCTGGCGTTTCCGCGCTTCCTTCTTCAAAGGGGGGGGTTACAGGTCAAACATAGATCAAACTACGTAAATAGAATAATTATTACCTGATACTAAAAAGTCAGTTAGGTGTAAAATATATTACATATACCAGTATAATAAATACATAAATGCACTGCTTAAATAGTAAAGTAAATGGTGCAAAATATAAAAGGATACGAAAGAAAAAGCACCAGAGACTATATACCATCTAAAAAAAATTAAATAATATATTAAATGAATACAAGTGTATAAAGGATGTACAGTATATAGACCAAAGTGACTAATCGTTTTGTAAAAAATACTATGTAAATATTTCAACCTGTATTCTATATTATGTCCACAAGATGGCACCAAAGTATAACAAATCAAGCGTCAATGCCACAATTCCTTATTGTACGTATTGTACTTTGGTGACATCTGGTGGACATAACATAGAATACAGGTTGAAATAATTATTTACATAGTATTGGTATTGATATTTACACAGGGTATTTTATTTTTACGAAAGCACTAGTCACTTTGGTCTATATACATCCTTTATACACTTAATATATTATTATTTATTTTTTTTGGATGGTATATAGTCTCTGGTGCTTTCTCTATCTTTTTATATTTGCACTGGTTATTTTACTATTTAAGCAGTGTATTTATGTATTTATTATACTGGTATATGTAATATATTTTACACCTAACTGACTTTTTTGTATCAGGTTATAATTATCCTATTTATGTAGTTTGGTCTATGTTTGCCCTGTATGCTGCACGGTTCCCCATACGCGCTGCCTGTATATTCTCTCTTTTTTAATGATTTTAATAATTATCAATAAAATCTATTTTAATGTTATCCTTGTTTCTGCTCCTATATGTGTGGATCTATTCTAATCTACCATTGGTTGTTAGTGTTGATCACCAAAATCAGGAGGAAAAAAGCGAGCACAGCTCCCAGCAAGCAATCAATACACTTCTCCACCTGCCACGGTGAACAGACACAACACTCCTTAGTATGGATCTGTGACTGGCAGTGCAACTTCAAAAATCAAGCATATACCGATTATAGAAAAAAAGGAGTAGAAGGCACTCACTAGTTTTTTTGCAGTAAAGTCTTATTTAATCTTCAGGTAAAAAAGGTATATTAGGGAGGGGGGAGAGACACGGACCACACACAGACGACAGCTGTTTCGTACCGGCAGCCGGCGCTATGACAAGTCTCTAGTGGCTACGTCAGTTCCTTTCTCTTTTAAGGGAGTGGAATTAGAAATGACGTGGTTACCTATTAAAATCAAAATAGTTATCAACTACAAATATTCAAACCAAAAAAATGCCATACATAATACCCGACAAATAATTCATGCACATGGCAGAAAGTTACAAGAATACAAGCATATCGTTTTTATCACTAAGTCCAAGCGGTCCCATGGCTTCACTTTTAATAATCCATTTGGACTCCTGTTGTAGTAACATTTTATGTATATTGCCACCTGCTGTCGTGGGAACAACTTTTTCTAACCCAGCAAACATTAGAGAATTTTTATCACCTGCATGTGCTTCTTGTATATGTTTTATCAGTCTACGCGCACCAATTTTGCGTTGCGAAGAATCCAGTTTCACGCATTTCAGAATAGACTTGTTTAAATCATGCCGAAAAATGCATTTAAAAAAACACTATATAAATAAGTCAGAAAACAGGCGAACGCCTGTCTCATCTGCAGAAACTCCACTAAATATCGGACCGTTATGTTTTATTCCTTTTGAAACATCTATGGGCAATATAACATGATTTGTTGATAATGAGTCTTACCGGTGACACAGACGAATTTTATGAAAAAGAAAATCTTATTTGTTCCCCTACTCATTTTTCTGTTTTTACAGGAGGAGTTAAATCAACTTTTTTATCCCCCCATGGCTCAAGATGAATTATTAAAAGTGAAGCCATGGGACCGCTTGGACTTAATGATAAAAACAATATGCTTGTATTGTTGTAACTTTCCACCATGTACATGAATCATTTGTTGGGTAGTATGTACAGCATTTTTTTGGTTTGGATATTTGTAGTGTGGCGCCCCTGACCTGATCAGGCACCACAGAGTACTGCACCCATGCTGGGACAGTGCTTCCAGGTAATTCCAAAAGGCCAGAATGAGATGTGTACACACAGGCACATAGCAACCAGGTCTCCCACACCTTGAGAAGGGACCCTTGGGTAGCCCTGAAGAGGTTAACTTTCAATTCTCAGCAAGGGGTGTAGAGGAGGGGCTGGAAGCTACATGCAGTGGCAGACAGGAAAAGGAGGAGGAGCAAGCCAGTCTGGAGCAGAGTGTACTGAAGTTGCTGAAGGGAGCAGAAGTACAGCCACGCTAGCCAGACCCTGCTTGTGTGGTAGCTGTTAGTGGGGAAGTACAGTGACCAGAAAGTCAGCCTGAAAGACACCTGAGAAGAGGCAGTCGAGTACAGGGATTGCTGGTAACTACGCACGCACAGGGAACAGGTCCCCGGAGCAGAAGTCTATTTAATGGAGCTGCTAAACCTGCCGGTGAGGGGACTAGAGGTTCCTCACCAAGGACACAGAGCTCGGGCCTCAGCAGCAACAGGGGGACCCATAAGGAGACAGTGCCAGAAGCCATCTCATCTGGTCCATGCTGCCGGCAAACGGGCCAGAAAGGGAAGGAGAGGCAGTAGCAACTTTCCCTGGATAAATCCCACGATACTGAAAGTCAGGGGTTTTCCGAAACAAAAGAAGTGCAAGGAAGGCGAGTTAATAGCTACCCTCAGAACGGCCTGCAGGAATTCCTGGTTCCACCTGGTATGATCTCAGCATTGCCCGGGTATCTTACCAACCAACTAAAAGTGAGTAAAAACCCTGAAAGACATTGCTGCCTGTGAGTGAGTTCTTCTGCGACCTGTAGTACCACGCACTTACACTCGAGCCCCTGGGGCCAGCCTCACTCTCGGGAGACCACACCATCTAACTGCACATACCAACAGCCCCAGACGCTCGCTAAACTGCAGTGGCGGTCATCCCCTGGCCTCAACTACCGAGAGTGGCGTCACGATTCCTATTGGAGTTAACCTGACCTACCTGTTGCCAGAAGGGTCCTTACAGAGAAGTCCCCGCAGGCGACCGCTGTAGCGCTGTGGTGGGCGACTCATCCTCTAGCGTCACGAACAGGAGAAGGACTAGACGTGTTAAGACAGGTGACCGTGCGCCTTGGAGGTCCATTTAAAAAGTTTGAAACACTGCCATATTGCCAATGCGGAAAACGCGCCAAAGAAACAACAGCGGCCCGTGCAAAAAGATGTAACCGCCCACGAAGGGGAGGGGTTGTCCCAGAAACCCCCGGAGCGTTCTGACCCCGGAAGAGGAGGGAGTAACCTGCAGAAGAAGAAGCGGGACTCTGAGGATGACGGACGCCGTGAGTGCTAATGCCCATGGCCAGGGCAACACAGCCCAAGCGATGCCAGGTCCCGGCGCAGTGAACGCAGCAGCGCCTAGTTCCGGTGCAGCGGTCGTAGCTGTGCCGGCCTAAGTCTCCCCGATTATGCCGATCTCCTTGCCGTACATCTCCGGGGTGACCTGGCTGCCCCAATATGCTGGCAAAGCAGACACCCTGACTGGATTCAAGAAGAAGATCAGCACCCTGCTGGACATGTACGCAATGACCGGTAAGCAGAGGGCCGCCGTGGTGCTGGGGTAATTGACTGGAGCAGCAGAATTGGAGGTTGAGGCCTGGACCAATGATGACCGGAGGTCTGTTGAAGCCATTTTTGCCACACTAACAGCTGCTTTTGAAAACGGCACCGAGGCAGAGCTGAGAACGGACTTCTATAACTGCCTCCAGAAGCCCCAAGATAGCATAAGAGACTATGCCCTCAGGTTGCAAGCCGCACTACGGGCTCTCAAGCTTGTGGATCCTGTCAGTGATCAAGAAGGAAACTAGATGATGACAGAGCAATTCTTGCAGGGCCTGCACTCCCCTGAGGATAGAAAACAGATGAGGCTGTGGTCCCTGGAACACCTTGATGTGGACTTTGCCATTCTGAAAGACAGGGCAGTGAAAGCACTTCAACCCCCTATGGACACAAACCCCATCTCACCAGCATGGCCTACCAGCACCCCGGCTGCTGGAGCAGAATCCTCCTCGCAGGCCCTGGTAGTGTGGCGCCCCTGAGGCTTCCGTCGCCACAGGTCATTGCACCCCATCCAGCGGTGTGATGCCCCATTCTGGGAGAGGAAGAGAGTGAACTCCGGTCCCCTGGTAAATCCACACTACACCCATTGCTAGGAACACACTGGGACCAGGGAAAGTGGCAGGCAACCCTCCCATGCTGCATGCTGGGAGGGGTCGTAAGACCCATCCCTGCTCCCATAGGGTGGTAGCTTAGCAACTGGGGAGGTGGGAGGAGCCATCTGAGAGCAGACACAGAGAGGAAGGTCAAGTTTAGCTAGTCTACCTCAGTGAGTGAGAGAGTGAGCATGTAGTTGGAGAAGAAGAACAAGAGAAAGGAGGGAGGAGGAGGCCTGCTGGAAGCAGGCAAGGAGGAGAAAAGAAAGAAAGAAGGAAAGAAAGCTCCAAGTCAGACAGGAGCAGAGAAACAGAAGGAGACGCTTCCTGGTGAAGATCCTGGGACCCAGAGGTCCAGGTGACACCACGCAGAGACAGAAGGAGTCGCAGGGCCACGGGTAGTCCTAGAGGTACCACGGGCAGTCCTAGAGGTACCACGGAGAGGTCCTAGAGGCGCCACGGGTAGTTGTAGGCTACGGTGGCCTGTTCCACAATAACATCGGTGGAGGGATCAAGCTGCAACAGGGGACGGTCCCTAGAGACTGGAGGAGTGCAAAATCATCTCCAAACAGTAAAAACCGAGGCCCAGGGAACGTTGTAAACTCCCAGGGCCAGAACCCATAGCAGACTTCCAGAAAAGGGGTAATCAGCCGACAGGTGACCCCCCAGCCTGGAGGCTGTAGTGGAGGCCAAGCCAGGTCCATCCTAACAAAGGCAAGGCTAAGGAAGACAGCAGAAGAAAGAGACACTAAGAGAAGGGTACCGGCTTTCACTCTCAGAATCACCCAGAAACGGCGGAGGTCCCTGACAGTGGTCCCAGCAGTCCAAGGGTCCCTACAGCTGTGATAAGAACTGTGAGTAAAGAACTTGAACTGCACCCTTGAAGTGGTCTCTGTTATTTCAGCTGCATAGACATTCACAAGCACCAACTGTGCCCCGGGCATTGCTCCATCTGTGGGGAGCAGTACCACCATTGCTGCCATAACATCATCCCGGTGGCCTCACACAGCAGCGGCGGCTTAATAGCCGCATACCACAGGTGGCGTCACGAACACAACCATTAACAAGCAAGCCACATATTCTACTGACACCCACCAGGGCCACGGAGCCGGGCCCAGCCACCACTGACTACCACCGGACTAGTCCGGCCCGGCACCGGGTGTCCCACAGCCCTGGGGTGGGCGAGTCAACTTTGGCGTCACGAACAGGATTTCGTGCCCGGTCACACCGGGTACTGTGCGCCTGAAGAAGCGTGAAATAGCCTGTGTTTTACTGTGAGAAACTGCCGCCATTGAAGACACTGAGCGCGGGAAGAAGGGGATCGTGAAAGAAGAAAGGGCGCGAAGAGAAGCCCCGCCCCCTTGTCCAAGAAAAGAGCGCGAAGCGGTGTCCGCCATAGAAGGCGGAGGAAGAAGAAATGGCGACAAGATAAGCTGGCCGGCTGGCAGAGAGAGTCTAAATGCCAGACCAGCAGATAAAGAAAATGTACCTGATAGTAAGCGGAGCGGTGCCGGCCGTGATGGGCTGGGCGCCAGTCTGGCGCCAACTGCTAGTACAGCCTCTGGCCCCGCCTCCGAGAAGGGAAAGGGAGCAGCCGAGTGGCGTGGTCGAGCACCCGAGCAGTGTTCCAGGCAGCATTCCCCAGGTCGGTAGCATGGCGGAGGAGCTGCAGCAAGGTGCACCAGGGACCGGAAGAGTGGATCCCGAGCTGGACCTGCTGAGAGAAGAAATGCGAATCCTGGCCAGGAGGCTGAGTAGTGTGGAAGTAGAGGCAGACCGGCAGAAAGAAACGCCGAGGGTGCCGGAGGATCTGGAGCGGTGGATGGATGCCGCGGAGCGGAAGCAGGGTGAGCGACCAGAAACCCCGTCCAGTCCGGGCCCAGGGCCCCGCCACGCGCCCCCGCTTAGCCCCTTCACTGATCCCCTGGCCTTCCCAGCCTACCCCGCGGACGCCCGGTGGGGCACCGGAGGCCTGCCTGAGACCCCCGCAGACGGAGCATGGGGAGGGGTGGACCCCGAACAGCTAGCGGGCCCCCTACCGAGTCCCCCTGTGAGCCTCCTGGGAATGGCATCCCTGGGAGTGAATTGGGACGCAGCGCCCATTGAAAGCGGGGGACTGCAGCGGCCGCTGCTCCCCAAGGAAACTCCCCTGGCCAACGAGCTGACGTGCCGGAGGCTGGTAGTAGAGTACCAGAGGGAGCGGGAACTCCGGGAGGAGAAACGGAGGGCTAGAGAAGCCGCTAATCTGGCCTCCAAAGAAGAGGTCAGGAAGGCCCTGAAGGGATCCGAGGGCCCAGTGCGACGGGGCCTAGTAGTGGACTTCCGACAAGCTGGTGGCTGGGGCTTCATAAGGGAGCCCGGTCTGGGCAAGGACGTGTTTGTAGCCCGAAGAGACATCGAGGAGCACCTGCCCAGAGGCCACCCAGGGCGCGATGCCAAGCCGGGTGATGTGGTGGAGTATACACGGCTGATGGGGGACCGTGGATGGTACGCGCTGCATGTACATATCCTGCGGGAAGAAGCGGCCCCAGAAGAGCCAGAGTGGCGCCGCACAGTGCAAGAGCGCGGCATCTCCCCTAGCAGCAGCACCACCTCAAGGCAGACCCAGGCCACAGAACTGAGCAGAGGTCCTGCGACAGCCACTCAGGAGACGCAGACCAGGATCTCCATGGCGTGTGTGATGCAGGGAGCCCGGCCAAAGCAGGGCCCTAGAGACCACAGCAACAGCCCCCTGCAGACAAGCAGCCCTCTGCAGCAGCGCCGTGCAACACCTGCAAGCAGTCCCACTCCAATCCAGGCTGCAGAACAGCGCAGAAGGTCAGGGACCAGCGCCCAGGGGACCCAGACGATGATATCGTCGGCGTACCTGCTACCAGGAGCAATGCCGGAGTGGGACCCCCGCATCTACCCTCGCGAGTAAAGATGAAGAGATGCTGAACTGTATATAGCCCCTGTCTGCCCCTCATTCTTTTTGAAGAAGTCCCTTGTGTTCTGCCCTAATGTTCTTTTCGAAGATGACACACTTTCCTGCTGTACTGCCCCTCATGCTTTTTGAAGACGTCACCCCCCCCATGTTTATGTGTACCGGGCCACTGAACTGGAATGTGGGCCCCGGTAAATGTGATGTCTTATGTGTCTTATGTAACCAGGCCATTGGACTTAGTGGCTGGTTGAGTAATTGTCCCATTGTTGATTGAAAGAAACGAACTGCCGGGCTACTGGACTTGTTGTAGCCGAAAATGTATATAGTTGCACCCGTTGTGCCCCCTACCAGAATTATGGGGGAAGTGCCCAAACTGTGCAATGAACTGAAAGTGCACACATAGTTTCTTTATAAGAAGTTTGCAACGTTAAAGTATTTGTGCCTCCCATAAAGGGAAGAAATGTTAATTGTTTTATTGCTTTGCATAACAAAAATTTTGCAGTTTCTCCACATGTTTTTGTTGTTTTTCAGCCCGAGGACGTGCTGGGATTTGCTGTGGGAGAGTGTGGCGCCCCTGAGGCTTCCGTCGCCACAGGTCATTGCACCCCATCCAGCGGTGTGATGCCCCATTCTGGGAGAGGAAGAGAGTGAACTCCGGTCCCCTAGTAAATCCACACTACACCCATTGCTAGGAACACACTGGGACCAGGAAAAGTGGCAGGCAACCCTCCCATGCTGCATGCTGGGAGGGGTCGTAAGACCCATCCCTGCTCCCATAGGGTGGTAGCTTAGCAACTGGGGAGGTGGGAGGAGCCATCTGAGAGCAGACACAGAGAGGAAGGTCAAGTTTAGCTAGTCTACCTCAGGGAGTGAGAGAGTGAGCATGTAGTTGGAGAAGAAGAACAAGAGAAAGGAGGGAGGAGGAGGCCTGCTGGAAGCAGGCAAAGAGGAGAAAAGAAAGAAAGAAAGAAGGAAAGAAAGCTCCAAGTCAGACAGGAGCAGAGAAACAGAAGGAGACGCTTCCTGGTGAAGATCCTGGGACCCAGAGGTCCAGGTGACACCACGCAGAGACAGAAGGAGTCGCAGGGCCACGGGTAGTCCTAGAGGTACCACGGGCAGTCCTAGCGGTACCACGGAGAGGTCCTAGAGGCGCCACGGGTAGTTGTAGGCTACGGTGGCCTGTTCCACAATAACATCGGTGGAGGGATCAAGCTGCAACAGGGGACGGTCCCTAGAGACTGGAGGAGTGCAAAATCATCTCCAAACAGTAAAAACCGAGGCCCAGGGAACGTTGTAAACTCCCAGGGCCAGAACCCATAGCAGACTTCCAGAAAAGGGGTAATCAGCCGACAGGTGACCCCCCAGCCTGGAGGCTGTAGTGGAGGCCAAGCCAGGTCCATCCTAACAAAGGCAAGGCTAAGGAAGACAGCAGAAGAAAGAGACACTAAGAGAAGGGTACCGGCTTTCACTCTCAGAATCACCCAGAAACGGCGGAGGTCCCTGACAGTGGTCCCAGCAGTCCAAGGGTCCTTACAGCTGTGACAAGAACTGTGAGTAAAGAACTTGAACTGCACCCTTGAAGTGGTCTCTGTTATTTCAGCTGCATAGACATTCACAAGCACCAACTGTGCCCCGGGCATTGCTCCACCTGTGGGGAGCAGTACCACCATTGCTGCCATAACATCATCCCGGTGGCCTCACACAGCAGCGGCGGCTTAATAGCCGCATACCACAGGTGGCGTCACGAACACAACCATTAACAAGCAAGCCACATATTCTACTGACACCCACCAGGGCCACGGAGCCGGGCCCAGCCACCACTGACTACCACCGGACTAGTCCGGCCCGGCACCGGGTGTCCCACAGCCCTGGGGTGGGCGAGTCAGTAGCTGCAAAAGGACTCATCACCTCAGCCGGAGCCATAGATACCCTATCCTCCCAGGTGCAACAGCTCAGCAAGGATGTCGCCCGGATCCTAAAAGCAATGCAACTTTCCTCAGAACCCAAAGCCCCTCATAGGATCCTGCTAGCTGAAAGCCCAGAGGACGTCCCCTGGATGCGGGGGAGAAGAGGTCCCACATCCCGAGGGAAGAGCAGTGATCGCTATGACTCGTCTGGACAACCCGTTGCCAGGAGGCAGGCCACTATGTAAGGACCTGTCCTTTAAATGGGTCAAACCTGGGGCCAAGGGCCAATCCCCAGGATTAAGAAAATCAGACCCAGCTGACTGCCGTGATCAGTACGTGGGTGGACGACCAGTCCTGTCCATCATCCTGGACGAGATTCCTACCCCGGCATTATTGGACACCGGTTCCCAGTAACCACAACCCCGTATGTCCTTTATCACAGGTTTTGGTCGGATGACGATCTCCGACAACCGGACCCTGACCTCACCATCTATGCAGCCAATGGACAACCTATAGACCAGATTGGGGTCAAAGAGGTAACCATAAAGGTGGGAAGGCAGGAAATGAAGGGACAAGGACTGATTGTTGTGGATAATGATGTTAGAGAAAGGAACCCACAAATGATTTTAGACACTAATGTCATAGAAAATTGCTTAGGGGAAGTGTTGTTGTTGCTTCACCAGATTGCTGAAGGTGTTGAGGGCGGACAATGGAGAGCCTTGCAAAAAGAGATCCGAGTCATCCTGAGGAAGCAACAGGTAAACCAGATTGGCAGTAAAATTGGTAATGTACGTGTAATGGATGCTAACCACATTGTGATACCCCCACGGAGTAAAATGATAATGTGGTGTAGAGCAGCGGTAGGTCTCAGAGGACGGGATTACCAGGCGGAAGTTGCGCCCACTCATTCAGAACACTGGCCCACGATTTTGACAGCCAAGGGGGTAGTTTTTTTTTTTAAACCAAAATGTTTTTATTAAAGATTTTATACAATACATAAATCAGACAAAATCGGGGTTAACATAACCCCAAAATCCCCATCCCTCCCTCCCCCCAAGTGAAAAGAAAATAAAAAAAATCACGTATTTGACTGTTCACCACGTATCATGAATAGATGTCGCAGTTCTCTTTAGAAAATACAATGTCCAAGGGTATACGAGAGGACCAGAATCATCAACATTCTCATCCCGGTTAACATCATGTATGCCAAAGGTTAGATAAAAGCAAGCAATGAGTCCATAGAAGGAAGTTACAGTTCCCGCATCCATACAACATTTCAGTTATTTATACCATGGTTTAAAACAAGCCCAATCGGATCCTAAATAAGTCCCTAGATGCCAGACCGGAGACGTCTATCCACGGGGCCCAGATCTTTTCAAATTTGGCCATACAATTCCGTTTTAAATATATTTCCTTTTCCAGGTTTACCATCCAATTGATCTTGTTAACAACCTCTGATGTGGTTGGAACTTGATCTGAAATCCAATATTGTGCTATTAATTTCCTTGCCATATATAACATATGGGCAACCGCCACTTTACCCTCCTCCTCCATCTTCAGGTCTTCGATATAACCCAGGATACATACAAAGGGGGTGAGGCTCAGATCTAAGGTATACATTCTATTAATGGTTGAAGTCACGCCTCTACAAAACACCTCCAAACTAGGGCAAGACCACAACATGTGGAGCATGGACGCTGAGTCCGCCCCACATCGTGGACAAGTGGAGTCCGGTCTGGCAACTATGTCAAACAAAAATTTTGGGGTACGATAGACTCGATGAATCACATACAGCTGAGACAATCTGTGGGCTTCCCCCAGAGACAAATTGGGTATTCTTTCCAATATTTCCGCCCACTGATTGTCCTCAATAGGACCCAACTCTTGTTCCCATCTCCCTTTAGAGTTCGGTGAATGATGCATTAATAGCCTGTCCAGTACTTCACCATACAATACAGATATCAAACCAGATGAACCACTTGAGAAAGCTACTTTCTGAATTATTCTATTGCATTGGATCGCATGGCCAGCTATACTGACTTCAGCACGGTATGCATGTCTTAATTGAAGGTATTTATAGAACTGGCCATTCAAAAACCCAAACTCCAATTGTAACTTGGAGAACTCTTTAAAGCTATCCCCATCCAGTAGCTGCGTGAGTCTGACCAACCCTCTCCCCCTCCAGCCTCCAAACCCCTTTAGTTTATTTAGGTTGGGCAGCCATGAGGTATCCCAGACAGAGGTAAACTGTGAAGGTCCCTTGATGTCCTGCATATCTTTAAGTTTATCCCGTAACTTGTGTATCAACATAAGGGTAGGCGTAGTTTCCAGGGAAAAGTGAAATCTACCTGATTCCAGGACCTCGTAAAGACTAGATGATTTGAAATGTTGCTGCAATAAGACTCTTTGTGGGTCTCCCCCCTCCCCCCGGATCATCCCACCCTCGGATATGTTGCATTTAGGCGGCTGCAAAGTACGCCCATGGATTCGGCACTGAGAGTCCTCCTTTGCGTTTATTTCTCTGTAGCGTTTCTAATTTTATTCTTGGACTATGTCGTCCCCAAATCAGTTCCCTAAAAAGTGAATTAACTTTATAGAAATATCTCTGGGGTATCCAGTGCGGAGAATTATGTAAGACGTACAGCAGCTGAGGCATCCAAATCATTTTCACCAGGTTCGCCCGTCCCACTACCGACAGAGGTAGCCAGGGGAGTAGTTGACGTACACAAGGGACGAGTACCTGTACGAGTGCTGAACTGTGGGGAGCAGGAAGCCAGACTACCAAGATACACTACCATTGCTAAACTGTTTGCTTGCTCAAATGACGCTATACAACCTGTAGGTCCCCTGACACAAGCTGACTCAAACGAGGATGAGACCTCCCAAAAGCAGTTAGAGGACTGGTACCAGAAACTCCATGTGGGGACTGACTCTACACCCACCTACCAGAAACACGGGGTTCACCGGGTGGTACAGGAATACGAGCAGGTTTTTAGTAAGGACCCACTAGACTTTGGTAGAATCAAAGGGGTGCAACATCACATACCCACAGGCAGTCATCCTCCCATTAAGGAAAGACATAGGCCTATCCCACCAGCCCATTACCAACACGCTAAAGACATGCTGAAGGACATGAAAGAGGCAGGAGTCATTAGGGACAGTTGCAGCCCTTGGGCAGCTCCCCTGGTCCTGGTGAAAAAGAAGGATGGCACAATGAGGATGTGTGTAGAATACAGACGGATAAATTAGATAACACACAAGGATGCCTACCCTTTGCCATGGATAGAGGAATCCCTCGCTGCCTTAAAAGCTTCTAACTACTTTTCTACCCTAGATCTCACTAGTGGCTACTGGCAAGTATCTGTAGCAGAGGAAGATCGGGAGAAGACGGCCTTCACCACACCCATGGGCCTTTGTGAGTTCAACAGCATGCCATTTGGACTCTGCAACGCCCCCGGGATCTTCCAGAGGTTGATGGAGTGCTGCCTGGGGCACCTCAACTTTGAGACTGTCTTGCTCTACCTGGATGACGTCATCGTGTACTCCAAGACCTATGAGGACCACCTGAAACACTTGGCTGAAGTCTTTGAAGCACTGTCTCGATATGGGATGAAGCCGAAGGTCCAATACTTAGGTCATGTGGTCAGTGCAGAAGAAGTAGCACCGGACCCAGAGAAGGTCACAGTCATCCAGAAATGGCCCACCCCCACCACCATTCGGGAGGTACATCAGTTCCTTGGCTTGGTAGGCTACTACAGAAGGTTCATCAAGGGCTATACGAAGATAGCGGCGCCCCTGCAAGAACTCCTGGTAGGCCAAGCAAAGAAGAGAAAGACTTCCGGCCCACCATTTCACTGGGGAGAAGCAGAAGAACACTCCTTCAGACAAATGAAAGGGGCCCTGACGGGTGAAGAGATTCTAGCCTACCCTGATTACAGTCTACCATTTGTACTGTATACAGATGCCAGTAATGTGGGACTGGGAGCAGTGCTTTCACAGGTTCAGAAGGGCAAGGAACGTGTGATTGCTTACACCAGCAGGAAGCTCAGGCCTACTGAATGAAACCCAGAAAACTATAGTTCATTCAAGCTAGACTTCCTGGCCATGGTCTGGGCTATCACAGAGTGATTCAAGAAAGACCTGGCAGCCACAAAATTCACCATCTTCACAGATAATAACCCCCTGACCCACTTGGATACTGCTAAATTGGGTGCCATGGAGCAACGTTGGGTAGCCCGACTAGCAAATTATTATTTTACTGTCAAGTATCGAGCCGGTCGCAAGAATAGCAACGCAGATGCTCTGTCAAGGATGCCTCACCTAGCAGACGAGGGTGAAGATGTAGATGACCTTGAAGAGATTGAGCTGCCAGCGTTTCATCGCCATGGAGCCAAGCAGTGCAGTCACGCACCAGCCACCAAGAAGTGACCCTGAATCCGCTACCTCACTAAAACTGGAAGGCAACTCAGGAGAATGATCCAGCGGTTGGCTTGGTGAAGAAGCTGATCACTCAACCTGGCGCCAGTCTTGGTTCAGAAGCCCGCCTGAAGCACAGCACTTGTGAGAGAGAGGGGTCAATTATTCATCTACCAAGACAAACTCTACAGGAGCATTGACCCGAAGACGCATGAAAAGGTGTGGCAGCTGATTGTACCACAGAAGGATACACGGATGGTGCTGGAAGCCTATCACAATGGCGAAGGCCACTTCGGTTGAAAGAAAGTGGAGGCACTACTTAAAGAAAGATTCTACTGGGTGGGCATGAGATCTGCCCTGGAGAACTGGAGAAGTGGTGTCAAAACTGCGGGCCCTGCAACCTCAGGAGAAAAGGCCATCACAGTCAGAGAGCACCGCTCCAGCCAATCCAAACCAAACGACCCCTGAAGATAGTGGCCCTAGACCATATAAAGTTGGCGCCGAGCAGACAAGGCTATAACTATGCTCCCACTATGGTTGATCATTACTCCAGGTTCCTACTGGTGGTACCAGTCAAGGACTTGACAGGCCAGACTGAAGCTAGAGCTTTCCAAGCCCATTTCTGTAGACCAAATGGGTATCCAGATCAAGTGCTCACTGACCAAGGCTCAGCCTTTGAAGCTGAAGTGTTCAAGGAATTTTGTAACCTTTATGGCTGAAAGAAGATCCATACCACGCCTTACCATCCTCAGACCAATGGCATGTGCGAGAAAATGAATCACATTGTTCTCGACCTCCTGAAAACTCTCACACTAGAAAAAGGAGCCAGTGGCCAGAGAAACTGCCTGACCTGGTGGACATGTATAACAACATCCCTGTGGGTTCCACGAACTGCACACTGGCATACCTGATGAGGGCCAGACCTGGAAGACTGCCAGTGGATCTGGAAATGGGAATTGAGACTCTTGAAGACCCTCTACAAGGTGCATTGGGATTCCACCCGCCAAGCCCAGTACAAGAGAGTACAAGAGTGTGTGGAGCGAAGCCTGACTCAGCAGCGGGAGAGGCAAGAAAAAGCCTATAATCAAAATGCACCTGCTGTTCCTTTGATGCCTGGAGAAGTAGTCCTCAAGAGAAAGAGAAGACATCATAAACTCGACAATCACTGGGAAGCAGAACCCTACACTGTGTTACCGTTAACACCTAGCCGTGAGAAGACGTGCCTTATCAGCAAAGATGGAGGAAAGACAACAGCTGTGGTTTCCAGAAACCACCTTAAGAGATGCCCTGAACAGCTCAGAATCCCTGAAAAGTTCCCAACCCTTCGCCAGTCGAAGCACCAAGAGAGAAGATGATCCATACTGTGCTTGGAGATTTTCCTGCAAGTTGGCCTCAACACAATGGAGCTGTTGTAATTTAAGTAATCACCTTCCCTCAACCCAGAGAAGAAGTAAGAGAACAAGAAGAACCTGTTCAGAACCTTGAAGAGCCAAGTGTGGCTGAATCAGAAGATCATGCACTGGCATCAACACCCAGTACACCATCATTCACAATGAGACACATAAACCGTGTGGGAGGACACAACCTCAGACAGATTACAGTATAGTACTGCGTAGATCAACCCGTAGCAACTTTGGTCAGCCCCCATTATGGTATAGAGAAAGTACAGTCTAAAATGTCTTTATAGCAAATTTATTTAAGTTTAAGAATGTTTAACCTGTTTACAGTTCAGCAACGTTTAAGAATGTGCCCGCAAGGACTGTTGCGAGAACTTTGCTGCTAAAATGTGTTGCACCTGGTTACGTGCACTTTAAATACGAACCATAAGGCTATGAACTCTCTATAGCCACAAACTGTTGCATTGTAAAAAGTTACCTCATTGGTACCAACTTCAGAGCACACCTGTTTATGGGGCCTGACTCTGCACCACCAGGGAGTACGCCTGTTTATGGGGCCTGCTCTCCAACACACGGAAGCAGGTACGCCTGTTTATGGGGCCTACCTTAAACCACCCTCCTCAGGAGAGGAAGATTGGAGGAAAGGTCTGGGATAGAGCTGACTCAGACCTGGTCACCAAAGGGACCGGTGACCTGCCTCCTGGAAGGATTTTGGGTGGGTTACGGACTTGTGGGTGGTGGGTGGTGAAAAATGGTACCTGGTATGTTGTCAATGTAAATAACCATCCACTGCATAGAAAAGTTTGTATTAAAAACCTTTTCTTGTCTTTCCAGCCCGAGGACATGCTGATGATAACTAAGGGGGAATTTGGCGCCCCTGACCTTGTCAGGCACCACAGAGTACTGGTGCTGGGACAGTGCTTCCAGGTAATTCCAAAAGGCCAGAATGAGATGTGTACACACAGACACATAAGCAACCAGGTCTCCCACACCTTGAGAAGGGACCCTTGGGTAGCCCTGAAGAGGTTAACTTTCAATTCTCAGCAAGGGGTGTAGAGGAGGGGCTTGAAGCTACATGCAGTGGCAGACAGGAAAAGGAGGAGGAGCAAGCCAGTCTGGAGCAGAGTGTACTGAAGTTGCTGAAGGGAGCAGATGTACAGCCACGCTAGGTAGACCCTGCTTGTGTGGTAGCTGTTAGCGGGGGAGTACAGTGACCAGAAAGTCATCCTGAAAGACACCTGAGAAGAGGCAGTCAAGTACGGGGATTGCTGGTGACTACGCACGCACAGGCAACAGGTCCCCAGAGCAGAAGTCTATTTAATGGAGCTGCTAAACCTGCCGGTGAGGGGACTAGAGGTTCCTCACCAAGGACACAGAGCTCGGGCCTCAGCAGCAACAGGGGGACCCATAAGGAGACAGTGCCAGAAGTCATCTCACCTGGTCCACGCTGCCGGCAAACGGGCCAGAAAGGGAAGGAGAGGCAGTAGCAACTTTCCCTGGATAAATCCCACGATACTGCAAGTCAGGGTTTTTCCGAAACAAAAGAAGTGCAAGGAAGACGAGTTAATAGCTACCCTCAGAACGGCCTGCAGGAATTCCTGGTTCCCCCTGGTATGATCTCAGCATCGCCCGGGTATCTCACCAACCAACTAAAAGTGAGTAAAAACCCTGAAAGACATTGCTGCCTGTGTGTGAGTTCTTCTGCGACCTGTAGTACCACACACTTACACTCGAGCCCCTGGGGCCAGCCTCACTCTCAGGAGACCACACCATCTAACTGCACATTCCAACAGCCCCAGACGCTCGCTAAACTGCAGTAGCGGTCATCCCCTGGCCGCAACTACCGAGAGTGGCGTCACGATTCCTATTGGAGTTAACCTGATCTACCTGTTGCTAGAAGGGTCCCTACAGAGAACTCCCCGCAGTCGACCGCTGCAGTGCTGTGGTGGGCGACTCAGTAGTTGATAACTATTTTGATTTTAACAAGTAACCATGTCCTTTCTAATTCCACTCCCTTAAAAGAGCAAGGAACCGACGTAGCTACTAGAGATTTGTCAAAAATGGTGAGTGCCTTCTAACCTTTTTTTTTTTTTTTTTGGTTGTTAGTGTTGAGCTTGGGGATCTTTGAGGTATAGGAAGGAACAGCTTTTCCCCTATATATATTATATGACCATTTTTTGTTTGTATGAAATGGAAAACTGCTATGTTTTGTAAAGAACGCTAAGTGTGAATATAGCCAAAGGGTTAGATGAGGCGGTTATTATCTCTAGTTACATTTTTCTTAGAAACATGTCATTATACAGTTACGGTAGAGAAATATTTGGACAGTGACACAATTTTCGCGAGTTGGGCTCTGCATGCCACCACATTGGATTTGAAATGAAACCTCTACAACAGAATTCAAGTGCAGATTGTAACATTTAATTTGAAGGTTTGAACAAAAATATCTGATAGAAATTGTAGGAATTGTACACATTTCTTTACAAACACTCCACATTTTCGGAGGTCAAAAGTAATTGGACAAATAAACCAAACAAAATATTTTTATTTTCAATATTTTGTTGCGAATAATTTGGAGGTAATAACTGCCTTAAGTCTGGAACCCATGGACATCACCAAACGCTGGGTGTCCTCCTTCTTAATGCTTTGCCAGGCCTTTACAGCTGCAGCCTTCAGGTCTTGCTTGTTTGTGGGTCTTTCCATCTTAAGTCTGGATTTGAGCAAGTGAAATGCATGCTCAATTGGGTTAAGATCTGGTGATTGACTTGGCCATTGCAGAATGTTCCACTTTTTTGCACTCATGAACTCCTGGGTAGCTTTGGCTGTATGCTTGGGGTCATTGTCCATCTGTACTATGAAGCGCCATCCGATCAACTTTGCGGCATTTGGCTGAATCTGGGCTGAAAGTATATCCCGTTACACTTCAGAATTCATCCGGCTACTCTTGTCTGCTGTTATGTCATCAATAAACACAAGTGACCCAGTGCCATTGAAAGCCATGCATGCCCATGCCATCACGTTGCCTCCACCATGTTTTACAGAGGATGTGTTGTGCTTTGGATCATGTGCCGTTCCCTTTCTTCTCCAAACTTTTTTCTTCCCATCATTCTGGTACAGGTTGATCTTTGTCTCATCTGTCCATAGAATACTTTTCCAGAACTGAGCTGGCTTCATGAGGTGTTTTTCAGCAAATTTAACTCTGGCCTGTCTATTTTTGGAATTGATGAATGGTTTGCATCTAGATGTGAACCCTTTGTATTTACTTTCATGGAGTCTTTTCTTTACTGTTGACTTAGAGACAGATACACCTACTTCACTGAGAGTGTTCTGGACTTCAGTTGATGTTGTGAACGGGTTCTTCTTCACCAAAGAAAGTATGCAGCGATCATCCACCACTGTTGTCATCCGTGGACGCTCAGGCCTTTTTGAGTTCCCAAGCTCACCAGTCAATTCCTTTTTTCTCAGAATGTACCCGACTGTTGATTTTGCTACTCCAAGCATGTCTGCTATCTCTCTGATGGATTTTTTCTTTTTTTTTCAGCCTCAGGATGTTCTGCTTCACCTCAATTGAGAGTTCCTTAGACCGCATGTTGTCTGGTCACAGCAACAGCTTCCAAATGCAAAACCACACACCTGTAATCAACCCCAGACCTTTTAACTACTTCATTGATTACAGGTTAACGAGGGAGACGCCTTCAGAGTTAATTGCAGCCCTTAGAGTCCCTTGTCCAATTACTTTTGGTCCCTTTAAAAAGAGGAGGTTATGCATTACAGAGCTATGATTCCTAAACCCTTTCTCTGATTTGGATGTGAAAACTCTCATATTGCAGCTGGGAGTGTGCACTTTCAGCCCATATTATATATATAATTGTATTTTTGAACATGTTTTTGTAAACAGCTAAAATAACAAAACTTGTGTCACTGTCCAAATATTTCTGGACCTAACTGTACATGAAAACATTTTTCCTAACCTTTTGTCCATTAAAGGAGTTGTCCGACATAAACTCCAAAAACTTTTTGTTAGCTAATCTGTGCTTTATTGTTATATAAATCACCCCTACATTTTTTTTTGTTTTCTAACTTTTGTTCCTCTTGTATTATCCCTTTATTCTCTTTGTTTACCTGCAGCTCAACCTAACATGACATTTTCCTGTGCCAAACTTCCCAGTCAGAGCTGGAACTGTCCGGCCTAACTGTCCAGCCCCACCCTCTGCCCACACATTGGCTGTCAGTATTCTGCCCCAGCAATGACCATTATTACATTATATGGTATGTTTGGTGGATGTGCAGTGATTATTCTGTCACAGATCCTCACATCCAACACACATATAATGTAGTAATGTCCCCTTTCCCTGTTCCCATACTATAGTACTGTCCCCTTTCCTTGTGCCAATCCTGTAGTAAAATCCCCTTGGGCTCCTCTTGTAGTAATACTCTTGTGACGGGGTATGCGACAGAGCAGGCAGGGACACCAGGCCGATGAACAATCCAACAAGTTTTATTGAGGCAGTGAGCATAGAACATCCAATATCCAAATGGTTCTTTAGAGTCCACAATGAGTCCACACAAAGGAAACAGGTCCGGGGCGCCACCCAACAATCCAACGCCAAGGAAATTGCCACAACAGTCCTTAGATGAGTTCCTTAAATCCAGCAGCATGGCTGAGAAAACACAATCCCACGTAGCAGCTGAACTTCAATGTCCTATAGTCCATACACAGGCACCAGGACCTGCCCTCAGCACAGATCCTCGCCTTTAACCCAACAAAGCATCAACTAACAAAAACATATGGCTGATTCTTCCACCTCTCCTTAGATCCACCCCCTGGATGCGAAAGGGTTCACACCCACTTTTGAGTATGTGACTTTATATGGAAAAGTTTCCAGGAACTACCGGCTGGTATTGGTTGAGTCCCATGCAGAGAAGAACAAAGACACAGTCGCCCACTAGATGTTGACCTACGCCTGATTACATTAAAGTCCAGACAGATAGGCCAGGGAGGGACACGATGTTACAATACTGCTGGAGGCTTGATTACATTATGGTGCAGGCTGGGGGGGACAAACTGTTACAACCCCTTCCCCCCTCAAGTTGTGTACGGACTAATGACCTCAACAGGTCACTTGTCAAGTTCACATAAACATGCCTGACCTAACTCAGGGCTCCTCCTGTCTTGACAATCCATTGGCATTTTGTGTTGGCTCCATCTTCTTTAGGTGATGGTGGAGTTGTAGGGTTGAAGGGTCGGGTTCCAGTTTGTATCCTACTTTACTTAAATTCTGCTTCCTGCACCCACAAATCGGCAGGTAGATCTCCCACATCATTGCCTAGGAGAATATCTGCAGGCAGGCCACTTATCACCCCACCTACACATTGCTTGACCCCAAAGCCAAATTCCAGTTCTACACTTGCTTTTGGGATATTTCTCCTTTGCCAGCCAATTCAATGGTAAACCCTGGTACTGGCTGTATCCCCTCTGGCCGAACCACTCGAGAATCAGCTATTGTGAGAAACGCCCCAGAGTCACAAAAACCAAGAACTCTCTGTCCATCCAGTGCAACATCCTGTAAGTGCTTTCTTGGGTGATAAGAAGAACTCGGGGCTGTGGCCCGCATCCCATAAACACCTAGTGGTTGAACCTGAGTGTCTGAGTCATTAGGCAAGTCAACTTAAAGGGGTGACACCTCTTCCCTCATTGTACTTGGCTGTAGATAGTTAACACGTCGATTTGGTGCAGGGTCATTCCTCAGTTGACCAGCTGGGCAAGTGTCTTGTAGATGGCCAGGCTGCCCATATCATAACGTCTGTGCTGCGTCTCACTCCTTCCAGTTTGCGTTCTGGAGAAGTAGGTAGGAGAACTTGGTGACTGATATGTATGTGCAGGTGCTGGGGGTGGTTGTCGATTTGGAGGATGACTTTCATAGAAGCGCCATCATCTGGCGCTGTATCCAACTCTTCCAACAGCCCTGAAGCCGGGTGGCTTGTTGGGTAATCATGAGTTAATACTGGCTTTGTTTTACTAGCTAGTATTAAGCCAGAGATTCTTAATGTCAGGCACGTTTGACCCGGCCATTAAGAATCTCCACACAGAGAAAAAATACTTTTTTCAGAGTCACTGGGGCTTCAGAGTTCCTGGAGACAGTGCAGGAATCTGGCACAGGTGCGGGTAGGAATGTCAGGCAATAGTATTGATCACAGGACACGGCACAAGGGGGACCTGAGCACCTAGCTTTCAAGACAAGGCTTACAAGACACGTTGATCAGGCCCCGCCCACATGGAAAGGCCAGTCTTATATACCCAGCACAGCCTCATGTCATATCTTGCTGCAGCAGTGCTGGGCCCATAAGAGTGGGCGCGGCTCGACCCTATACAGAAGCATGAGTCAGACACATGAGACTGGGGACAGGACACAGGAGAGCACGAGCGGGAGCGGCAGCCGTGACCGGTGGACATGTGGACCGGATCACTGGGTAAAGAGCGGTGCCGTGCAGGTGCGACCGGATCAGTGGGTAAGGAGTGGTGCCGTGCAGGAGCGACCGGATCAGTGGGTAAGGAGCAGTGCCGGGATGGTGCGACCGGATCAGTGGGTAAGGAACGGTGCCAAGGCATCGGGAGCGTGACACGTATATGGTCCGTATGTCATCCATTTGTCATCTGTGTGCCTTCCGTTTTTTTGGCGTACTGCCAAAAAACTGAAGGAGGGAAAATACATAAATTTACCCAGGATCTATAGCTTCAACCTACATGAGGCGGTCACATGTTCACTCCAGTGCTATTTTCTACTGCTTTTCACAGCGTACAGCGCTCTGGTGATTTTCCTGTGCTTGCACACTTCATATCAGTCTTTTCTGTCATTATAATGGCAGAAAGACACATCATGTCCCACTCTCCTGCATTTTGTAATTTTGCACCATTTGGTGCCTATCATGTGGCACTAAGGGGTGCTTAGCCTTGCATTTACCAAAAAAAATAAATAAATTAAAAAAAAAAATGACGTGGGATTCCCCCTATTTTTGATAGCCAGCTAGGGTAAAGCAGACGGCTGCAGCCTGCAGACCACAGCTGGCAGCTTCACCTTGGCTGGTACTCCAAAACTGAGGGCACCCCACGCTGTTATTTTAAATTAAATAAATAATGGAAAAAAAAAACACGTTGGGGTCCCCCCAAAATTGGATCACCAGCCAAGGTAAAGCAGACAGCTGGGGTCTGATATTCTCAGACTAGGGAGGTCCATGGTTATTGGACTCTCCCCAGCCTAAAAATAGCAGGCCGCAGCCGCCCCAGAAGTGGCGTATCCATTTGATGCGCCAATCCTGGTGCTTCGCCCCAGCTCATCCCGTGCCCTGGTGCGGTGGCAAACGAGGTAATATATGGGGTTAATACCAGATGTGTAATGTCACCTGGCATCAAGCCCTGGGGTTGGTGAGGTCAGGCATCTATCAGATACCCGACATCACCAACCCAGTCAGTAATAAAAAAAATTGACGACAAACACATTTTTATTTGAAAAAACACTCCCCAACACATTCTCTCTTTCACCAATTTATTAGAAAGAAAAACAAATCCAGGTCTGCTGTAATCCAAGCGGTTCCCATGACGATCCATACTATAGTCCCTGTCCCAGGCAATGAAGAACAGAATGTTCCCCATTGGCTGGGAGAGCAATGCAGTGACCTGAGCTAACATCAATAGGTCAGCCCAGTTCACTGCAGAGCATGACAAGTGCTGCTGTCAGGAGCGAGGTACATTACCTGCGGTGATCTCCTCCACTGCTGATAGCAGAGCTGGCACTGACTTCAATGACCTTCACAGCCAAGTATCGCGAGCGGCCCGTGACGTCACTGCTAGTCACAGTCTCAGGTCGACAGCGAGAGGAGGAAATGTGACAAGCGGCAGCCACGGAGGACAGTGACAGCGCTGAGGTCGGGAAGGCGGGACTTCATCACCGCAGGTAAGCCGAGCGGGCCCATGTGTGCAGAGTGCCAAGTGGGTGGAGCCAAGTGGGGTAATGTGTGCAGAGTCCCAGGTGGGTGGAGCCAAGCGGGGTAATGTGTGCAGAGTGCCAGGTGGGCAGAGACAAGCGGGGCCATATGTGTGGAGTGCCAGGTGGGCGGAGCCAAGTGGGGTAATGTGTGCAGAGTCCCAGGTGGGTGGAGCCAAGCGGGGTAATGTGTGCAGAGTGCCAGGTGGGTGGAGCCAAGCGGGGTAATGTGTGCAGAGTGCCAGATGGTCAGAGCCAAGCGGGGTAATGTGTGCAGAGTCCCAGGTGGGTGGTGCCAAGTGGGGTAATGTGTGCAGAGTCCCAGGTGGGTGGTGCCAAGCAGGGTAATGTGTGCAAAGTGCAAGGTGGGTGGAGCCTAGCGGGGCCATGTGTGCGGGCGTTGGAGCGTGAAGTGGGTGGAGCTTAGTGAGGCCATGTGTGCGGGCGGCAGAGTGCGAAGTGGGTGGAGCCTGGCGGGGCCATGTGCGTTGAGGACGCCAGTGCCGGGGACTGCATGGCTGGGGACAGATGAGTGTAAGTGTGTGTGTGTACATGCCGCGTGCAGGAGGGGGCGGAGCGAGCTGAGCGGGGAACTGTCGGCTCCCTGCACACGTAACTAGGATAAATATCGGGTTACTAAACAAAGCACTTTGCTTGGATACCCGATATTTATCTTGGCTACCAGCTTACCGCAGGCTGCCAGCGATGGCTCCCTGAACACTGTAGCTGTAAAAAGCCCTGCTTTTGCTGATACAACCATTCTCGAACGTAACTTGAACTGCCGAACTTTTACCAAAAAGCTCGAGTTCTAAATAGAACACCCCCCAAAATTACTCGAACCGCGAACCACGAACCGTGCTCAACTCTAATGATGACGCCTATCTGTCTCCATTGAATGGAGAGAGCAGGCGTCGTGTGTATTTCTTAATTTTGCCCTGTTGCGTCTGGTATGGCTCTAGGATCAAGGGAAGTAGGGGAAGCCATGTTTTACATGCCCCTTCCATGGTCTAGTGGTAAGCTGGTGTCCTTGGATGTTTGAGCTTAGGAGTTTGAATCCTAATGGACGCTTCTGGAAATTTGCTGTGTCATGGCACAATGGGCTAGTTGACTGGTCTGTGATAACATTTATCTATTTCCAATGAACACACAGAGCGTGCGTCGTGTGTATTTCTTTAATCTTGCTCCATGGGGTCTGTTATGGCTATAGGATCAAGGGAAGTAGCGGAAGCCATATTTCCCATGTCCCTTCCATGGTCTAGTGGTAAGCTGTTGTCCTTGGATGAGTGAGTTTTGAAGTTCAAATCCCAAAGGATGTTCCTGGATATTAGTTGTGTCATGATCCAATGGGTTCGTTCACTGGTCTATGATGATGCCTATCTGCTTCCATTAAATGGAGAGAGCTGGCTTTGTGTGTATTTCTTTAATTTTGCCCTGTTGAGTCTGTTATGGCTATAAGATCAAGGAAAGTAGGGGAATCTGTATTTCCCATGTCTCTTCCATGGTCTGGTGGTAAGCTGGTGGCCTTCAGTGTGTGAATTTTGGAGTTCAAATCCCTATGTACACTTCTGGATATTTGCTGTGTCATGGTCTAATGGGCTAGTTGACGGGTCTATTATGACGCATATCTGTCTCCATTGAATGGAAAGAGCAGGTGTTGTGTGTGTTTCTTTAATTTTGCCCTGTTGCATCTATTATGGCTATAGTGTCAAGGGTAGTAGGGGAAGCTGTGCATCCCATATCCCTTCCATGGTCTAGTTGCTGGTGACCTTGAATGGGAAAGCTTGGGAGTTCAAATCCAAATGGACTCACTTAGATATTTGCTGTTCTATGGCCCAATGGGCTAGTTGAATGATCTAAGATGACACCTATCTGTTTCAATTGAATGGAAAGAGCAGGCGTTGTGTGTATTTCTTTAATTTTGCCCTGTTGCATCTGTTATGGCTATAAGATTAAGGGAAGTAGGGAAAGCTGTATTTCCCCTGTCTTTTCCATGGTCTAGTGGTAAGCTGGTGGCCTTGGATGTGTGAGCTTGGGAATTCAAATCTCAATGGACGCTCCTGGATATTTGCTGTGTCATGGCCCAATGGTCTAGTTGACTGATCTATTATGACGCCTATCTGTTTCCATTGAATGAAAAGAACAGGCATTGTGTGTATTTCTTTAATTTTGCCCTGCTGCTTCTGTTATGGCTATAGGATCAAGGAAAGTAGGGGAAGCTGTATTTCCCATGTCCTTTCCATGGTCTAGTGGTAAGCTGGTGTCCTTGGATGTGTGAGCTTTAGAATTCAAATCCCAATGGATGCTTCTGGATCTTTGCTGTCTTATGGTCCAATGGGCTAGTTGACTGGTCAATGATGACAACTGTCAGTATGCGTTGAATGGATAGAGCAGGTGTCTTGTGTATTCCTTTAATTTTGCCCTTTTGCGTCTGTTATGGCTATAGGAACAAGGGAAGTAGGGGAAGCTGTATTTCCCATGTTCCTTCCATGGTAAAGTAGTAATCTTGGTGGGCTTAGATGTGTGAGCTAGCGAGTTTGAATCCCAATGGTATCTCCTGGATGTTTCCTGTGTCATGGGCCAGTTGACTGATCTTTTATGACACCTATCTGTTTCCATTGAATGGAGAGAACAGGCTTTGTGTGTATTTCTTTAATTTTGCCCTTTTGAGTCTTTTATGGCTATAAGATCAACGGAAGTAGGGGAAACTGTATTTCCTATGTCCTTTCCAAGGTCTAGTGGTAAGCTGGTAGCCTTGGATGTATGAGTTTGGGAGTACAAATCCCAATGGACGCTTCTGGGTATTTGCTGAGTCATGGTCCAATGGGCTAGTTGACTAGTCTATGATGACGCTAATCTGTTTTCATTGAATGGAGAGAGCATGCGTCGTGTGTATTTCTTTAATTTTGCCCTATTGAGTCTGTTATGGCTATAGGATCAAGGGAAGTAGGGAAAGCTGTGTTTTCATTGTCTAGTGGTAAGCTGGTGGCCTTCCATGTGTGAGCTTGGGAGTTCAAATCCCAATGGACACTCCTAGATATTTGCTGTGTTATGGTCCAATGGGCTGGTTGAATGGTTTAAGAATACACATATCTGTTTCAATTGAATGAAAAGAGCAGGCAACATGTGTATTTCCTTGATTTTGCCCTTTTGCATCTGTTATGGCTATAGGATCAAGGGAAGTAGGGGAATCTGTATTTCATATGTCCTTTTCATGGTCTGGTGGTAAGCTGGTGGCCATGGATGTTTGAGTTTGGGAGTTCAAATCCCAATGGACAATTCTGGGTATTTTGCTGTGTCATGGTCCAATGGACTAGTTGACTGGTCTATGATGCCTATCTGTTTTCATTAAATGGAGAGAGCAGGCGTCGTGTGTATTTCTTTAATTTTGCCCTGTTTCGTCTGTTATGGCTTTAGGATCAAGGGAAGTAGGGAAAGCTGTATTTCTCATGTCCCTTCCATGGTCTAGTGGTAAGCTGGTGGCCTTGCATGTGTGAGCTTTGGGGATTCAAATCCCAATGGTTGCTTTCATATTTCTGCTTTGCGGCAACTTTATTTTCAGAACCTAAACCAAATTTGGGAGGGTTTCGGCTTTCAAAAGAGTAACTTATAAAAACCAATGTATGAATTTAAAGTCAACTTATAAGCCTTTATTTACATAGCATGGATAAGCGACAGAAATTCTGTCAGGGAGTGTAGGAGTCCCATTCCTTAAAAATGGTCAAATAATGTTGTCACGGGCCCTCCTCTACAAGTCTTCCAGGGGGTATTGCAGTTTTTCCATCTAATTTTTTTCAGCCCTTGCACTTAGTGAACAGCATTTATGAGTGTAGTAGTCCTACTACCCAGAGGGGTATCTAGGGGGTCTGGCGGGGCATCTGCCCCGGGCGCAACTGTCTGGGGGGTGCTGTCGCGCTGCCTGATGTAACGCAGTTAAAGTCTCCCTGGCAGACATGTTTGCCGTCCTGTAGTGGGAGCCGCCATTCTCTGAGTGCAGCTGTCACATTGACAGCCGCACTCATAGAAACTGCAGCGCACGGCTCCCACTGATCAATTATCCTTGTATCTTTTAGATGCGAGGACAATTGAAGCAGTGCCCGCCGGCGCTGACTTCCGGGTCAGAGCGATGGCTGTAATATGATCAAGTCAGCTGATCACACTGCTGACCCGAAAGTCAGGACCACAGCGCAAAGGCGGCAGAGAGCACTGATGATAAGTGCTCCACTGTGGAGCTGAAGACAGTGACACTGAAGAGGGCGGAAGTATCTATGGACACAGAAAGGAGGGGACAGAGGAAGGAGAGAGGTAACTATCAGTGGACACATTATGAGGAGACAGAGGGTGGGGAGGGGATAATTATCTATAGACACAGTATGGAGGAGAGAGGATGGGGAGGGGGAAGTATCTATAGACACAGTATGAGGAGACAGAAGGTGGGGAGGGGGAAGTATCTATAGACACAGTATGGAAGAGAGAGGATGGAGAGGTGCAGTATCTATAGACACAGTATGGAGGAGAGAGGATGGGGAGGGGGCAGAATCTATAGACACAGTATGAGGGGACAGAGGGTGTGGAGGGGCAGCATCTATAGACACAGTATGGAGGAGAGAGGATGGTGAGAAGGAACTATCTTTGGACACACTATGGGGTGAGAGTGGATGATGGGTGAATTATGGGGAGAGAGAGAGAGAATGAGAGGTGATGTATGGGGTGAGAGAGGAAGGGGTCATGTATGGGAAGAGAGAGGATGAGGGGTCATGTATGGGGAAAGAGAGAGGATGAGGGGTCATGTGTGGGCAGAGAGAGGATGAGGAGTCATGTGTGGACAGCGAGAGGATGAGAGGTCATGTGTGGGGAGAGAGAGGATGAGGGGTCATGTGTGGGGAGAGAGAGGATGAGGCGTCATCTGGGGGGAGAGAGAGGATGAGAGGTTATGTGTGGGGAGAGAGAGGATGAGAGGTCATATGTGGGGAGAGAGAGGATGAGGGATCATGTGTGGGGAGGGAGAGGATGAGAGGTCATATGTGGGGAGAGAGAGGATGAGGGGTCATGTGTGGGGAGGGAGAGGATGAGAGGTAATGTGTGGGGAGAGATAGGATGAGGGGTCATACGTGGGGAACGAGAGGATGAGGGTATATGTATGGGGAGAGAGAGGATGAAGGGTCATGTGCGGGGAAAGAGAGGATGAGTGGTTATGTATACAGACATAGTATGTGGAGCGATTGTTGGAATGTATACGGACAAGGTATGGGGAGAAAATGGAAAAGAAATTTTGAGGACACAGAGAAAAAAGTGACATAGTATACGGAGCAAGTGGGTAGGATGGGGAGTGAGGTGGAAAAGTGTATGGACACGCAGGAGGTAGTGAGGAGACCGTAAAAGATGAGAAAAATGTGAGGGGGCATAGAATAGAGACTGAGTAGTGGAGGGGGACGGTATGGAGATGGGAAAAATGGGAGGACAGTGAGGCCATAGCGAGGAGTGCTGTGTGATGAGAGATCACAGTATAAAAACTGGGTAGTATAAAGGGACACAGTCTAAAAGGATAATGTGAAGAGGCTCAGTATGGAAAAGAGAGGGCACTGTGGAGGGCATGTACCATAAGAGGGACAGTGTGGGGTCATAGTTTGTGCAGAGAACACAGTGAGGGGTCATTATTTATTCTGGGATAACAGTGTAGGGCAGATATTTTTAAACAGAAGTATTATAATCATTCTGCTTTTTTTAGGAGCATCGTGCCGGTGTGTGCTGCAGAAGACTGGAGAAGATGGAAATCTGCAGAGACGAGATGTGAATGTAAAAAGTCATCACGGCGTCAGGACAAGGTGAAGAATAGAAATAAACGACTCAGAGACAACATCATCTATAAGGTACGTGAAAGTAAATGTTTATTTGTGATACTATGTCCCATCATTAGGCCTCGGTCTCACTTGCGCATTGCTTCTGATCTGAGCGCAGTGGGACCCCCAATGATCAGCTGGTCTTGGTGCAGGTGGCTGGAAATGCATATTTCTGGATCTGCTTTGCCCTCTGATAGTGTCCAGCACCTCTGCCTCATTGATTTTAATAGGACGCTGCTGCCACTATCAGAAGACGGAGCAGATCCAGAACTGAGCACTTCCTGCCACCTACCACCACCGGCACGGCACCTAGAACAGGCGATTGGCTGGCGTGCCAGGTGCCGGATCCTGACCAATCGGACATTGGTGATCAATCCTATGGAAAGGCCATCAGTATTAAAGTAGTGGACAATCTCTTTAATAAAGTCTTGTGCCGTCTGACCAGTTAAGGGTTACTGCGTTTTTACTTATGTTGTTAGGAGCATTGAAGGGGTTGTCCAAGTTTGTGATGAGCCTGCAGTCACTCCATGTGTCACTCTCTGTGACTGCAGACTTCTGAGTTCTGCTGGCGGTGACAGTGGGAGGTTAGAAGCTGTAAGTATGCGATTTACATAGATGTGGTCACGTGCTGAACAGACATGCTCAATGAAAAGAAAGTGACCGAGGCTGGACACATCAAATCAGAATGTGGCCAGAAGAATACAAATCTCATACTTGTACTCATATGATCGTCCACTCTCGTCACTGGCATCAGAGAATTGTAAAAGTGTGCAGAGCATGCATTTAAAGACTTAAGAAGCCTGAAGTCATGGATAGAGTCACTGCAGACTTTCATCTCTAATCTGGACAACCCCTTTAATTACAAAATTAAGCAGTGTAGTATCCTCAGTTCTAACAATGTGTAATATTCTCACTGTCACAATTCAGCTCTGCTTGCTGGTTCCAGCAGTCACCACATGGCCACTACACTCATATGTCATTTTCATACTTGCATGTGAAAATTAGCTTTTCTTCCTACGTTTCTCATTGAACATTGAGAGAATTATGAAGAGAACCTCGTTATCACGTGACTGTAAGTGCAAATCACATATAAATGATTGGTCCCATGACGACCACCCAAACTGCTAGGTGGGCGGAGGGGGCCAAACTGAATTCTTGCCCCGAGTGCTGGAAAGCCTAGATACACCTCTGTACTACCTAGCAGGTTTTTCAGGTTGTGTATAAAACCCTCCTTTTTGTCTAATACAGGGGTTATTGAAGTCCCTCTTCCTTCTAGTTTTTTGCAGTTTTTCATTGTCCGCATAGGCTTTGTGAGTTTCAGAGCCCTCCTTGAAAAATTAAACAAGATGTGCCTGACTATATCACACACCACATGCCAAGATAAAGTAGTAAGATGTTAAATTACATTTACCGGTGATATTCAACGGGTGTAGTTTTATTCTTCTCTATACTATGTCATCTACTGCAGTCATAGGCGATGGGGAAGTACGATGAACGATAGCCCGGCCATTAAGGCTATGTTCACATGTTGCATTTCTGTTGGGTTTGTTGGCGGCATTTTAACAATAATGAATTCCATACAAATTAAAAACTGATTTTACAATCCCAGCAAAAGCCATGACAATTCATAAATCTAATACAAACAATTGTTTATTTTTCCTGATTGAAATGGAAAACTAGAATATATCCCCACATATAGGAGCAAAAACAAGGATAACATTAAAATAGATTTTATTGAAAATTATTAAAATCATAGAAAAAGAGAGAATGTACAGAAACCGCATATGGGAGACCGTGCAGGTTACAGGGCAAACATAGATTAAACTACGTAAATAGAATAATTATTACCTGATACTAAAAAGTCAGTTAGGTGTAAAATATATTACATATACCAGTATAATAAATACATAAATACACTGCTTAAATAGTAAAATAAATGGTGCAAAATATAAAAGGATACGAAAGAAAAAGCACCAGAGACTATATACCATCTAAAAAATTAAATAATATATTAAATGAATACAAGTGTATAAAGGATGTACAGTATATAGACCAAAGTGACTAATCCTTTTGTAAAAAATACTATGTAAATATTTCAACCTGTATTCTATATTATGCCCTTAAGATGGCACCAAAGTATAACAAATCAAGCGTCAATGCCACAATTCCTTATTGTATTTATTGTACTTTGGTGACATCTGGTGGACATAACATAGAATACAGGTTGAAATTATTTACATAATCAGTATTGGTATTGATATTTACACAGGGTATTTTTTTTTTTTTTACAAAAGCACTAGTCACTTTGGTCTATATACATCCTTTATACACTTGTATTCACTTAATATATTATTATTTCTTTTTTTTGGATGGTATATAGTCTCTGGTGCTTTTTCTATCTTTTTATATTTCCACTGGTTATTTTACTATTTAAGCAGTGTATTTATGTATTTATTATACTGGTATATGTAATATATTTTGCAACTAACTGACTTTTTTGTATCAGGTTATAATTATCCTATTTATCTAGTTTGATCTATGTTTGCCCTGTATGCTGCACGGTCCCCCATACGTGCTGCCAGTATATTCTCTCTTTTTTAATGATTTTAATAATTTCAATAAAATCTATTTTAATGTTATCCTTGTTTCTACTCCTATATGTGTAGATCAATTCTAATCTACCATTGATTGCTAGTGTTGATCAGTAAAGGCGGGACCACCAAAGGGGCTGCGTCCATCACCCGCACTCCAACAATCTCTCCACCCGTCAGGTTCACTTGCTGCCGGTGCAGGAGGGCCCGGATCTCAAGCTGTAGGGCCCTCTGCCGACCCCCTCTGCAGTGGCAGACAGCTGCTGCAGCAGGCTCAACACTTCCCCCCCCATTCAGTGCTCAATCACGTTGGTCCATAGGACCACTTTCGGGTTACGGTCACTGGACTCATTCAGCACCACAATCATCCCTTGGCGTTTCAGCTGGGTCCGTCCCACAGTCAGGGTCACCTCCTTGAACCCCACCTGGGTGATAGGGAGCCCATTGGCCGCAATAATGGTCATGTTATCATTGGAGGGACAAGTTCACTATAGTATCACTATAGTATCGGATTACTATTCTGGGCTCCATGACCCCAGTTGGCCTGAAGGAGTCCCTTAGCTTCGCCCCTTTCCTGCAGTTTCCCCGTCCCTCTCCTCCCCCCTCTCCTTTTTGGTACGCGTGTCTGTCCTTTATTTTTATCAATATTTTCCAGGACTGGCATGTGTCCCAAAACTCCATGTTTTTAATTGTTCTTAATTCTTGTACTCTGAATACACTTGCCACGGATATCCAGCATTATGCCTATTTTTGGATTTATAAACTTCTTACCTTTTTATATGATTATAGCTGTAATACCTGTATATGGCTTAGTGTTTATGTCCGGATGCTTCTAAACTAGTAATATGTATATTACATATCCTTAGGCTTCACTTTCCCGACATGTATGGTGTGCTGTGCGCATGCGCGGCCTGCGCTTGGCGTCCTGGCTTGCTTGGCGGCGTCTCCTAGGTAGTGGCGTGCATGACTGGGAGCCGCGCCCCCTCTCGGGCGCGCTCTGCCTGACGCCGTGCGTGCTCTCCCGGCCGCCTGCGCCAACTGCGCATGCACCGTTACTCTCACTATCCATTTGCTGGTGAATATCACGTGACTGGTCATCTGGCTCATTTATAAGTTCCGTTAACGGAGGAATCCTTGCCCCTACCCCTCCTAGGGGGGTCTCCAGACCTCTGTCCTCTGCACCGCTGGCACTTTATCTTCCTACTTTCTGGTAATTAGGCTGTACTGGTTATGTCTTTGCACTGACGATTCACTGATGCTTGCATTGCTTTTTGTCACTTTATCTACTTGTGCAGCCTTTCATGTCTTTTACCATGTATAAAAAGCAATTTTTTGTAAATTTTATTGTGCCAGCATAATTTCATGCCTCTTTACCTTCTCCACGGTACTGTTTTGTATTTAAATTTTCTAACTATTTAATAAATATAAGTAATACTTTCCATATTATCCACTTCGTCCTCCTTTTTTTGAATTGATTTATGTGGTTTGCATCCATTTCCACGGTTCATCTTGGATGGTTTTTACGTGGTTCCTTTTTCTTTTTATTTGAGATTATGTTTATACCCTGATGGATCCTTATTGTATTTGGTCAATGATGACACCTATCTGTTTCCATTGAATGGAGAGAGCAGGTGTTGTGTGTAGAGTTGAGCGTGGTTCTCCAGTTCGCGGCTTGAGTGATTTTGGGGCTGTTCTAGATCGAACTAGAACTCGAGCATTTAGCTCCTGTCTCCGATACTGCTGTGTACGCTCTACACACAGCGTTATACAGAATAAGGATAGAAGTTTCTTTTAGCCCTTGTAAGGGCTAATAACAGCAGGCTCAGAGCCATAGGTGACAGTCAGGTCCGTGGAAAGAGATTTTAACAGCTACGGATAAAAGCGTCTATGTAGCTAAGGTCAGGGACTTCCTCGCTGCATTTCACCATTAGGAGGGATATAAAGTGAGGCTTCCTTTCCTTTACACAGACCCACAACCCAGCCAATGTACCCTCCAGCCCATTGCACACTCAAGTTCATTGATACTAAGCCATTATACTAGCAAACACTGAGGAAACTTAGTGGCATCCTAAAAGTGGCTGTTGGACTTCTATTAGTGTCCCACTAGTGCAAAGCTATTTGCAGCACCACTGCATTTCACACTCAAACTCATTTTTACTAAGCCATTATACTAGCAAACAATGAGTAAACTTAGTGGCATCCTAAAAGTGGCTGTTGGACTTCCATTAGTGTCCCACTAGTGCAAATCTATTTGCAGCACCTCTGCATTGCACACTCATGCTCATTGTTACAAAGCCATTAGAATACCAAACACTGAGGAAACTTAGTGGCATCCTAAAAGTGACTGTTGGACTTCCATTAGTGTCCTACTAGTGCAAATCTATTTGCAGCACCTCTGCATTGCACACTCAAGCTCATTGTTACTAAGCCATTATACTAGCAAACACTGAGTAAACTTAGTGGCATCCCAAAAGTGGCTGTTGGACTTCATTATTGTCCCACTGGTGCAAATCTATTTGCAGCACCACTGCATTGCACACTCAAACTCATTGTTACTAAGCCATTATACTAGCAAACACTGAGGAAACTTAGTGGCATCCTAAAAGTGTCTGTTAGACTTCCATTAGTGTCACACTAGTGCAAATCTATTTGCAGCACCTCTGCATTGCACACTCAAGCTCATTGTTACTAAGCCATTATACTAGCAAACACTGAGGTAACTTAGTGGCATCCTAAAAGTGGCTGTTGGACTTCCATTAGTGTCCCACTAGTGCAAATCTATTTGCAGCACCTCTGCTTTGCACACTCAAGCTCATTGTTACTAAGCCATTATACTAACAAACACTGAGTAAACTTAGTGGCATCCTAAAAGTGGCTGTTGGACTTCATTATTCTCCGACTGGTGCAAAGCTATGTCACGCTCCCCGGGTCCTCGGATCCCCTCCCCGGGTCCCCTGCTCCGATCCCCGGGTCCTCAGCTCCGCTCCCCGGCTCACCTGCCACGCTCCCCGCTCTCCAGCCTCCGGTGCCCGCACTTCCCAGGCCCCCTGGTCTCCGCTCCCGGCGCCCGACGGCTTCCCAGTTCCTGGCCGGCTCCCCTGCGTCCTCCCTTCAGCTTCCTGCCCTGGCTTCTGGCACCCGGGCTGCGCGCACGCGCATTAGGGCGCGCGCGCGGTCACTGAACCTTTCTTAAAGGGCCAGTGTCAATTAACAGGAAATCATGCACTCAGGTACAGGGTATATAGGGGGTTAATGTCCAAGGGAGCGGGGCCTGTTCTTCGTGTTTTCCCAAGCTAGGAGTCAGGTCTCCTTGTGTTCTATGAGATACTTACCTCTCTGTCTTCTAGAGCCGACCCTGCATCGCCATCCGGTCCTGCGGTACCTCGAACCCCGAACGCTGCCCATCTGCCATCCTGACAGTCCGTACCATCTCGGATCCCTGCGGTGACCCGTCATCTCGCTCCAACAGTTCCGGACCCTGCCTGACACCATCACGGCTTCCGAACCTGAGCTCCGTCACCCGGACCACCATCCGTGACCTCGTGGTCCCAGGGACTTCTCCATTTGCTCTCAGTGCACGGACTGTCCTGCTACCTACAGTGCTCCGGCTACCGGACTCCTTTTCCTCATCCGGGAGTTCGGCCCAGTGGATCCACCTCCAGGGTCTACCCGTCCATCTGGCCCTAACAGTAAGAACAGGCCATGGATCCCGCCGAAGCACTAGCGGCCTTGCATGAGGAACTCCAACGCCAGCGTGAAGTCCAGACCCGCATGCTGAACTTTATGACTTCCGTGGACACCCGCCTGACCACGCTACAAGCGGCAGTCACGTCTTCGACATCCCGAGCCTCCACTAGTCAAGCCACGACCCCCGCTCCCGTGGCCGCCTCTTCGGATGCTTCCAGACTGCGTTTGGCCTCACCACCCCGGTACGCTGGAGATCCCAAGACCTGCAGGGGGTTTATAAACCAATGCTCCCTCCATTTCACGCAGCTGCCACATCTGTTTGCCTCCGACCAAGCCAAGGTCGCCTTCATCATGTCTCACCTAGAGGGCGAGGCACTGGTGTGGATGAACCCCTTGTGGGAGAAGGAGGACCCTATGACCAAGAACCTCCAGGAGTTCCTGCAGGCCTTTCGCAGCACTTTTGACGAACCCGGACGCGCCTCCGCGTCTGCGTCTTCACTTCTCCGGTTACGTCAGGGAACACTGACGGTGGGTCAATACGCCATCCGTTTCCGCACCTTGGCTTCAGAACTCGGGTGGAATAACGAGGCCCTAACCGCCGCCTTCTGGGAAGGACTATCGGGTCGAATCAAAGATGAGCTGGCTGGACGTGATGTACCGTCCACTCTGGACGCCCTGATTACCCTAGCGACTCGAGTGGACATACGCTTTCAGGAGCGGTCCAAAGAACTGTCCCGTGAGAGACGTCCGGTAAGGCATTCCTCTCCTCCACCGAAGCCCACCGTACTCCAGTCAACGGCCTCTGGTGTCTCCGTCCATGAGCCCATGCAGATCGACCGTGTGCGACAGTCGGAACAACGTCGAGCAGAGCGGCTCGCCAAGGGTCTCTGCTTTTACTGCGGAGAGGGCACACACCTGCTACGCGCCTGTCCAGAGAGGCCGGGAAACTCCAAAGCCTAGGGTTTGTAGGAGAGGCCACCCTAGGTGCTGGAACTCTCTCAGACCCAGTTACATGGACTGTGCAAGTGACAACGGGAGAGACGCGGTTTATGGCTGAGGCGTACCTCGATTCTGGGGCAGCAGGCAATTTCATCCAGCAGGCCACGGTGGACAAGTACCAGGTGCCTGTTACTCCACTCGACAAGCCCCTAGTGATTGCCTCTGTGGATGGGAGACCCCTCTCTGACACCATCTCCTGGATCACCAAGCCGCTTGAACTGCGTATCGGTGCTCTGCACACCGAGAACATCGCTCTCTACGTCCTCCCACACATGTCACATCAAATCCTGCTGGGACTTCCCTGGTTGCGGACACACGAGCCTTCAGTCAGCTGGGGCACTGGCGATATCACTCGATGGGGGTCTTCTTGCCATGAGAGATGTCTGAAGACCATACAACCCATCCGGCGACCTCCGGTTCCCGAGTCCCTACCGGGACTGCCCTCAGCCTATTGGTCCTTCGTGGACGTCTTTGATAAGAAGGAGTCCGAAGTACTCCCGCCACATCGTCCTTACGATTGTGCCATTGACCTGCTCCCGGGAACTACACCACCTCGAGGACGGATATATCCACTATCTCCAGCCGAAACAAGGGCTATGTCTACGTACATCACAGAGAGCCTGGCTAAGGGATTCATCCGGAGATCCTCCTCTCCTGCTGGAGCAGGCTTCTTCTTCGTAAAGAAGAAAGAGGGCGACCTACGCCCATGTATAGACTACCGGGGATTGAACCTAATCACCGTGAAAAACAAGTACCCCCTGCCGCTCATCCCCGAATTGTTTGATCGGCTCAGAGGAGCTCGTGTGTTCACCAAGTTGGATCTTCGGGGTGCCTACAACCTGGTCCGTATCCGTTCAGGGGATGAATGGAAGACCGCGTTCAACACTCGCGATGGGCACTATGAATACTGCGTGATGCCCTTCGGCCTGTGCAACGCACCAGCAGTCTTCCAAGAATTGGTGAACGATGTGTTTCGGGACCTTCTCTACGTCTGTGTGGTGGTATATCTGGATGACATCCTTGTCTTCTCTCCGGACCTCCAGACCCACCGAGAGAACGTGCAACTGGTTCTACAACGACTGAGAGAGAATCGTCTGTACGCCAAGTACGAGAAGTGTGTCTTCGAACAGTCTTCTCTCCCCTTCCTGGGGTACCTCATCACCGATACCGGACTGCAGATGGATCCCAAGAAGGTCTCCTCCATTCTCAACTGGCCTCCTCCTTCTGGACTGAAGGCAATCCAACGTTTTCTGGGATTCGCTAACTATTACCGCCAGTTCATTCCTCACTTCTCGGCTCTGACTGCTCCTCTCTCCGCCTTGACCAAGAAGGGGGCTAATCCAAAGGACTGGTCACCTGCCGCCGACGCCGCGTTTGGCGCTCTAAAGCGAGCCTTTGCCTCCTCTCCTGTACTCCACCGTCCAGAGTTAAACCGCCAGTTCACCTTGGAGGTGGATGCCTCCTCCTCGGGAGCCGGAGCAGTGCTCATGCAGAAGTCCTCCTCCGGGAAGATGGTGACGTGCGGTTTCTTCTCCAAGAGCTTCTCCGCGCCTGAACGCAATTAATAATAATAATAATAATAATCTTTATTTCTATAGCGCCAACATATTCCGTAGCGCTTTACAATTCAGGAGGATCATATACAAACAAGTAACAGTTATAGAAATACAATATTTAGAGGGGAAAAAATACAACCCTGCTCGTGAGAGCTTACAATCTACAATGAGATGGGGGGAGAGGCAAGGTTCAAGTGCTTATTTACACTGACAATCCAACCATCTCACGGAAATGGGGCTGGATAATGGTTTCCTGGACCAGTGGGCCCGAGCCTTGAGATGCCTTTGGGTGCCATGGAGTTTGATGTGGAGCTATGTTGTGAGAGGTTGTAGAGGGACTATGTGAATCGAATCTGATTAGGGAGTGTGATAGGCCGCCCTAAAAAGATGCGTCTTTAGGGTGCGTCTGAAGCTGAGTAAGTTGTGATTTGTCCTAACTTCTTGGGGTAGAGCGTTCCAGAGGGTTGGTGCAGCTCGGAAGATTACACCATCGGTGACCGAGAGCTATTAGCGGTCAAACTGGCTCTGGAGGAATGGCGCTATCTTCTGGAAGGAGCAGTGTACCCTGTCATTGTTTACACGGACCACAAAAACCTGGAATACCTGCGGACTGCTCAGCGACTGAACCCACGGCAAGCCAGGTGGTCCTTGTTCTTTGCCCGGTTCGACTTCCAGCTTCATTTCCGACCCGCGAACAAGAATGTACACGCTGATGCCTTGTCTAGGTCTTTCGTGCCCCTGGAACAGGAGGAAGAGACATCTCAACCCATCATCTGTCCAAGTAAGATTATTCCGGTGGCTCCTGTCACCCTGGCCCAGATACCACCTGGGAAGACTTATGTCTCTGAGGCTGACAGGCAAAAAGTGTTACACTGGGGCCATGCCTCGAAAACAGCCGGTCATGCAGGTCAGAAGAAAACATGGAGCGCTATTGCACGTCATTACTGGTGGCCATCCCTGCGCACGGACGTCGCCTCTTTTGTCTCTGCCTGCTCCTCCTGTGCCAGGAACAAGACACCCAAACACCTGCCATACGGCCGTCTTCTGCCTCTGCCCATACCCTCAGTTCCCTGGCAACACATAGCGATGGACTTTATTACGGACTTGCCATTATCCTCCGGACACACAGTCGTATGGGTCGTGGTGGATCGGTTCTCTAAAATGGCCCATTTCGTTCCTATGGCTGGACTGCCCTCTGCTCAGGAACTCGCGGACGCCTATATACAGCACATCTTCCGCTTGCATGGCTTTCCATCACACATAGTGTCCGACAGAGGAACCCAGTTCACCTCCCGCTTCTGGAGGGCTCTCTGTAAACATCTGGGAGTGACTCTGGACTTCTCCTCAGCCTACCATCCTCAGTCGAATGGGCAAGTGGAACGGATCAATCAGATATTGACCTCTTTCTTGCGTCACTACGTGAACGCCCATCATGACGATTGGTCCACGCTCCTTCCTTGGGCTGAATTCTCCCATAATCACCACGTCAGTGAGTCCTCCTCCAGTTCTCCCTTCCATGTCGTCTACGGACTTCAGCCGTCTGTCCCATTGCCTGTATCCTCTTCCTCGGACATCCCTGCTGCTGATGCAGTACTCCGTGACTTTACATCCATTTGGGACTCAGTTAAGGCCTCCCTTGCACGTGCCTCCCTGCGGATGAAGAGACATGCGGACAAGAGACGCCTGGATCCTCCGTGTTTCTCTCCGGGAGATCTCGTCTGGCTTGCTTCCAAATACATCCGACTGAAGATACCATCCTACAAGCTGGGACCTCGCTACATCGGACCATTTAAAGTCCTCGGCAAGATCAATGAGGTCTCCTACAAACTGCAGCTCCCGGCCACGATGAGAATACCCAACTCCTTTCACGTCTCTCTGCTCAAGCCGGTTGTCCTTGGTCCCTTCTCCGCTGCCGCCAGTCCGGCCCCTCCTCCTATTGCTGAGGACGACATCTATGCGGTAAGAGATATCGTGGCCATGAAGACCGTACGTGGTCGACAGTTTTTCCTGGTGGACTGGGAAGGGTATGGTCCTGAGGATAGATCCTGGGAGCCCAGGGAGAACGTGGGCACTCCTCTGATCCGTGCCTTCCTGTCCCGGTTGCGGGGAGGGGGGCGTGGGAGGGGGGTACTGTCACGCTCCCCGGGTCCTCGGATCCCCTCCCCGGGTCCCCTGCTCCGATCCCCGGGTCCTCAGCTCCGCTCCCCGGCTCACCTGCCACGCTCCCCGCTCTCCAGCCTCCGGTGCCCGCACTTCCCAGGCCCCCTGGTCTCCGCTCCCGGCGCCCGACGGCTTCCCAGTTCCTGGCCGGCTCCCCTGCGTCCTCCCTTCAGCTTCCTGCCCTGGCTTCTGGCACCCGGGCTGCGCGCACGCGCATTAGGGCGCGCGCGCGGTCACTGAACCTTTCTTAAAGGGCCAGTGTCAATTAACAGGAAATCATGCACTCAGGTACAGGGTATATAGGGGGTTAATGTCCAAGGGAGCGGGGCCTGTTCTTCGTGTTTTCCCAAGCTAGGAGTCAGGTCTCCTTGTGTTCTATGAGATACTTACCTCTCTGTCTTCTAGAGCCGACCCTGCATCGCCATCCGGTCCTGCGGTACCTCGAACCCCGAACGCTGCCCATCTGCCATCCTGACAGTCCGTACCATCTCAGATCCCTGCGGTGACCCGTCATCTCGCTCCAACGGTTCCGGACCCTGCCTGACACCATCACGGCTTCCGAACCTGAGCTCCGTCACCCGGACCACCATCCGTGACCTCGTGGTCCCAGGGACTTCTCCATTTGCTCTCAGTGCACGGACTGTCCTGCTACCTACAGTGCTCCGGCTACCGGACTCCTTTTCCTCATCCGGGAGTTCGGCCCAGTGGATCCACCTCCAGGGTCTACCCGTCCATCTGGCCCTAACAAGCTATTTGCGGCACCACTGCATTGCACACTCAAACTCATTTTTACCAAGCTATTATACTAGCAAATACTGAGGAAACTTAGTGGCATCCCAAAAGTGGCTGTTGGACTTCATTATTGTCCCACTGGTGCAAATCTATTTGCAGCACCACTGCATTGCACACTCAAGCTCATTGTTCCTAAGCCATTATACTAGCAAACACTGATGAAACTTAGTGGCATCCTAAAAGTGGCTATTGGACTTCCATTAGTGTCCTACTAGTGCAAATCTATTTGCAGCACCTCTGCATTGCACACTCAAGCTCATTGTTACTAAGCCATTATACTAGCAAACACTGAGTAAACTTAGTGGCATCCTGAAAGTGGCTGTTGGACTTCCTTATTGTCCCACTGGTGCAAAGCTATTTGCGCCACCACTGCATTGTACACTTAAACTCATTTTTACTAAGCTATTATACTAGCAAACACTGAGGAAACTTAGTGGCATCCTAAAAGTGGTTGTTGGACTTCATTATTGTCCCACTGGTGCAAATCTATTTGCAGCACCTCTGCATTGCACACTCAAGCTCATTGTTACTAAGCCATTATACTAGCAAACACTGAGTAAACTTAGTGGCATCCTAAAAGTGGCTGTTGGACTTCCATTAGTGTCCCACTAATCTATTTGCAGCACCTCTGCATTGCACACTGAAACTCATTGTTACTAAGCCATTCTAATAGCAACTATGCTGCCAGTTTAAGGGCCGTAGTTGCATTGTCAGGGATAGTTATTGTTGTTTATTCTGCTGTTAATAAAGCTAGACCACCGCTGCAATCTACACCACCTCTCAATTTTTACTACCACATTTTAAGTGCACAATCTTGTCGCAATCAAAATGAGTGGCAAAATGACAGATGCTGGTGGAAAGGGGAAGAGCTGTGTTGGAAAAGGAAAAAAAGGGTTTGTCCGTGGGGAAGGTGGCAAAGCTCCATTAATATCTGCTGAAGATAGACCATCTTCCAGCAAAAGTAAGATGTCTACTACTTACCGTGGACAATCCGATGTGCTCCCTTTTTTACGGACACGAACAACTGGAACAAAGGTAGATGATGGCCAAAAAAAGAAAATGCTTGAATGGATCTCAAGTGGTCCAACAAGTGCCCTCTCCGCCACCTCAACTACCGCATCCAAAAAAATCAGTCCTCTAAGTTGTCAGCCCAATCACACTTGCTTTCTCCCAGCTCTGAAGTCTCCATCCGCCCTGCACAGTATGGTGGAACTGAGATGGCTGAGTCTGCAGAGCTGTTCAGTCACACTATAGCCTGGGAATCAGAGGTCTGCTCCCAAGCTACAGTGAGTACAGACCAGGAAATGGTCTGCAATGATGCCCAGAACCTTTGTAACTCTGATTCAGGCCGTGAGGACCAAGTTTCTGGGCATAATGTTGACCCTTATTCACAAACTGTAACACCTGTTGTTATAGACAATGAGGAACATACTGATGACGATGAGACGCAGATACCAGATTGGGATGACAACTTAAATATTGGTTCACGTCAGGAAGAGGCTCGGTCTGAGGGTGATGGGAGTGCAAACACAACGCTTGATGAGGAAGTTCTAGATCCCACCTACTGTCAACCCACAGTCAGGCACTCGAGGAGGTCAACAGAGGCGGTGGAGGAGGATGCTACTGACGAAGAAGTTACCTTGCGCCTTCCTGGACAGAGGAGTAGTACTGGTAGCATGTCTACAACTGCATCCTCAGCCACCTCTCTGCCTCTGAGCACTAGTTGGGGGGGCTCAGCAGGTCGCATGCCCTCTAAGCCTTGCCTAGCCTGGACCTTTTTTGACATAGCAAAAGATCGCCCAAATCATGTGATATGTAAAATTTGTCATGATTCTGTTAGTAGAGGGCAAAACCTCAGGAATTTGACCATCAAAATGAGAGTCATGGCAACACCAGGGGGAGCGTGGCCAGCCCCACGCGTATCGCTGCGGACAGCTTCATCAGGGAATGAAGCTGATGAAGCTGTCCGCAGCGATACGCGTGGGGCTGGCCACGCTCCCCCTGGTGTTGCCATGACTCTCATTTTCATGCTCCATATTATGGGTAGTATACTTTGATTGAATAACTAGGTGATGATTATTCACTGCATGATCTTCCTTGTGTTACCATCAGGTCTTATTGTCTGACTCTGATGAGGTATACCCAATAGAACATTTGGGACATCATTGATACCCCCTTAAGGGCCTATCATTCATAGCCCAATTCATGTGATCACTCAGATCCCACTACCATGAGATGTATTACTTATATATGATGTGTCCATGATATGTATGTATTGAAATATTGGGGTATATGTACTGTCATTATCCACCTGTTCGTATACTGAATTCATGAGTGGTGCAATTATCAGTGATATATATATACAGGAGTTAGTTATTTCTTATTATATGCTGACTTCTTGCATGACTCTATGTTGGCAATTTCCACCTGATCCCAGAGGGAACGTGTCCTTACCTGTGCTATTCTGCACAATTTTAATTGGTTTTATCATGTTTCTGTGTAGTGTGTGTTTTTGGACTTAATAAAACTATATTTATACTAGCATATGAACCAGTCACTGACTATTTTATATGATTGGGTGGCGCGCCGGTTATGCATGAGCTTTCTGTTTTCTCCACATTGACAGCAGCAGTCATAGAAACTGCAGCGCACGGCTCCAACTGATCAATTATCCTTGTATCTTTCAGACGCGAGGATAATTGAAGCAGTGCCCTCCGGCACTGACTTCCGGGTCAGAGCGATGGCTGTATTGTGATCAAGTCAGCTGATCACACTGCTGACCCGAAAGTCAGGACCGCAGCGCAGAGGCGGCAGATAGCACTGATGATAAGTGCTCCACTGTGGAGCTGAAGACAGTGACACTGAAGAGGGTGGAAGTATCTATGGACACAGAAAGGAGGGGACAGAGGAAGGAGAGAGGGAACTATCAGTGGACACATTATGAGAAGACAGACGGTGGGGAGGGATAATTATCTATAGACACAGTATGGAGGAGAGAGAATGGGGAGAGGGCAGTATCTATAGACACAGTATGAGGAGACAGAAGGTGGGGAGGGGGAAGTATCTATAGACACAGTATGGAGGAGTACTATACCAAAAAAGAAAAGAAAACCGAACTAGAAGGTCACTTGAATATTAAATCTTTATTAATACATAATAAAATTATACACATAATAAAACACACGGCTGTTGACTGGAAAAAGGCGTCAAAAACCTGCATGGCGTATGGGGATCATAACAATAATATAATGTAATAATGAGGCAAGGGGTATAGTGAAAGGGAATTCAAAGGCGATGGAATAAATATGAATAAATAGGTAAATACAAAACACAGTTAATAGTGTCAAGTGCTGGAGAGTGTGGCTAAAGGTCATGCCATAATAGTGAAGTAAAATCAGCAGAAAATGACAACCAGCAAGGTAACCATCATGTTAGAATTCCACAACACACTCGGCCACCGGCCTCAAAGCAGCAGGTGAGTTGCAGGGAGGAGAGGCAAAGGCTCAAAATAGTATAGACCGATAGGTGAAACATAGAATTTAAGTTACATTAACAGAGTGTCAGAATCGGCACAATGAAACACTAAAATAGTGGTATAATCACCTAAGGTCACAGAGCACAGCCTGCTCCAAGTAAGTGATGCCTCATGTGTGGGCAGAGAGAGGATGAGGAGTCATGTGTGGACAGAGAGAGGATGAGGAGTCATGTGTGGACAGAGAGAGGATGAGGGGTCATGTGTGAGGAGAGAGAGGATGAGGGGTCATGTGTTGGGAGAGAGAGGATGAGGGCTCATGTGTGGGGAGAGAGAGGATGAGGCATCATGTGTTGGGAGAGAGAGGATGAGGGCTCATATGTGGGGAGAGAGAGGATGAAAGGTCATGTGTGGGGAGAGAGAGGATGAGGGGTCATATGTGGGGAGAGATAGGATGAGGGGTCATGTGTGGGGAGAGAGAGGATGAGAGGTCATATGTGGGGAGAGAGAGGATGAGGGGTCATGTGTGCAGAGAGAGAGGATGAGGGGTCATGTGTGGGGAGAGAGAGGATGAGGGGTCATGTGTGGGGAGAGAGAGGATGAGGGGTCATGTGTGGGGAGAGAGAGGATGAGAGGTCATGTGTGGGGAAAGAGAGCATGAGGGGTCATATGTGGGGAGAGAGAGGATGAGGCGTCATCTGGGGGGAGAGAGAGGATGAGAGGTTATGTGTGGGGAGAGAGAGGATGAGAGGTCATTTGTGGGGAGAGAGAGGATGAGGGGTCATGTGTGGGGAGAGAGAGGATGAGGGGTCATGTGTGGGGAGAGAGAGGATGAGGGGTCATGTGTGGGGAGGGAGAGGATGAGAGGTCATGTGTGGGGAGAGATAGGATGAGGGGTCAAACATGGGGAACGAGAGGATGAGGGTTCATGTATGGGGAGAGAGAGGATGAAGGGTCATGTGCGGGGAAAGAGAGGATGAGTGGTTATGTATACAGACATAGTATGTGGAGCGATTGTTGGAATGTATACAGACAAGGTATGGGGAGAAAATGGAAAAGAAATTTTGAGGACACAGAGAAAAAAGTGACATAGTATACGGAGCAAGTGGGTAGGATGGGGAGTGAGGTGGCAAAGTGTATGGACACGCAGGAGGTAGTGAGGAGACCGTAAAAGATGAGAAAAATGTGAGGGGGCATAGAATAGAGACTGAGTAGTGGAGGGGGACGGTATGGAGATGGGAAAAATGGGAGGACAGTGAGGCCATAGCGAGGAGTGCTGTGTGATGAGAGATCACAGTATAAAAACTGGGTAGTATAAAGGGACACAGTCTAAAAGGATAATGTGAAGAGGCTCAGTATGGAAAAGAGAGGGCACTGTGGAGGGCATGTACCATAAGAGGGACAGTGTGGGGTCATAGTTTGTGCAGAGAACACAGTGAGGGGTCATTATTTATTCTGGGATAACAGTGTAGGGCAGATATTTTTAAACAGAAGTATTATAATCATTCTGCTTTTTTTAGGAGCATCGTGCCGGTGTGTGCTGCAGAAGACTGGAGAAGATGGAAATCTGCAGAGACGAGATGTGAATGTAAAAAGTCATCACGGCGTCAGGACAAGGTTAAGAATAGAAATAAACGACTCATAGACAACATCATCTATAAGGTACGTGAATGTAAATGTTTATTTGTGATACTGACTATGTCCCATCATTAGGCTTCGGTCTCACTTGCGCATTGCTTCTGATCTGAGCGCAGTGGGACCCCCAATGATCAGCTGGTCTTGGTACAGGTGGCTGGAAATGCATATTTCTGGATCTGCTTTGCCCTCTGATAGTGTCCTGCACCTCTGCCTCATTGATTTTAATAGGACGCTGCTGTCACTATCAGAAGACGGAGCGGATCCAGAACTGAGCACTTCCTGCCACCTACCACCACCGGCACGGCACCTAGAACAGGCGATTGGCTGGCGTGCCAGGTGCCGGATCCTGACCAATCGGACATTGGTGATCAATCCTATGGAAAGGCCATCAGTATTAAAGTAGTGGACAATCTCTTTAATAAAGTCTTGTGCCATCTGACCAGTTAAGGGTTACTATGATTTTACTTATGTTGTTAGGAGCATTGAAGGGGTTGTCCAAGTTTGTGATGAGCCTGCAGTCACTCCATGTGTCACTCTCTGTGACTGCAGACTTCTGAGTTCTGCTGGCGGTGACAGTGGGAGGTTAGAAGCTGTAAGTATGCGATTTACATAGATGTGGTCACGTGCTGAACAAACATGCTCAATGAAAAGAAAGTGACCGAGGCTGGACACATCAAATCAGAATGTGGCCAGAAGAATACAAATCTCATACTTGTACTCACATGATCGTCCACTCTCGTCACTGGCATCAGAGAATTGTAAAAGTGTGCAGAGCATGCATTTAAAGACTTAAGAAGCCTGAAGTCATGGATAGAGTCACTGCAGACTTTCATCTCTAATCTGGACAACCCCTTTAATTACAAAATTAAGCAGTGTAGTATCCTCAGTTCTAACAATGTGTAATATTCTCACTGTCACAATTCAGCTCTGCTTGCAGGTTCCAGCAGTCACCACATGGCCACTACACTCATATGTCATTTTCATACTTGCATGTGAAAATTAGCTTTTCTTCCTACGTTTCTCATTGAACATTGAGAGAATTATGAAGAGAACCTCGTTATCACGTGACTGTAAGTGCAAATCACATATGAATGATTGGTCCCATGACGACCACCCAAACTGCTAGGTGGGCGGAGGGGGCCAAACTGAATTCTTGCCCCGAGTGCTGGAAAGCCTAGATACACCTCTGTACTACCTAGCAGGTTTTTCAGGTTGTGTATAAAACCCTCCTTTTTGTCTAATACAGGGGTTATTGAAGTCCCTCTTCCTTCTAGTTTTTTGCAGTTTTTCATTGTCCGCATAGGCTTTGTGAGTTTCAGAGCCCTCCTTGAAAAATTAAACAAGATGTGCCTGACTATATCACACACCACATGCCAAGATAAAGTAGTAAGATGTTAAATTACATTTACCGGTGATATTCAGCGGGTGTAGTTTTATTCTTCACTATACTATGTCATCTACTACAGTCATAGGCGATGGGGAAGTACGATGAACGATAGCCCGGCCATTAAGGCTATGTTCACATGTTGCATTTCTGTTGGGTTTGTTGGCGGCATTTTAACAATAATGAGTTCCATACAAATTAAAAACTGATTTTACAATCCCAGCAAAAGCCATGACAATTCATAAATCTAATACAAACAATTGTTTATTTTTCCTGATTGAAATGTAAAACTAGAATATATCCCCACATATAGGAGCAAAAACAAGGATAACATTAAAAAAGATTTTATTGAAAATTATTAAAATCATTGAAAAAGAGAGAATGTACAGAAACCGCATATGGGAGACCGTGCAGGTTACAGGGCAAACATAGATTAAACTACGTAAATAGAATAATTATTACCTGATACTAAAAAGTCAGTTAGGTGTAAAATATATTACATATACCAGTATAATAAATACATAAATGCACCTGCTTAAATAGTAAAATAAATGGTGCAAAATATAAAAGAATACGAAAGAAAAAGCACTTGAGACTATATACCATCTAAAAAATTAAATAATATGTTAAATGAATATACAAGTGTATAAAGGATGTACAGTATATAGACCAAAGTGACTAATCCTTTTGTAAAAAATACTATGTAAATATTTCAACCTGTATTCTATATTATGTCCACAAGATGGCACCAAAGTATAACAAATCAAGCGTCAAGGCCACAATTCCTTATTGTATTTATTGTACTTTGGTGACATCTGGTGGACATAACATAGAATACAGGTTGAAATTATTTACATAATCAGTATTGGTATTGATATTTACACAGGGTATTATTATTTTTTACAAAAGCACTAGTCACTTTGGTCTATATACATCCTTTATACACTTGTATTCACTTAATATATTATTATTTCTTTTTTTTGGATGGTATATAGTCTCTGGTGCTTTTTCTATCTTTTTATATTTCCACTGGTTATTTTACTATTTAAGCGGTGTATTTATGTATTTATTATACTGGTATATGTAATATATTTTGCAACTAACTGACTTTTTTGTATCAGGTTATAATTATCCTATTTATCTAGTTTGATCTATGTTTGCCCTGTATGCAGCACGGTCCCCCATACGTGCTGCCTGTACATTCTCTCTTTTTTAATGATTTTAATAATTTTCAATAAAATCTATTTTAATGTTATCCTTGTTTCTACTCCTATATGTGTGGATCAATTCTAATCTACCATTGATTGTTAGTGTTGATCAGTAAAGGCGGGACCACCAAAGGGGCTGCGTCCATCACCCGCACTCCACCAATCTCTCCACCCGTCAGGTTCACTTGCTGCCGGTGCAGGAGGGCCCGGATCTCAAGCTGTAGGGCCCTCTGCCGACCCCCTCCTGCAGTGGCAGACAGCTGCTGCAGCAGGCTCAACACTTCCCCCCCATTCAGTGCTCAATCACGTTGGTCCATAGGACCACTTTCGGGTTACGGTCACTGGACTCATTCAGCACCACAATCATCCCTTGGCGTTTCAGCTGGGTCCGTCCCAAAGTCAGGGTCACCTCCTTGAACCCCACCTGGGTGATAGGGAGCCCATTGGCCGCAATAATGGTCATGTTATCATTGGGAGGGACAAGTTCACTATAGTATCACTATAGTATCGGATTACTATTCTGGGCTCCATGACCCCAGCTGGCCTGAACGAGTCCCTTTCCTGCAGTTTCCCCGTCCCTCTCCTCCCCCCTCTCCTTTTTGGTACGCGTGCCTGTCCTTTATTTTTATCAATATTTTCCAGGACTGGCATGTGTCCCAAAACTCCATGTTTTTAATTGTTCTTAATTCTTGTACTCTGAATACACTTGCCACGGATATCCAGCATTATGCCTATTTTTGGATTTATAAACTCTTTACCTTTTTATATGATTATAGCTGTAATACCTGTATATGGCTTAGTGTTTATGTCCGGATGCTTCTAAACTAGTAATATGTATAGTACATATCCTTAGGCTTCACTTTCCCGACATGTATGGTGTGCTGTGCGCATGCGCGGCCTGCGCTTGGCGTCCTGGCTTGCTTGGCGGCGTCTCCTAGGTAGTGGCGTGCATGACTGGGAGCCGCGCCCCCTCTCGGGCGCGCTCTGCCTGACGCCGTGCGTGCTCTCCCAGCCGCCCGCGCCAACTGCGCATGCGCCGTTACTCTCACTATCCATTTGCTGGTGAATATCACGTGACTGGTCATCTGGCTCATTTAAAAGTTCCGTTAACGGAGGAATCCTTACCCCTACCCCTCCTAGGGGGGTCTCCAGACCTCTGTCCTCTGCACCGCTGGCACTTTATCTTGCTACTTTCTGGTAATTAGGCTGTACTGGTTATGTCTTTGCACTGACGATTCACTGATGCTTGCATTGCTTTTTGTCACTTTATCTACTTGTGCAGCCTTTCATGTCTTTTACCATGTATAAAAAGCAATTTTTTGTAAATTTTATTGTGCCAGCATAATTTCATGCCTCTTTACCTTCTCCACGGTACTGTTTTGTATTTAAATTTTCTAACTATTTAATAAATATAAGTAATACTTTGCATATTATCCACTTCGTCCTCCTGTTTTTGAATTGATTTATGTGGTTTGCTTCCATTTCCACTGTTCATCTTGGATGGTTTTTCCGTGGTTCCTTTTTCTTTTTATTTGAGATTATGTTTATACCCTGATGGATCCTTATTGTATTTGGTCAATGATGACACCTATCTGTTTCCATTGAATGGAGAGAGCAGGTGTTGTGTGTAGAGTTGAGCGTGGTTCTCCAGTTCGCGGCTCGAGTGATTTTGGGGGCTGTTCTACATCGAACTAGAACTCAAGCATTTTGCTAAAGCTCGATAGTTCTAATTACGTTCGAGAACGGTTCTAGCAGCAAAAAGCCAAGCTAATTACTAGCTGGCTTTCCGCTGTAATAGTGTGAGTCACTCTGTGACTCACACTATTGTGAAATTTCAGCGTATAGTGTGCGGGAACAGCGCATTCAGATCACTGCTGCTGGGATAATGGCGATTGCCATTTTTTTTTTTCCTTGTCTTCCTTCGCTAAGTGCGCGCGTGTAGTGGGGCGGGCCAGCATGTCAGCCAATCCCAGAAACACACACAGCTAAGTGGACTTTTAGCCAGAGAAGCAACGGCATGTGTGATAGGATGTCCATGTCACATGTCCCTGCATTATAAAAACGGGTATCTGCCCGTCAGGACGCCATTATCTGCCTTCTGCGTCTGGGTGTTAGGTGCAGCTCCTGTCTCCGATACTGCTGTGTACGCTCTACACACAGCGTTATACAGAATAGGGATAGAAGTTTCTTTTAGCCCTTGTAAGGGCTAATAACAGCAGGCTCAGAGCCATAGGTGACAGTCAGATCCGTGGAAAGAGATTTTAACAGCTATGGATAAAAGCGTCTATATAGCTAAGGTCAGGGACTTCCTCGCTGCATTTCACCATTAGGAGGGATATAAAGTGAGGCTTCCTTTCCTTTACACAGACCCACAACCCTGCCAATGTACCCTCCAACCCATTGCACACTCAAGTTCATTGATACTAAGCCATTATACTAGCAAACACTGAGGAAACTTAGTGGCATCCTAAAAGTGGCTGTTGGACTTCTATTAGTGTCCCACTAGTGCAAAGCTATTTGCAGCACCACTGCATTTCACACTCAAACTCATCTTTACTAAGCCATTATACTAGCAAACACTGAGGAAACTTAGTGGCATCCTAAAAGTGGCTGTTGGACATCCATTAGTGTCCCACTAGTGCAAATCTATTTGCAGCACCTCTGCATTGCACACTCAAGCTCATTGTTTCAAAGCCATTAGAATACCAAACACTGAGGAAACTTAGTGGCATCCTAAAAGTGACTGTTGGACTTCCATTAGTGTCCCACTAGTGCAAATCTATTTGCAGCACCTCTGCATTGCACACTCAAGCTCATTGTTACTAAGCCATTATACTAGTAAACACTGAGGAAACTTAGTGGCATCCTAAAAGTGGCTGTTGGACTTCCATTAGTGTCCCACTAGTGCAAATCTATTTGCAGCACCTCTGCTTTGCACACTCAAGCTCATTGTTACTAAGCCATTATACTAGCAAACGCTGCCTTAAAAGCTTCTAACTACTTTTCTACCCTAGATCTCACTAGTGGCTACTGGCAAGTATCTGTAGCATAGGAAGATCGGGAGAAGACGGCCTTCACCACACCCATGGGCCTTTGTGAGTTCAACAGCATGCCATTTGGACTCTGCAACGCCCCCGGGATCTTCCAGAGGTTGATGGAGTGCTTCCTGGGGCACCTCAACTTTGAGACTGTCTTGCTCTACCTGGATGACGTCATCGTGTACTCCAAGACCTATGAGGACCACCTGAAACCCTTGGCTGAAGTCTTTGAAGCACTGTCTCGATATGGGATGAAGCCGAAGGTCCAATACTTAGGTCATGTGGTCAGTGCAGAAGAAGTAGCACCGGACCCAGAGAAGGTCACAGTCATCCAGAAATGGCCCACCCCCACCACCATTCGGGAGGTACGTCAGTTCCTTGGCTTGGTAGGCTACTACAGAAGGTTCATCAACGGCTATACGAAGATGGCGGCGCCCCTGCAAGAACTCCTGGTAGGCCAAGCAAAGAAGAGAAAGACTTCTGGCCCACCATTTCACTGGGGAGAAGCAGAAGAACACTCCTTCAGACAAATGAAAGGGGCCCTGACGGGTGAAGAGATTCTAGCCTACCCTGATTACAGTCTACCATTTGTACTGTATACAGATGCCAGTAATGTGGGACTGGGAGCAGTGCTTTCACAGGTTCAGAAAGGCAAGGAACGTGTGATTGCTTACACCAGCAGGAAGCTCAGGCCTACTGAAAGAAACCCAGAAAACCATAGTTCATTCAAGCTAGACTTCCTGGCCATGGTCTGGGCTATCACAGAGCGATTCAAGCAAGACCTGGCAGCCACAAAATTCACCATCTTCACGGATAACAACCCCCTGACCCACTTGGATACTGCTAAATTGGGTGCCATGGAGCAACGTTGGGTAGCCCGACTAGCAAATTATGATTTTACTGTCAAGTATCGAGCCGGTCGCAAGAATGGCAACGCAGATGCTCTGTCAAGGATGCCTCACCTAGCAGACGAGGGTGAAGATGTAGATGACCTTGAAGAGATTGAGCTGCCAGCGTTTCATCGCCATGGGGCCAAGCAGTGCAGTCACGCACCAGCCACCAAGAAGTGACGCTGAATCCGCTACCTCACTAAAACGGGAAGGCGACTCAGGAGAATGATCTAGCGGTTGGCTTGGTGAAGAAGCTGATCACTCAACCTGGCGCCAGCCTTGGTTCAGAAGGCCGCCTGAAGCACAGCACTTGTGAGAGAGAGGGGTCAATTATTCATCTACCAAGACAAACTCTACAGGAGTATTGACCCGAAGACGTATGAAAAGGTGTGGCAGCTGATTGTACCACAGAAGGATACACGGATGGTGCTGGAAGCCTATCACAATGGCGAAGGCCACTTCGGTTGAAAGAAAGTGGAGGCACTACTTAAAGAAAGATTCTACTGGGTGGGCATGAGATCTGCCCTGGAGAACTGGAGAAGTGGTGTCAAAACTGCGGGCCCTGCAACCTCAGGAGAAAAGGCCATCACAGCCAGAGAGCACCGCTCCAGCCAATCCAAACCAAACGACCCCTGAAGATAGTGGCCCTAGACCATATAAAGTTGGCGCCGAGCAGACAAGGCTATAACTATGCTCCCACTATGGTTGATCATTACTCCAGGTTCCTACTGGTGGTACCAGTCAAGGACTTGACAGGCCAGACTGAAGCTAGAGCTTTCCAAGCCCATTTCTGTAGACCACATGGGTATCCAGATCAAGTGCTCAATGACCAAGGCTCAGCCTTTGAAGCTGAAGTGTTCAAGGAATTTTGTAACCTTTATGGCTGCAAGAAGATCCGTACCACGCCTTACCATCCTCAGACCAATGGCATGCGCGAGAAAATGAATCATATTGTTCTCGACCTCCTAAAAACTCTCCCACTAGAAAAAAGGAGCCAGTGACCAGAGAAGCTGCCTGACCTGGTGGACATGTATAACAACATCCCTGTGGGTTCCACGAACTGCACACTGGCATACCTGATGAGGGCCAGACCTGGAAGAAGGCCAGTGGATTTGGAAATGGGAATTGAGACTCTTGAAGACCCTCTACAAGGTGCTGATTGGGATTCCACCCGCCAAGCCCAGTACAAGAGAGTACAAGAGTGTGTGGAGCGAAGCCTGCAGCGTGAGAGGCAAGAAAAAGCCTATAATCAAAATGCACCTGCTGTTCCTTTGATGCCTGGAGAAGTAGTCCTCAAGAGAAAGAGAAGACATCATAAACTCGACAATCACTGGGAAGCAGAACCCTACACTGTGTTACCGTTAACACCTAACCGTGAGAAGACGTGCCTTATCAGCAAAGATGGAGGAAAGACAACAGATGTGGTTTCCAGAAACCACCTTAAGAGATGCCCTGAACAGCTCAGAATCCCTGAAGAAGTTCCCAACCCTTCGCCAGTCGAAGCACCAAGAGAGAAGATGATCCATACTGTGCTTGGAGATTTTCCTGCAAGTTGGCCTCAACACAATGGAGCTGTTGTAATTTAAGTAATCACCTTCCCTCAACCCAGAGAAGAAGTAAGAGAACAAGAAGAACCTGTTCATAACCTTGAAGAGTCAAGTGTGGCTGAATCAGAAGATCATGCACTGGCATCAACACCCAGTACACCATCATTCACAATGAGACACATAAACCGTGTGGGAGGACACAACCTCAGACAGATTACAGTATAGTACTGCGTAGATCAACCCGCAGCAACTTTGGTCAGCCCCCATTATGGTATAGAGAAAGTACAGTCTAAAATGTCTTTATAGCAAATTTATTTAAGTTTAAGAATGTTTAACCTGTTTACAGTTCAGCAACGTTTAAGAATGTGCCTGCAAGGACTGTTGCGAGAACTTTGCTGCTAAAATGTGTTGCACCTGGTTACGTGCACTTTAAATACGAACCATAAGGCTATGAACTCTCTATAGCCACAAACTCTTGCATTGTAAAAAGTTACCTCATTGGTACCAACTTCAGAGCACGCCTGTTTATGGGGCCTGACTCTGCACCACCAGGGAGCACGCCTGTTTATGGGGCCTGCTCTCCAACACACGGAAGCAGGTACGCCTGTTTATGGGGCCTACCTTAATCCACCCTCCTCAGGAGAGGAAGATTGGAGGAAAGGTCTGGGATAGTGCTGACTCAGACCTGGTCACCAAAGGGACCGGTGACCTGCCTCCTGGAAGGATTTTGGGTGGGTTACGGACTTGTGGGTGGTGGGTGGTGAAAAATGGTACCTGGTATGTTGTCAATGTAAATAACCATCCACTGCATAGAAAAGTTTGTATTAAAAACCTTTTCTTGTCTTTCCAGCCCGAGGACATGCTGATGATAACTAAGGGGGAATGTGGCGCCCCTGACCTTGTCAGGCACCACAGAGTACTGGTGCTGGGATAGTGCTTCCAGGTAATTCCAAAAGGCCAGAATGAGGTGTGTACACACAGACACATAAGCAACCAGGTCTCCCACACCTTGAGAAGGGACCCTCGGGTAGCCCTGAAGAGGTTAACTTTCAATTCTCAGCAAGGGGTGTAGAGGAGGGGCTGGAAGCTAGATGCAGTGGCAGACAGGAAAAGGAGGAGGAGCAAGCCAGTCTGGAGCAGAGTTTCCAAAAGTTGCTGAAGGGAGCAGATGTACAGCCACGCTAGGCAGACCCTGCTTGTGTGGTAGCTGTTAGCGGGGGAGTACAGTGACCAGAAAGTCATCCTGAAAGACACCTGAGAAGAGGCAGTCGAGTACAGGGATTGCTGGTAACTACGCACGCACAGGGAACAGGTCCCCAGAGCAGAAGTCTATTTACTGGGGCTGCTAAACCTGCCGGTGAGGGGACTAGAGGTTCCTCACCAAGGACACAGAGCTCGGGCCTCAGCAGCAACAGGGGGACCCATAAGGAGACAGTGCCAGAAGTCATCTCACCTGGTCCACGCTGCCGGCAAACGGGCCAGAAAGGTAAGGAGAGGCAGTAGCAACTTTCCCTGGATAAATCCCACGATACTACAAGTCAGGGGTTTTCCGAAACAAAAGAAGTGCAAGGAAGGCGAGTTAATAGCTACCCTCAGAACGGCCTGCAGGAATTCCTGGTTACACCTGGTATGATCTCAGCATCGCCCGGGTATCTCACCAACCAACTAAAAGTGAGTAAAAACCCTGAAAGACATTGCTGCCTGTGTGTGAGTTCTTCTGCGACCTGTAGTACCACACACTTACATTCGAGCCCCTGAGGCCAGCCTCACTCTCAGGAGACCACACCATCTAACTGCACATACCAACAGCCCCAGACGCTCGCTAAACTGCAGTAGCGGTCATCCCCTGGCCGCAACTACCGAGAGTGGCGTCACGATTCCTATTGGAGTTAACCTGACCTACCTGTTGCTAGAAGGGTCCCTACAGAGAACTCCCCGCAGTCGACCGCTGCAGTGCTGTGGTGGGCGACTTAGTAGTTGATAACTATTTTGATTTTAACAAGTAACCATGTCCTTTCTAATTCCACTCCCTTAAAAGAGAAAGGAACCGACATAGCTAGAGATTTGTCAAAAATTGTGAGTGCCTTCTAACCTTTTTTTTTTTTTGGTTGTTAGTGTTGAGCTTGGGGAGCTTTGAGGTATAGGAAGGAACAGCTTTTCCCCTATATATATTATATGACCATTTTTTGTTTGTATGAAATGGAAAACTTTTTATTATCTCTAGTTACATTTTTCTTAGGAACATGTCATTTTACATGAAATTATTTTTCCTAACCTTTTGTCCATTAAAGGAGTTGTCCGACATAAACTCCAAAAACTTTTTGTTAGCTAATCTGTGCTGTATTGTTATATAAATCACCCCTACATTTTTTTTTGTTTTCTAACTTTTGTTCCTCTTGTATTATCCCTTTATTCTCTTTGTTTACCTGCAGCTCAACCTAACATGACATTTTCCTGTGCCAAACTTCCCAGTCAGAGCTGGAACTGTCCGGCCTAACTGTCCAGCCCCACCCTCTGCCCACACATTGGCTGTCAGTATTCTGCCCCAGCACTGACCATTATTACATTATATGGTATGTTTGGTGTATGTGCAGTGATTGTTCTGTCACAGATCCTCACATCCAACACACATATAATGTAGTAATGTCCCCTTTCCCTGTTCCCATACTATAGTACTGTCCCCTTTCCTTGTGCCAATCCTGTACTAAAATCCCCTTGGGCTCCTCTTGTAGTAATGCTCTTGTGACGGGGTATGCGACAGAGCAGGCAGGGACACCAGGCCGATGAACAATCCAACAAGTTTTATTGAGGCAGTGAGCATAGAACATCCAATATCCAAATGGTTCTTTAGAGTCCGCAATGAGTCCACACAAAGGAAACAGGTCCGGGGCGCCACCCAACAATCCAACGCCAAGGAAATTGCCACAACAGTCCTTAGATGAGTTCCTTAAATCCAGCAGCATGGCTGAGAAAACACAATCCCACGTAGCAGCTGAACTTCAATGTCCCATAGTCCATACACATGCACCAGGAACTGCCCTCAGCACAGATCCTCGCCTTTAACCAAACAAAGCATCAACTAACTAAAAACATATGGCTGATTCTTCCACCTCTCCTTAGATCCACCCCCTGGATGCGAAAGGGTTCACACCCACTTTTGAGTATGTGACTTTATATGGAAAAGTTTCCAGGAACTACCGGCTGGTATTGGTTGAGTCCCACGCAGAGAAGAACAAAGACACAGTCACCCACTAGATGTTGACCTACGCCTGATTACATTAAAGTCCAGGCAGATAGGCCAGGGAGGGACACGATGTTACAATACTGCTGGAGGCTTGATTACATTATGGTGCAGGCTGGGGGGACAAACTGTTACAACCCCTTCCCCCCTCAAGTTGTGTATGGACTAATGACCTCAACAGGTCACTTGTCAAGTTCACATAAACATGCCTGACCTAACTCAGGGCTCCTCCTGTCTTGACAATCCATTGGCATTTTGTGTTGGCTCCATCTTCTTTAGTGGATGGTGGAGTTGTAGGGTTGAAGGGTCGGGTTCCAGTTTGTATCCTACTTTACTTAAATTCTGCTTCCTGCACCCACAAAACGGCAGGTAGATCTCCCACATCATTGCCTAGGAGAATATCTGAAGGCAGGCCACTTATCACCCCACCTACACATTGCTTGACCCCAAAGCCAAATTCCAGTTCTACACTTGCTTTTGGGATATTTCTCCTTTGTCCTCCAGCCAATTCAATGGTAAACCCTGATACTGGCTGTATCCCCTCTGGCCGAACCACTCGAGAATCAGCTATTGTGAGAAACGCCCCAGAGTCACAAAAACCAAGAACTCTCTGTCCATCCAGTGCAACATCCTGTAAGTGCTTTCTTGGGTGATAAGAAGAACGCGGGGCTGTGGCCCGCATCCCATAAACACCTAGTGGTCGAACCTGAGTGTCTGAGTCATTAGGTAAGTCAACTTAAAGGGGTGACACCTCTTCCCTCATTGTACTTGGCTGTAGATAGTTAACACGTCGATTTGGTGCAGGGTCATTCCTCAGTTGACCAGCTGGGCAAGTGTCTTGTAGATGGCCAGGCTGCCCATATCATAACGTCTGTGCTGCGTCTCACTCCTTCCAGTTTGCATTCTGGAGAAGTAGGTAGGAGAACTTGGTGACTGATATGTATGTGCAGGTCCTGGGGGTGGTTGTCGATTTGGAGGATGGCTTTCATAGAAGTACCATCATCTGGCGCTGTATCCAACTCTTCCAACAGCCCTGAAGCCGGGTGGCTTGTTGGGTAATCATGAGTTAATACTGGCTTTGTTTTACTAGCTAGTATTAAGCCAGAGATTCTTAATGTCAGGCACGTTTGACCCGGCCATTAAGAATCTCCAATAAAGGGTTAAAAAAAAACCACCACACAGAGAAAAAATACTTTTTTCAGAGTCACTGGGGCTTCAGAGTTCCTGGAGACAGTGCAGGAATCTGGCACAGGTGCGGGTAGGAATGTCAGGCAATAGTATTGATCACAGGACACGGCACAAGGGGGACCTGAGCACCTAGCTTTCAAGACAAGGCTTACAAGACACATTGATCAGGCCCCGCCCACATGGAAAGGCCAGTCTTATATACCCAGCACAGCCTCATGTCATATCTTGCTGCAGCAGTGCTGGGCCCATAAGAGTGGGCGCGGCTCGACCCTATACAGAAGCATGAGTCAGACACATGAGACTGGGGACAGGACACAGGAGAGCACGAGCGGGAGCGGCAGCCGTGACCGGTGGACATGTGGACCGGATCACTGGGTAAGGAGCGGTGCCGTGCAGGTGCGACCGGATCAGTGGGTAAGGAGTGGTGCCGTGCAGGAGCGACCGGATCAGTGGGTAAGGAGCCGTGCCGGGATGGTGCGACCGGATCAGTGGGTAAGGAACGGTGCCGAGGCATCGGGAGCGTGACACGTATATGGTCCGTATGTCATCCATTTGTCATCTGTGTGCCTTCCGTTTTTTTGGCGTACTGCCAAAAACTGAAGGAGGGAAAATACATAAATTTACCCAGGATCTATAGCTTCAACCTACATGAGGCGGTCACATGTTCACTCCAGTGCTATTTTCTACTGCTTTTCACAGCGTACAGCGCTCTGGTGATTTTCCTGTGCTTGTACACTTCATATCAGTCTTTTCTGTCATTATAATGGCAGAAAGACACATCATGTCCCACTCTCCTGCATTTTGTAATTTTGCACCATTTGGTGCCTATCATGTGGCACTAAGGGGTGCTTAGCCTTGTATTTACCAAAAAAAAAAAAATTTAAAAAAAAATGACGTGGGATTCCCCCTATTTTTGATAGCCAGCTAGGGTAAAGCAGACGGCTGCAGCCTGCAGACCACAGCTGGTAGCTTCACCTTGGCTGGTAATCCAAAACTGAGACCACCCCACGCTGTTATTTTAAATTAAATAAATGATGGGAAAAAAAAACACGTGGGGGTGGATCACCAGCCAAGGTAAAGCAGACAGCTGGGGTCTGATATTCTCAGACTAGGGAGGTCCATGGTTATTGGACTCTCCCCAGCCTAAAAATAGCAGGCCGCAGCCGCCCCAGAAGTGGCGTATCCATTTGATGCGCCAATCCTGGTGCTTTGCCCCAGCTCATCCCGTGCCCTGGTGCGGTGGCAAACGGGGTAATATATGGGGTTAATACCAGATGTGTAATGTCACCTGGCATGAAGCCCTGGGGTTGGTGAGGTCAGGCATCTATCAGATACCTGACATCACCAACCCAGTCAGTAATAAAAAAAATTGACGACAAACACATTTTTATTTGAAAAAAACACTCCCCAACACATTCTCTCTTTCACCAATTTATTAGAAAGAAAAACAAATCCAGGTCTGCTGTAATCCAAGTGGTTCCCATGACGATCCATACTATAGTCCCTGTCCCAGGCAATGAAGAACAGAATGTTCCCCATTGGCTGGGAGAGCAATGCAGTGACCTGAGCTAACATCAATAGGTCAGCCCAGGTCACTGCAGAGCATGACAAGTGCTGCTGTCAGGAGCGAGGTACATTACCTGCGGTGATCTCCTCCACTGCTGATAGCAGAGCTGGCACTGACTTCAATGACCTTCACAGCCAAGTATCGCGAGCGGCCCGTGACGTCACTGCTAGTCACAGTCTCGGGTCGGCAGCGTGAGGAGGAAATGTGACAAGCGGCAACCACGGAGGACAGTGACAGCGCTGAGGTCGGGAGGGCGGGACTTCATCACCGCAGGTAAGCCGAGTGGGGCCATGCGTGCAGAGTGCCAAGTGGGTGGAGCCAAGTGGGGTAATGTGTGCAGAGTCCCAGGTGGGTGGAGCCAAGCGGGGTAATGTGTGCAGAGTGCCAAGTGGGTGGAGCCAAGCGGGGTAATGTGTGCAGAGTGCCAGGTGGGCGGAGACAAGCGGGGCCATATGTGTGGAGTGCCAGGTGGGCGGAGTCAAGCGGGGTAATGTGTGCAGAGTCCCAGGTGGGTGGAGCCAAGCGGGGTAATGTGTGCAGAGTGCCAGGTGGGTGGAGCCAAGCGGGGAAATGTGTGCAGAGTGCCAGGTGGGCAGAGCCAAGCGGGGTAATGTGTGCAGAGTCCCAGGTGGGTGGTGCCAAGCAGGGTAATGTGTGCAGAGTCCCAGGTGGGTGGTGCCAAGCAGGGTAATGTGTGCAGAGCGCAAGGTGGGTGGAGCCTAGCGGGGCTATGTGTGCGGGCGTCGGAGCGCGAAGAGGGTGGAGCTTAGCGAGGCCATGTGTGCGGGCGGCAGAGTGCAAAGTGGGTGGAGCCTAGCGGGGCCATGTGCGTTGAGGACGCCAGTGCTGGGGACTGCATGGCTGGGGACAGATGAGTGTAAGTGTGTGTGTGTCTGTACATGCCGCGTGCAGGAGGGGGCGGAGCGAGCTGAACGGGGAACTGTCGGCTCTCTGCACACGTAACTAGGATAAATATCCAGACAAAAAAGAGAGAAATCAGCTCACCGAGTTGCTGTGATCCGCTGTATATCCAGGGCTGCGCACGGAGGGCTGGGCTTCCATATAGAAATCAAGGAAGAAAAATATCCAGCGCGGTCCAAATTCTCGTATAAAAAATCATCTTTATTGTTTAATCCTTAAAAGTAGGAGTTTACAGGCGGTCAGCAAAATACATGGATGTTAATAGGACCCCACAAAGCTACGCGTTTCGACGTGAGTCTTAATCATGCTCTGGGGAGGAAGAGATGTCGGCTTCCTATATCGTGCAACACACACCCTCCCAAATTAAAAACACATGTTGTCTTCAAAGGAACATTCACAATACAACACATCACATTGGGAGATTATAGACATTGCGGTTTTTCCATGATAGGAAAGAAAAAGAGAAAGAAATAGGGGAAAAGGGAGAGAAGGATGCAAAAAGAAAAAGAAAAAGAAGAAAAGGGGAAGGAAGGAAAAGAGAAGAAAGATGGGAAAAGATTATGTGGAAAAATGAGGAAAAAGCTGGGAGAATGAGAAGAAAAGAAAAGGAGGGAGATAAAGTATGTGAAAAAAGTGGAAGCAAGAAAAGAAAAGGAAAAAGAGAGTGTTAAATGGAAAAAAACGTTAGGGAGGGAGTTGGAAGGGTTAAAAATGAATAGTTGAAAAAATAATCATATCATATGAATTATTATGATATAATCATATAATACATTAATGCATGATTATATAGAACAGTCATTAAAGATGATTTTTTATACGAGAATTTGGACCGCGCTGGATATTTTTCTTCCTTGATTTCTATATGGCAGCCCAGCCCTCCGTGCGCAGCCCTGGATATACAGCGGATCACAGCAACTCGGTGAGCTGATTTCTCTCTTTTTTGTCTGGATAATTTGGCTTCTTGCTCCCGAGAGGACAACGCCTTATTGCTATACTGCTATTTTATATATTGTTGGACTTCCTATTACTCCAATATGTCGGTTTCCGACCCCAATCATATGCATGTTGCAGAAGAATACTCATCCAGAATGAACAAAGTGGCACAAATCTTTAATAGTACAGCACATATACCATCAGCCGAAAAAGATTTGTTTCAGGAATTCTTTATTGATTTAGAACGTAATATGATCAAGGAACTCAAAATTTGGTGGGATTCCACATCATTGAAATCTTACTTGGAAAAAAGCATGATTCCCAGGGGACTGCGCATAAAGAAATTTGCTTCATCTAAATATAATGATGAATTTAATACCACCTGGAATAATATATTAACGGATTGTTCATTGAAACTGATGGCCTTAATAGTAAAACAGGAAGAGACAGAATTGGTTAAAATTAAAAATAACATCTCCAATATCAAAGACTCTCTTACCAAAATGAACCACCCTGATGAATTTAAAGTGGCATACATGAAAATTGAAGCCAAATTGGAAAAACTTGAGACCAATATCATGGATTTAAAAAAGAAAAAATTCATACGAGATACAGAGGATTATGCAAAAAATGAGGTCTATAACTACAACAATAGACCGCGCTCCATATTAAGGAGAAAACATTACTCCTCCTATAACAGGGTGTCCTTTGACCATACAGACAATGAACAAACCACTTCGAATGCTTCCACTTCTGAAGATATATCAGACATCTCTGCTTCCTCAAATGATATTTCCTTTATTACAACAAGATCAAAATCATATAAAAATAAAAATAAAAACAGGAACTTTAATTTTTCCTACAATCAACAAGGAAGTTCAAAAAACGACAAAGGAGGGCAGGCAGAAAGCATAAGAGGAGCCCGAAAATATTAGAATCTGAGGATGTTCCTATTTGGAATTTGTCTGCCTATATCTTATCTGAAAATCAGATTTCTTTACTCAGTAAAGGACTTGGTTTCTCACCTAACACCAATTTTGATGTTTTTCATACAATTCTGGACTTAAACAAATTTGCCAGGAATATTACGCTAAAAAGACATTTCTACAATGAAGCTGATGAAGCTGATGATACCATACAGAAATTAACAGTTGCAGATGCCTCACAGAATGTTGCCCCTTTTCCTCTTTTTCAGGAACAAAGAGCTTTAATGGACTTGCGTTTATTACAATCTGAACAGGATGGGACCCTAAACGTTGAGGAAACCAGATGTAAAATACAATTGTCTAACCAAACATTTTATCCTGTACAGTCACGACCCATGATACTGGATATCTTCCAAGAGTTGATAGTCCAGGATTTGACGGAGTTGAGCAGAACAGTCGCCCCTCAAAAAGATAATCTCACAAAGGGAGAAAGAAACGCACTTTCTGAACTACTACATAACACACAAGTGGTGATCAGACAGGCGGATAAAGGTGGGGCGATTGTTCTGCTTGACTCCGGTTTATATAGAAAATTAACACTTATGGACTTGCAGGATGTTGAGACTTATGTACCACTACAGAACGATCCTACTGATCATTATAATAACTTAATGTTAAAACGTTTGGAGGAAGGTGTCTGCTTGGGAGCCATTGATAGTAAAACAAAGGACAATTTATTTGTTCCATTCCCAATTGTCCCAATATATCATTCATTACCAAAAATACACAAGAATAAATTTCCACCTCCCCTTAGACCCATAGTTTCGGGGATAGGGTCTTTGGGGGAAAAATTAAGTGGATGGGTGGATCAATTTTTACAACCTCTTGTATATAATATCCCCGGTTTCATCAAAGATACTAAGGAAATTGTTAAAGCATTGGATAACTTTCAGTGGCAAGAAAACTATCAATGGCTCTCATGTGATGTAGTATCATTGTATCCATCAATACCCTATCATATTGCCTTAAGATCACTATCACAACATTTAGATAGATTTAGTAATTATGAGATTGAATTGAGGGAATTTATATTAATGGCTACACAGTACCTTTTGGAACATAATTATTTTTCATTTGATGGTCAGTTTTATTTGCAGCGCAGGGGGGTCAGTATGGGAGCTCGCTTCTCCCCCTCGCTGGCAAATATTGTCATGGCGAGATGGGAGGAGCAGTTCTTGTACGGTGATGCCAACCCATTCAGCGGCAGTATATTGTGGTACGGCCGTTACCTGGACGACATGCTGCTGATATGGGTTGGGGCAACAGAAGAAATAATATTGTTTTCAGATTATATTAATAATAATAATTAATTCAACTTAAAATTTACAACAGAAACCCATACATCCAGAATTAATTTTCTGGATGTAACCCTGTCAGTGGATGATACTAAACATCTGACAATAACACCTTATAGAAAAAGTACAGCTTGCAACTCCATACTGACTGCCAACTCCTGTCATACTCCACACACCAAATTGAATATACCTATTGGTGAACTCATTCGTACAAAGAGGAATTGTAGTGATCAAGGGCAATATTTGATAGAGGAGAAAAAAGTTTGTGATCGACTATCTAATAGAGGTTATCAAAATTGGAAATTAAATAGGGCTAAAAATATAGTAGCAAAAATAGATAGAAAGGATTTACTGTTTAAAGAGAAAAAAAGGAATGATCAATATCTTAATAATGTATCATTTATAACAGCTTACAGTAACCAATTCTCCATTATTTCCAATATAATAAAAAAATACCTACCTATCCTTAATGAAGACTATAAACTTAAAAACATAATAAAAACTGGAGTAGGATTTATTGCAAAAAAAGCCCCTACACTGGGTAACCTCTTGTCTCCTAGCCTATTTACCAGTGTAGAGAAAAAACCTCAACAAAATTGGCTTAATTTAAAAGGGTTTTTTAAATGTGGGGCGACTAAGTGCAAGGCTTGTTCCTATGCACAAAAAAATCGCACATTCAGATCGATTAAAAACCTAAAAGAATACACAATAAATCAATTCATAAATTGTAACACATCCCATGTGGTATACCTTATCTCATGCGATGCATGTAAACTTCAGTACACGGGATGTACAGTGGGGCCATTGAAGACTAGAATAAGACGCCATCTATTAGATGCAACCAACCCACAAGCTGTCTCTGTATCAGCAGCCTCTCGTCACTTCCAAATGATACATGGAGGAGATTTACGTGACTTTAAATTTACTGGCATTGAAAAGGTCTTTAGACCGATTCGGGGTGGGGATCATAGGAGAAAACTCCTTAATAGGGAAACATACTGGATCCTCACCCTAGAGACTAGAATCCCACATGGGATGAATCATCGACAAGATTTGATTCTACATTACTAATTGTCATACCAACATTCTCTTTATTCTCCTCTTCTGCCCTGGTTGATCATTTCATTTTACTTCCCTAGATGATAAATTATGGCACTAATCATGTGAACCATGCCGGGGCGGCACGGTGGCTCAGTGGCTAGCACTGCAGTCTTGCAGCGCTGGGGTCCTGGGTTCAAATCCCACCAAGGACACCATCTGCAAGGAGTTTGTATGTTCTCCCCGTGTTTGCGTGGGTTTCCTCCGGGTACTCCGGTTTCCTCCCATATTCCAAAGACATACAGATAGGGACTCTAGATTGTGAGCCCCAATGGGGACAGTGTTGCCAATGTATGTAAAGTGCTATGGAATTAATAGCGCTATATAAATGAATAAAATTACTAAAATTATTATTATTATTATTATAGTTCATGATTTCATGATTTACTCCCTATAATAAATTTGGTACAATATCCAGCCTCCCCCCCTTTTTTGCTCACAAAATCCTTAATAGTTGAAGCACTTTTTCATATACCTATTATAGATTAATGGATTCAATGCTATATATATATATATATACTTAATTTCTCTGCGTTTCCCCCCCCCCCCAACATATATATGGACATATGAAAAAACTAAAACTATAAATAAACAACAGAAATATAATGAAATGATAAATAGTTATATATATAAAATGGGATAAATGTTATAAATATTTTTCATCCTTGATGATATATATCTATGTAGCAGATATATATTATATAACTCAATGGATAGTCATGAACATAAAAAAATCTTTTACTTTGATATATTTCCTGATGTCTGTGTTATGGATAGCAATAATTAATGATGAAAAATATAAGATTGATGAGGGTGTAGGAAATAGTAACATGAAAAAAATCTATCTTAATAATAAAGAATATACTACGATGTGGACTATATAAATGACCAAAATAATACTGATATCTGTTGATCTACTTATTCTCCATAGGGTTTCACATACCTACTTTACGATCTCAGCTTGTACATATATATACATAAAAACTATAATTACAAACAAACAACTGAAATAAAATGAAATGATAAATAACCATATATAAAAAATGGGATAAATGTAAATAAATATTTTCCGACTTTAATAGCACATATTTAGGTAACGGATATATATCATATAAATTCCATGGACAGTCATGAACACAAAAAAACCTCTTTCTTTGATATATATCCTGATATCTGTGTCATGGATAACAATAATTAGTCATGAAAAATATAAAACCGATGAGGGTGAAGGAAATAGTGACATAAAAAAATCGATCATAATAATAAAGAATATCCCACGATGTGGATTATATTAATGACCAAAGTAGTATGGAGATTTGTCGATCTATTTAATTTTCTACAAGGATTCACATACTTACTTTACGATCTCAGCATGTGTATTGGCACTGCTACCTTTAAAAGATTTCCTTTTTGGGACGATTAACATAACTGGAGAGCACAAACACATTCTTTTGTACTCTCTCACTTTCTCTTATAATGCACACTGATAGGGGTCTATTTTATCGATGCTTTTCTATATAGAACGCTAATGAGTGATGAAAGATACCTATATGGTTTTGACTTTTTCTATTATGATTATTTAATGACTGTTCTATATAATCATGCATTAATGTATTATATGATTATATTATAATAATTCATATGATATGATTATTTTTTCAACTATTCATTTTTAACCCTTCCAACTCCCTCCCTAACGGTTTTTTCCATTTAACACTCTCTTTTTCCTTTTCTTTTCTTGCTTCCACTTTTTTCACATACTTTATCTCCCTCCTTTTCTTTTCTTCTCATTCTCCCAGCTTTTTCCTCATTTTTCCACATAATCTTTTCCCATCTTTCTTCTCTTTTCCTTCCTTCCCCTTTTCTTCTTTTTCTTTTTGCATCCTTCTCTCCCTTTTCCCCTATTTCTTTCTCTTTTTCTTTCCTATCATGGAAAAACCGCAATGTCTATAATCTCCCAATGTGATGTGTTGTATTGTGAATGTTCCTTTGAAGACAACATGTGTTTTTAATTTGGGAGGGTGTGTGTTGCACGATATAGGAAGCCGACATCTCTTCCTCCCCAGAGCATGATTAAGACTCACGTCGAAACGCGTAGCTTTGTGGGGTCCTATTAACATCCATGTATTTTGCTGACCGCCTGTAAACTCCTACTTTTAAGGATTAAACAATAAAGATGATTTTTTATACGAGAATTTGGACCGCGCTGGATATTTTTCTTCCTAGGATAAATATCGGGTTACTAAACAAAGCACTTTCCTTGGATACCCGATATTTATCTTGGCTACCAGCTTACCGCAGGCTGCCAGCGATGGCTCCCTGAACACTGTAGCTGTAAAAAGCCCTGCTTTTGCTGATACAACCATTCTCGAACGTAACTCGAACTGCCGAACTTATACCAAAAAGCTTGAGTTCGAGTTCTAAATAGAACACCCCCCAAAATTACTCGAACCACGAACCACAAACCATGCTCAACTCTAATGATGACGCCTATCTATCTCCATTGAATGGAGAGAGCAGGCATCGTGTGTATTTCTTAATTTTGCTCTGTTGCGTCTGGTATGGCTCTAGGATCAAGGGAAGAAGGGGAAGCCATATTTTCCATGCACCTTCCATGGTCTAGTGGTAAGCTGGTGTTCTTGGATGTGTGAGCTTAGGAGTTTGAATCCCAATAGACGCTTCTGGAAATTTGCTGTGTCATGGCATAATGGGCTAGTTGACTGGTCTGTGATAACATTTATCTATTTCCAATGAACACACAGAGCATGCGTCGTCTATATTTCTTTAATATTGCTCCATGGGGTCTGTAATGGCTATAGGATCAAGGGAAGTAGTGGAAGCCATATTTCCCATGTCCCTTCCATGGTCTAGTGGTAAGCTGTTGGCCTTGGATGAGTGAGTTTTGGCGTTCAAATCCCAAAGGATGTTCCTGGATATTTGTTGTGTCATGGTCCAATGGGCTCGTTCACTGGTCTATGATGATGCCTATCTGCTTCCATTAAATGGAGAGAGCTGGCTTTGTGTGTATTTCTTTAATTTTGCCCAGTTGAGTCAGTCTGTGGCTATAAGATCAAGGAAAGTAGGGGAATCTGTGTTTCCCATGTTTCTTCCATGGTCTGGTGGTAAGCTGGTGGCCTTCAGTGTGTGAATTTTGGAGTTCAAATCCCTATGGACACTTGTGGATATTTGCTGTGTCATGGTCTAATGGGCTAGCTGACTGGTCTATGATGACGCCTATCTGTTTCCATTGAATGGAGAGGGCAGGTGTCGTGTGTATTTCTTTAATTTTACCCTGTTGAGTCTGTTATGGCTATAAGATCAAGGGAAGTAGGGGAAGCTATATTTCCCATGTCTCTTCCATGGTCTAGTGGAAAGCTGGTAGCCTTGGATGTGTGAGTTTGGGAGTTTGAATCCCAATGCATGCTTCTGGATGTTTGCTGTGTCATGGTCCAATGGGCTAGTTGACTGATCCTGATGATGCCAATCTGTTTCCATTGAATGGAGAGAGCAGGTGTCCTGGTTATTACTTTAACTTTGCCCTGTTGCGTCTTTTATGGCTGTAGGATCAAGGGAAGTAGGGGAAGCTGTATTTCCCATGTCCCTTCCATGATCTAGTGGTAAGCTGGTGGCCTTGCATGTGTGAGTTTGGGAGTTCAAATCCCAAGGGACGCTCCTAGATGTTTGCTGTGTGATGGTCATTTGGGCTAGCTGACTGATCTATTATGATGCCTATCTGTTTCCATTGAATGGAAAGTGCAGGCATTGTGTGTATTTCTTTAATTTTGCCCTGTTGGGTCTGTTATGGCTATAGGATCAAGGGAAGTAGGGGAAGCTTTATTTCCCATGTCCTTTCCATAGTCTAGTGGTAAGCTGGTGTCCTTGGATGACTGAGCTTGGGAATTCAAATCCCAATAGACTCTCCTGGATATTTGCTGTGGCATGGTCCAATGGGCTAGTTGACTTGTCTATTATGACGCCTATCTGTCTCCATTGAATGGAAAGAGCAGGCGTCGTATGTGTTTCTTTAAATTTGCCCTGTTGGGTCTCTTATGGCTATAGGATCAAGGGAAGTAGGGGAAGCTGTATTTACCATGTCCCTACCATGGTCTAGTGGTAAGCAAGTGGCCTTGCATGTGTTAGTTTGGGAGTTTGAATTCCAATAGATGCTCCTGGATATTTGCTGAATCATGGTCCAATGGGCTACTTGACTTGTCTATGATGACGCTAATCTTTTTTTCATTGAATGGAGGGAGCAGGTGTCCTGGGAATTTCTTTAATTTTGCCCTGTTGCATCTGTTATTGCTATAGGATCAAGGGAAGTAGGGGAAGTTGTATTTCTCATGTCCCTTCCATGGTCTAGTGGTAAGCTTGTGGCCTTGGATGTGGGAGATTGGGAATTCAAATCCCAATGGACGCTCCTGGGTATTTGTTGGGTCATGGTCCAATGGGCTTGTTGACTAATCAATTATGACGCCTGTCAGTTTCCATTGACTGGAAAAAAAAGGCATTGTGTATATTTCTTTAATTTTGCCCTGTTGCGTCATTTATGCCTATAAGATTAAGGGAAGTAGGGAAAGCTGTATTTCCCATGTGTATTCCATGGTCTAGAGCGAAGCTTTTAGGCCTTGGATGTGTGAGTTTGGGAGTTCGAATCCCAATGAACTCTTGTTGGTATTTGCTGTGTCATGGTCCAATTGGCTAGTTGACTGGTCTATGATGACACCTATGTGCCTCCATTGAATGGAGAGAGCAGGCATCGTGTGTATTTCTTTAATCTTGCCCTGTTGCATTTGTTATGGCTATAGGATCAAGGGAAGTAGGGGAAGTTGTATTTTCCATGTCCCTTTCATCATTTAGTGGTAAGCTGGTGTCATTGGATATGTGGGCTTAGGAGTTTGAATCACAATGGACGCTCCTGGATATTTGCTGTGTCATGGTCCAATGGGCTAGTTGACTGATCTATTATGACACATATCTGTCTCTATTGAATGGAGAGAGCAGGCGTCGTGTGTATTTCTTTAATTTTGCCCTCTTGCGTCTGTTATGGCTATAGGATCAAGGGAAGGAGGAGAACCCATATTACTCAAGGTCCTTCCATAGTCTAGTGGTAAGCTGGTGGCCTTGGATGTGTGTGTTTGGGAGTTCGAACCCCAATGGACGCTTCTTAGTATTTGCTGTGTCTTGGTCCAATGGGCTAGTTGACTGATCTATGATGACACATATCTGTCTCCATTGAATGGAGAGAGCAGGCGTCGTGTGTATTTCTTTAATTTTGCCCTGTTGCGTCTCTTATGGCTTTAGGATCAAGGGAAGTAAGGAAAGCTATATTTTCCATGTTTCTTCCCTGGTCTAGTGGTAAGCTGGTGGCCTTAGATGTTTGGGAGTTTGAATCTCAATGGACACTCCTGGATGTTTGCTGTGTCATGCCCCCATGGGCTAGTTGACTGGTCTATGATGACAAATATCTGTTTTCATTGAATGGAGAGAGCAGGCGTCGTGTGTATTTCTTTAATTTTGCACTGTTGCGTCTGTTATGGCTATAGGATCAAGGAAAGTAGGGGGTGCTGTATTTCCCATGTCCCTTCCATGGCCTTGTGGTTGGCTGGTGTCCTTCGATGTGTGTGTTTGGGAGTTCAAATCCCAATGAACACTCCTGGATATTTGCAGTGTCATGGTCTAATGGGCTAGTTGACTGGTCTATGATGGCGCCTATCTGTCTCCATTGAATGGAGAGAGCAGGCGTCTTGTGTATTTCTTTAATTTTGCCCTGTTGCGTCTGTTATGGCTATAAGATTAAGGGAAGTAGGGGAAGCTGAATTTTCCATGTTCCTTCCATAGTCTAGTGGTAAGCTGGTGGCCTTGGATGTGTGAGTTTGGAAGTACAAATCCTAATAGATGCTTCTGAATATTTGCTGTATCATGGTTCAATGGGCTAGATGACTGGTCTATGAGGTTGCCTATCTGTTACCGTTGAATGGAGAGAGCAGATGTCGTGTGTGTTTATATAATTTTGCCTTGTTGCGTTTGGAATGGCTATAGGTTCAAGGGAAGTAGGGAAAGCTGTATTTCCCATGTCCCTTCCATGGTCTAGTGGTAAACTGGTGGCCTTGGATGTGTGAGCTTGGGAATTCAAATCCCAATGGACGCTCCTGGATATTTGCTGTGTGATTGCCCAATGGTCTAGTTGACTGATCTATTATGACGCCTATCTGTTTCCATTGAATGGAAAGAACAGGCATTGTGTGTATTTCTTTAATTTTGCCCTGTTGCGTCTGTTATGGCTATAGGATCAAGGAAAGTAGGGGACGCTGTATTTCATATGTTCCTTTTATGGTCAGGTGGTTAGCTGGTGGTCTTGGATGTGTGAGCTTGGGAGTTCAAATCCCAATGGATGCTCCTGGATATTTGCTGTTTTATGGTCCAATGGGCTAGTTGACTGGTCAATGATGACAACTGTCAGTATGCATTGAATGGATAGAGCAGGTGTTGTGTGTATTCCTTTAATTTTGCCCTTTTGCGTCTGTTATGGCTATAGGAACAAGGGAATTAGGGGAGGCTGTGTTTCACTTGTTCTTTCCATGGTAAAGTGGTAAGCTTGGTGGGCTTGGATGTGTGAGCTAGTGAGTTTGAATCCCAATTGTATCTCCTGGATGTTTGCTGTGTCTTGGGCCAGTTGACTGATCTGTTATGACACCTATCTGTTTCCATTGAATGGAAAGAGCAGGCGTCGTGTGTATTCCTTTAATTTTGCCCTTTTGCGTCTGTTATGGCTATAGGAACAAGGGAGGTAGGGAAAGCTGTATTTCCCATGTTCCTTCCATGGTTAAGTGGTAAGCTTGGTGGGCTTGGATGTGTGAGTTTGAATCCCAATGGTATTTCCTGGATGTTTGCTGTGTCATGGGCCAGTTGACTGATCTGTTATGACACCTATCTGTTTCCATTGAATGACGAGAGCAGGCTTTGTGTGTATTTCTTTAATTTTGCCCTTTTGAGTCTGTTATGGCTATAAGATCAAGGGAAGTAGGGGAACCTGTATATCCTATGTCCTTTCCATGGTCTAGTGGTAAGCTGGTAGCCTTGGATGTGTGAGTTTGGGAATGCAAATCCCAATGGACACTTTTGGGTATTTGCTGTGTCATGGTCCAATGGGCTAGTTGACTAGTCTATGATGACGCTAAACTGTTTTCATTGAATGGAGAGAGCATGCGTCGTGTGTATTTCTTTATTTTTGCCCTGTTGAGTCTGTTATGGCTATAGGATCAAGGGAAGTAGAGAAAGCTGTGTTTCCCATGTCCCTTCCATTGTCTAGTGGTAAGCTGGTGGCCTTGCATGTGTGAGCTTGGGAGTTCAAATCCCAATGGACACTCTTAGATATTTGCTGTGTTATGGTCCAATGGGCTAGTTAAATGGTTTAAGAATACGCATATCTGTTTCAATTGAATGAAAAGAGCTGGCGTCATGTGTATTTCCTTAACTTTGCCCTTTTGCATCTGTAATGGCTATAGGATCAAGGGAAGTAGGGGAATCTGTATTTCATATGTCCATTTCATGGTCTGGTGGTAAGCTGGTGGCCATGGATGTGTGAGTTTGGGAGTTCAAATCCCAATGGACACTTCTAGATATTTTGCTGTGTCATGGTCCAATGGACTAGTTGACTGGTCTATGATGCCTATCTGTTTTCATTGAATGGAGAGAATGCAGGGGTCGTGTGTATTTCTTTAATTTTGCCCTGTTTCGTCTGTTATGGCTATAGGATCAAGGAAAGTAGGGAAAGCTGTGTTGCTTTCATATTTCTGCTTTGCGGCAACTTTATTTTCAGAACCTAAACCAAATTTGGGAGGATTTCAGCTTTCAAAAGAGTAACTTATAAAAACCAATGGATGAATTTAAAGTCAACTTATAAGCTTTTATTTACATAACATGGATAAGCGACAGAAATTCTGTCAGGGAGTGTAGGAGTCCCATTCCTTAAAAATGGTTAAATAATGTTGTCACGGGCCCTCCTCTACAAGTCTTCCAGGGGGTATTGCAGATTTTCCATGTAATTTTTTTCAGCCCTTGCACTTAGTGAACAGCCTTTATGAGTGTAGCAGTCCTACTACCCAGAGGTGTATCTAGGGGGTCTGGCGGGGCATCTGCCCCGGACGCAACTGTCAGGGGGGTGCTGTCGCGCTGTTAAAGTCTCCCTGGCAGACATGTTTGCCATCCTGTAGTGGGAGCCGCCATTCTCTGAGTGCAGCTGTCACATTGACAGCCGCACTCATAGAAACTGCAGCGCACGGCTCCCACTGATCAATTATCCTTCTATCTTTTAGATGCGAGGACAATTGAAGCAGTGCCCGCCGGCGCTGACTTCCGGGTCAGAGCGATGGCTGTAATGTGATCAAGTCAGCTGATCACACTGTTGACCCGAAAGTCAGGACCGCAGCGCAAAGGCGGCAGAGAGCACTGCTGATAAGTGCTCCACTGTGGAGCTGAAGACAGTGACACTGAAGAGGGCGGAAGTATCTATGGACACAGAAAGGAGGGGACAGAGGAAGGAGAGAGGGAACTATCAGTGGACACATTATGAGGAGACAGAGGGTGGGGAGGGGATAATTATCTATAGACACAGTATGGAGGAGAAAGGATTGGGAGGGGGAAGTATCTATAGACACAGTATGAGGAGACAGAAGGTGGGGAGGGGGAAGTATCTATAGACACAGTATGGAGGAGAGAGGATGGAGAGGTGCAGTATCTATAGACACAGTATGGAGGAGAGAGGATGGGGAGGGGGCAGAATCTATAGACACAGTATGAGGGGACAGAGGGTGTGGAGGGCGCAGCATCTATAGACACAGTATGGAGGAGAGAGGATGGTGAGAAGGAACTATCTTTGGACACACTATGGGGTGAGAGTGGATGATGGGTGAATTATGGGGAGAGAGAGAGAATGTATGGGAAGAGAGAGGATGAGGGGTCATGTAAAAGGAAAGAGAGGATGAGGAGTCATGTGTGGACAGCGAGAGGATGAAGGGTCATGTGTGGGGAGAGAGAGGATGAGGGGTCATGTGTGGGGAGAGAGAGGAGAGGGATCATGTGTTGGGAGAGAGAGGATGAGGGCTCATGTGTGGGGAGAAAGAGGATGAGAGGTCATGTGTGGGGAAAGAGAGCATGAGGGGTCATATGTGGGGAGAGAGAGGATGAGGCGTCATCTGTGGGGAGAGAGGATGAGAAGTTATGTGTGGGGAGAGAGAGGATGAGAGGTCATATGTGGGGAGAGAGAGGATGAGGGGTCATGTGTGGGGAGAGAGAAGATGAGGGGTCATGTGTGGGGAGGGAGAGGATGAGAGGTCATGTGGGGGAGAGAGAGGATGAGGGGTCATGTGTGGGGAGGGAGAGGATGAGAGGTCATGTGTGGGGGAGAGAGAGGATGAGGGGTCATGTATGGGGAGAGAGAGGATGAAGGGTCATGTGCGGGGAAAGAGAGGATGAGTGGTTATGTATACAGACATAGTATGTGGAGCGATTGTTGGAATGTATACGGACATGGTATGGGGAGAAAATGGAAAAGAAATTTTGAGGACACGGAGTAAAAAGTGACATAGTATACGGAGCAAGTGGGTAGGATGGGGAGTGAGGTGGAAAAGTGTATGGACACGCAGGAGGTAGTGAGGAGACCGTAAAAGATGAGAAAAATGTGAGGGGGCATAGAATAGAGACTGAGTAGTGGAGGGGGACGGTATGGAGATGGGAAAAATGGGAGGACAGTGAGGCCATAGCGATGAGTGCTGTGTGATGAGAGATCACAGTATAAAAACTGGGTAGTATAAAGGGACACAGTCTAAAAGGATAATGTGAAGAGGCTCAGTATGGAAAAGAGAGGGCACTGTGGAGGGCATGTACCATAAGAGGGACAGTGTGGGGGTCATAGTTTGTGCAGAGAACACAGTGAGGGGTCATTATTTATTCTGGGATAACAGTGTAGGGCAGATAATTTTAAACAGAAGTATTATAATCATTCTGCTTTTTTTAGGAGTATCGTGCCGGTGTGTGCTGCAGAAGACTGGAGAAGATGGAAATCTGCAGAGACGAGATGTGAATGTAAAAAGTCATAATGGCGTCAGGACAAGGTGAAGAATGGAAATAAACGACTCAGAGACAACATCATCTATAAGGTACGTGAATGTAAATGTTTATTTGGGATACTGACTATGTCCCATCATTAGGCCTCGGTCTCACTTGCGCATTGCTTCTGATATGAGCGCAGTGGGACCCCCAATGATAAGCTGGTCTTGGTGCAGGTGGCTGGAAATGCATATTTCTGGATCTGCTTTGCCCTCTGATAGTGTCCTGCACCTCTGCCTCATTGATTTTAATAGGACGCTGCTGCCACTATCAGAAGACGGAGCAGATGCAGAACTGAGCACTTCCTGCCACCTACCACCAGCGGCACGGCACCTAGAACAGGCGATTGGCTGGCGTGCCAGGTGCCGGATCCTGACCAATCGGACATTGGTGATCAATCCTATGGAAACGCCATCAGTATTAAAGTAGTGGACAATCTCTTTAATAAAGTCTTGTGCCGTCTGACCAGTTAAGGGTTACTGTGTTTTTACTTATGTTGTTAGGAGCATTGAAGGGGTTGTCCAAGTTTGTGATGAGCCTGCAGTCACTCCATGTGTCACTCTCTGTGACTGCAGACTTCTGAGTTCTGCTGGCGGTGACAGTGGGAGGTTAGAAGCTGTAAGTATGCGATTTACATAGATGTGGTCACGTGCTGAACAAACATGCTCAATGAAAAGAAAGTGACCGAGGCTGGACACATCAAATCAGAATGTGGCCAGAAGAATACAAATCTCATACTTGTACTCACATGATCGTCCACTCTCGTCACTGGCATCAGAGAATTGTAAAAGTGTGCAGAGCATGCATTTAAAGACTTAAGAAGCCTGAAGTCATGGATAGAGTCACTGCAGACTTTCATCTCTAATCTGGACAACCCCTTTAATTACAAAATTAAGCAGTGTAGTATCCTCAGTTCTAACAATGTGTAATATTCTCACTGTCACAATTCAGCTCTGCTTGCTGGTTCCAGCAGTCACCACATGGCCACTACACTCATATGTCATTTTCATACTTGCATGTGAAAATTAGCTTTTCTTCCTACGTTTCTCATTGAACATTGAGAGAATTATGAAGAGAACCTCGTTATCACGTGACTGTAAGTGCAAATCACATATGAATGATTGGTCCCATGACGACCACCCAAACTGCTAGGTGGGCGGAGGGGGCCAAACTGAATTCTTGCCCCGAGTGCTGGAAAGCCTAGATACACCTCTGTACTACCTAGCAGGTTTTTCAGGTTGTGTATAAAACCCTCCTTTTTGTCTAATACAGGGTTTATTGAAGTCCCTCTTCCTTCTAGTTTTTTGCAGTTTTTCATTGTCCGCATAGGCTTTGTGAGTTTCAGAGCCCTCCTTGAAAAATTAAACAAGATGTGCCTGACTATATCACACACCACATGCCAAGATAAAGTAGTAAGATGTTAAATTACATTTACCGGTGATATTCAGGGGGTGTAGTTTTATTCTTCACTATACTATGTCATCTACTGCAGTCATAGGTGATGGGGAAGTACGATGAACGATAGCCCGGCCATTAAGGCTATGTTCACATGTTGCATTTCTGTTGGGTTTGTTGGCGGCATTTTAACAATAATGAGTTCCATACAAATTAAAAACTGATTTTACAATCCCAGCAAAAGCCATGACAATTCATAAATCTAATACAAACAATTGTTTATTTTTCCTGATTGAAATGGAAAACTAGAATATATCCACACATATAGGAGCAAAAACAAGGATAACATTAAAATAGATTTTTTTGAAAATTATTAAAATCATTGAAAAAGAGAGAATGTACAGAAACCGCATATGGGAGACCGTGCAGGTTACAGGGCAAACATAGATTAAACTACGTAAATAGAATAATTATTACCGGATACTAAAAAGTCAGTTAGGTATAAAATATATTACATATACCAGTATAATAAATACATAAATGCACCTGCTTAAATAGTAAAATAAATGGTGCAAAATGTAAAAGAATACGAAAGAAAAAGCACTTGAGACTATATACCATTTAAAAAATTAAATAATATGTTAAATGAATATACAAGTGTATAAAGGATGTATCTATATTATGTCCACAAGATGGCACCAAAGTATAACAAATCAAGCGTCAAGGCCACAATTCCTTATTGTATTTATTGTACTTTGGTGACATCTGGTGGACATAACATAGAATACAGGTTGAAATTATTTACATAATCAGTATTGGTATTGATATTTACACAGGGTATTATTATTTTTTACAAAAGCACTAGTCACTTTGGTCTATATACATCCTTTATACACTTGTATTCACTTAATATATTATTATTTCTTTTTTTTGGATGGTATATAGTCTCTGGTGCTTTTTCTATCTTTTTATATTTCCATTGGTTATTTTACTATTTAAGCGGTGTATTTATGTATTTATTATACTGGTATATGTAATATATTTTGCAACTAACTGACTTTTTTGTATCAGGTTATAATTATCCTATTTATCTAGTTTGATCTATGTTTGCCCTGTATGCTGCACGGTCCCCCATACGTGCTGCCTGTACATTCTCTCTTTTTTAATGATTTTAATAATTTTCAATAAAATCTATTTTAATGTTATCCTTGTTTCTACTCCTATATGTGTGGATCAATTCTAATCTACCATTGATTGTTAGTGTTGATCAGTAAAGGCGGGACCACCAAAGGGGCTGCGTCCATCACCCGCACTCCACCAATCTCTCCACCCGTCAGGTTCACTTGCTGCCGGTGCAGGAGGGCCCGGATCTCAAGCTGTAGGGCCCTCTGCCGACCCCCTCCTGCAGTGGCAGACAGCTGCTGCAGCAGGCTCAACACTTCCCCCCATTCAGTGCTCAATCACGTTGGTCCATAGGACCACTTTCGGGTTACGGTCACTGGACTCATTCAGCACCACAATCATCCCTTGGCGTTTCAGCTGGGTCCGTCCCACAGTCAGGGTCACCTCCTTGAACCCCACCTGGGTGATAGGGAGCCCATTGGCCGCAATAATGGTCATGTTATCATTGGGAGGGACAAGTTCACTATAGTATCACTATAGTATCGGATTACTATTCTGGGCTCCATGACCCCAGCTGGCCTGAACGAGTCCCTTTCCTGCAGTTTCCCCGTCCCTCTCCTCCCCCCTCTCCTTTTTGGTACGCGTGCCTGTCCTTTATTTTTATCAATATTTTCCAGGACTGGCATGTGTCCCAAAACTCCATGTTTTTAATTGTTCTTAATTCTTGTACTCTGAATACACTTGCCACGGATATCCAGCATTATGCCTATTTTTGGATTTATAAACTCCTTACCTTTTTATATGATTATAGCTGTAATACCTGTATATGGCTTAGTGTTTATGTCCGGATGCTTCTAAACTAGTAATATGTATAGTACATATCCTTAGGCTTCACTTTCCCGACATGTATGGTGTGCTGTGCGCATGCGCGGCCTGCGCTTGGCGTCCTGGCTTGCTTGGCGGCGTCTCCTAGGTAGTGGCGTGCATGACTGGGAGCCGCGCCCCCTCTCGGGCGCGCTCTGCCTGACGCCGTGCGTGCTCTCCCAGCCGCCCGTGCCAACTGCGCATGCGCCGTTACTCTCACTATCCATTTGCTGGTGAATATCACGTGACTGGTCATCTGGCTCATTTATAAGTTCCGTTAACGGAGGAATCCTTACCCCTACCCCTCCTAGGGGGGGTCTCCAGACCTCTGTCCTCTGCACCGCTGGCACTTTATCTTGCTACTTTCTGGTAATTAGGCTGTACTGGTTATGTCTTTGCACTGACGATTCACTGATGCTTGCATTGCTTTTTGTCACTTTATCTACTTGTGCAGCCTTTCATGTCTTTTACCATGTATAAAAAGCAATTTTTTGTAAATTTTATTGTGCCAGCATAATTTCATGCCTCTTTACCTTCTCCACGGTACTGTTTTGTATTTAAATTTTCTAACTATTTAATAAATATAAGTAATACTTTGCATATTATCCACTTCGTCCTCCTGTTTTTGAATTGATTTATGTGGTTTGCTTCCATTTCCACGGTTCATCTTGGATGGTTTTTCCGTGGTTCCTTTTGCTTTTTATTTGAGATTATGTTTATACCCTGATGGATCCTTATTGTATTTGGTCAATGATGACACCTATCTGTTTCCATTGAATGGAGAGAGCAGGTGTTGTGTGTAGAGTTGAGCGTGGTTCTCCAGTTCGCGGCTCGAGTGATTTTGGGGCTGTTCTACATCGAACTAGAACTCAAGCATTTTGCTAAAGCTCGATAGTTCTAATTACGTTCGAGAACGGTTCTAGCAGCAAAAAGCCAAGCTAATTACTAGCTGGCTTTCCGCTGTAATAGTGTGAGTCACTCTGTGACTCACACTATTGTGAAATTTCAGCGTATAGTGTGCGGGAACAGCGCATTCAGATCACTGCTGCTGGGATAATGGCGATTGCCATTTTTTTTTTTCCTTGTCTTCCTTCCCTAAGCGCACGCGTGTAGTGGGGCGGGCCAGCATGTCAGCCAATCCCAGACACACACACAGCTAAGTGGACTTTTAGCCAGAGAAGCAACGGCATGTGTGATAGGATGTCCATGTCACATGTCCCTGCATTATAAAAACAGGTATCTGCCCGTCAGGACGCCATTATCTGCCTTCTGAGTCTGGGTGTTAGTCAGGTGCAGCTCCTGTCTCCGATACTGCTGTGTACGCTCTACACACAGCGTTATACAGAATAGGGATAGAAGTTTCTTTTAGCCCTTGTAAGGGCTAATAACAGCAGGCTCAGAGCCATAGGTGACAGTCAGGTCCGTGGAAAGAGATTTTAACAGCTATGGATAAAAGCGTCTATGTAGCTAAGGTCAGGGACTTCCTCGCTGCATTTCACCATTAGGAGGGATATAAAGTGAGGCTTCCTTTCCTTTACACAGACCCACAACCCTGCCAATGTACCCTCCAACCCATTGCACACTCAAGTTCATTGATACTAAGCCATTATACTAGCAAACACTGAGGAAACTTAGTGGCATCCTAAAAGTGGCTGTTGGACTTCTATTAGTGTCCCACTAGTGCAAAGCTATTTGCAGCACCACTGCATTTCACACTCAAACTCATCTTTACTAAGCCATTATACTAGCAAACACTGAGGAAACTTAGTGGCATCCTAAAAGTGGCTGTTGGACATCCATTAGTGTCCCACTAGTGCAAATCTATTTCCAGCACCTCTGCATTGCACACTCAAGCTCATTGTTACTAAGCCATTATACTAGCAAACACTGAGTAAACTTAGTGGCATCCTAAAAGTGGCTGTTGGACTTCCATTAGTCTCCCACTGGTGCAAAGCTATTTGCGGCACCACTGCATTGCACACTCAAACTCATTTTTACTAAGCTATTAAACTAGCAAACACTGAGGAAACTTAGTTTCATCCCAAAAGTGGCTGTTGGACTTCATTATTGTCCCACTGGTGCAAAGCTATTTGCAGCACCACTGCATTGCACACTCAAACTCATTGTTACTAAGCCATTATACTAGTAAACACTGAGGAAACTTAGTGTCATCCTAAAAGTGGCTGTTGGACTTCCATTAGTGTCCCACTAGTGCAAATCTATTTGCAGCACCTCTGCATTGCACACTCAAGCTCATTGTTACTAAGCCATTATACTAGCAAACACTGAGGAAACTTAGTGTCATCCTAAAAGTGGCTGTTGGACTTCCATTAGTGTCCCACTAATCTATTTGCAGCACCTCTGCTTTGCACACTGAAACTCATTGTTAATAAGCCATTCTTATAGCAACTATGCTGCCAGTTTAAGGGCCGTAGTTGCATTGTCAGGGATAGTTATTGTTGTTTATTCTGCTGTTAATAAAGCTAGACCACCGCTGCAATCTACACCACCTCTCAATTTTTACTACCACATTTTAAGTGCACAATCTTGTCGCAATCAAAATGAGTGGCAAAATGACAGATGCTGGTGGAAAGGGGAAGAGGCGTGTTGGAAAAGGAAAAAAAGGGTTTGTCCGTGGGGAATGTGGCAAAGCTCCATTAATATCTGCTGAAGATAGACCATCTTCCAGCAAAAGTAAGATGTCTACTACTTACCGTGGACAATCCGATGTGCTCCCTTTTTTACGGACACGAACAACTGGAACAAAGGTAGATGATGACCAAAAAAAGAAAATGCTTGAATGGATCTCAAGTGGTCCAACAAGTACCCTCTCCGCCACCTCAACTACCGCATCCAAAAAATCAGTCCTCTGAGTTGTCAGCCCAATCACACTTGCTTTCTCCCAGCTCTGAAGTCTCCATCCGCCCTGCACAGTATGGTGGAACTGAGATGGCTGAGTCTGCAGAGCTGTTCAGTCAATAGAATAGACCTGGCTCACTGCGAGGGGCGGGTGCTCTGGAATAATAAGTCCAGCAATACAATAAAGTCTATCCGGCACACCACAATGTAATAGAAGAATCCTTGATATGGCTTGAAAAAAATGTTTTATTGTGTATATACAAAAATAGTCCGTCCAACGTTTCGATCCACCTGGATCTTTTACAGGGACATTAGGACTATGTGTCAAGAGAGCTGTCAAATTACATCAGTGTGAATAGGAGACAAAACTGATCGTCAAAAACAAATGGAAAGACTGCGCACGCGGTCTTGTAGGTAAACCTGTGTATATGATGCTATGCAGAGTGCCCATCAATGACGTGCCGTGAATTGGTATGTAACAGAGTAAGTCTCCACAGCAGGGAAACTGATTAGTGATGGTAAATCAAAATCGGATAGAGTGTCCGATCACCTGGCAGAAAGGTCACGTCACGAGGTAACTTCAGGTTATCTGGTCTCGCTGAATTTGACTAGGTCTGTATGTAACGGTGTACAACTATAAATAGGTTGTGGTGCGGGGTGATAAACTTCACCTGATGTATCTTGTTAGGTCAGGGTCAGGGGGATTTCAAGCAGGAAAAAGCGAAAGTCCTTCCCATGAAGGGGAAATCACTGAAAAAGCAGATTTATACATAGAAGTGTATCAGAGAGCATCAGAGGAGTACGTGGTAAGTCTGCAGATGAGGTAGGTCTGCTTAATGTATGTTAATCCAATCAACGCAGGAGTGCTTCCAGTGAGGAGGAGATGGCAGAGCAGCCGAATGAATTAATGTAAGGAAGCCTGCGTTAGTTGGTGAGGGGGTCCCCTGTAGTGGCGTCAGAGATGGCTGAGTCTGCAGAGCTGTTCAGTCACACTATAGCCTGGGAATCAGAGGTCTGCTCCCAAGCTACAGTGAGTACAGACCAGGAAATGGTCTGCAATGATGCCCAGAACCTTTGTAACTCTGATTCAGGCCGTGAGGACCAAGTTTCTGAGCATAATGTTGACCCTTATTCACAAACTGTAACACCTGTTGTTATAGACAATGAGGAACATACTGATGACAATGAGACGCAGATACCAGATTGGGATGACAACTTAAATATTGGTTCACGTCAGGAAGAGGCTCGGTCTGAGGGTGATGGGAGTGCAAACACAACGCTTGATGAGGAAGTTCTAGATCCCACCTACTGTCAACCCACAGTCAGGCACTCGAGGAGGTCAACAGAGGCGGTGGAGGAGGATGCTACTGACGACGAAGTTACCTTGCGCCTTCCTGGACAGAGGAGTAGTACTGGTAGCACGTCTACAACTGCATCCTCAGCCACCTCTCTGCCTCTGAGCACTAGTTGGGGGGGCTCAGCAGGTCGCATGCCCTCTAAGCCTTGCCTAGCCTGGACCTTTTTTGACATAGCAAAAGATCGCCCAAATCATGTGATATGTAAAATTTGTCATGATTCTGTTAGTAGAGGGCAAAACCTCAGGAATTTCACAACTTCTTCCATGAATCGTCACATGAATAAATGTCATATGACCCAGTGGGAAGCTCACCGTGCTGCAATGCGGTCTAGCGGAGCCAACCATCCACCGCCTGCCCCTTCAAGTGCATCCGCGCCCTCTTCATCTTCTAGGACTGTGGGAACAGCTGTCACACCTGGTTTTCCATGCACAACTTCCACCATTGTAACCGCAACAGGCAGTTTGCTAGGTAGGTCGTCAGTTGGTTTGGAAGGGGAAACAAGTGCGTGTGTACAGCTCTCTCAGACATCGATAGCATCAACGTTGGATGAAGGCAACATCATGTCTACGCCTGCACTTTCCTCACAAACCTGCATTTTTTCAGGGACACCCTACTCACCACCGTCTACACACAGCAGCCAGATCTCTGTTCCTCAGATGTGGACAAATAAAAGGCCATTTCCTGCGACCCATGACAAAGCTAAGAGGTTGACTTTATCCCCCTGTAAGTTCTTGGCTACCGAAATGCTGCCTTTCCGCCTGGTGGACACACAGGATTTTAGAGACCTTATGTCTGTTGCTGTGCCCCAGTACCAGATGCCCAGTCGCCACTACTTGTCTAAGAAAGGTGTGCCTGCGCTACACCAGCATGTCGCACACAACATCACCGCTTCCTTGAGAAACTCTGTGTGTGAACGAGTGCATTTCACCACCGATACTTGGACCAGTAAGCATGGACAGGGATGTTACATGTCACTGACTGGGCACTGGGTAACTATGGTGATAGATGGTGAAGGGTCTGCTGCACAAGTCTTGCTGTCCCCACGACTTGTGTGTCAATCCTCTGTCTGTCCAAGTTCTGCCACTGCTTCTGCCTCCTCCACCTCGTCTGGGTCCTCCACCTCCGCCCCAAGCCTGCCTGGTCAAGCTGCCAGCGTTCTAACTGCGCAGAAGTAATCACGCACCCCTCATTACTATCCTGGCAGCAGAGCGCAACGGCATCAGGCGGTCTTTAGCTTGAAATGTCTTGGAAATAAGAGTCACACAGCGGCTGAGTTGTGGGCAGCTCTGGAGCCGGAGTTTAATAAATGGTTGTCTCCACTCAACCTGCAGCCTAGTAAGGCCGTGTGCGACAATGCTGCAAACCTGGGTGCGGCCCTTCGCCTGGGCAAGGTGACACACGTGCCTTGTATGGCTCACGTGTTGAACCTTGTTGTCCAGCAATTTTTAACACACTATCCCGGCCTAGAAGGCCTTCTGAACAGGGCATGAAAACTGTCTGCTCACTTCCGCCGTTCAACCACCGCTGCTGAGCGACTTGCATCGCTCCAGAAGTCTTTCGGCCTGCCGGTTCATCTCCTGAAATGCGATGTGCCGACACGCTGGAATTTGACTCTCCACATGTTACAGCGACTGTGGCAGCACCGTCGAGCCCTGGTGCAATACGTCATGACGTATAGCCTGGGCCAACGAAATGCAGAGGTGGGGCAGATCACCCTGATGGAGTGGTCTCAGATCAATGACCTATGCACCCTTCTGCACAGTTTCGACATGGCGACGAATATGTCGCGGGCGGAGGAGGGGACGCCGCGCTCTCCCACTGCTCGGGTCCGGCCGCCGCTGCGGCTGCTGCTGCCTGCTGCTGCTGCTCGGTGGATCGAAAGGTCCCTGCCACTGGTGCTGACTGCTCTTTGTATACCGCTCCGGCACCGCCGGGCCACCACCCGTCCGCGGTCCTTCCAGCAACCTCCAAGCAGTCACCCCTGCAGACAGTCACCGCCGTCTGCCGAGCTCGCTGTCTCTCAGTCCGGGGCACACACCCGGACCAGCCTCAGGCTTTACAAACCGTTCCTTTTCACTGTCTCTACTCTTACTGTTTACTCCTTCACTTCCCTAGCTGTTCTGCCTGGTTCTCCCGCCTCCAGGGCTGTGAACTCCTCGGTGGGTGGAGCCAACCGCCTGGCCCACCCCCTGGTGAGGACATCAGCCCCTGGAGGAAGGCAACAAGGATTTTAGGTTAGCCTTGGTGTTCCTAACTGGGGTGTAGGGTGTGGTGGTGTTGTGACCTGTGACCCCTAGCTTGCCCAGGGCGTCACATTCCCCCTTAGCAAAATACAGACCGTCCGCGGGCTGCCCGTCCAACACCGGTTTTATTTTCTGAAAAATATATAAAAGGTAAACATAATACAACTTATGACATCATCCCACATCGGGAGGTTCGGTACTTAAACATTGCAAACGGTAACATTAAAACAGTTGCGGCTGCCGCTCTCTCCCACCCAAGTAACCTGGCCCTGATGCTGCCCCTAAAACCCAGGCAGCACCCCTTGCCCCAGTCCAGCACAAGTTACCCGAGCGGGATCTGTCCTTCCCCTCCAGAGGGTAGCCACCAGTTCCTGTGGTGGCTGGGCCCCAGCCTGCTCCACTGCGGGCCCTCCCTCCAACCTGCCTCTCCGGAGGCGGTAACGGTTAGCTGCAACAACAGATTTATTTACAAGCCACTTAACGTTTGTGGTTGCCCTGCAAGTTCACGGGCTTGTCCATAGAAGTTTCTATGCAAACAACTTTTCAAGCGGTCCCCACGGGGACAACGGTGCTGGCAACGGCCGGTTTTCAATCACGGTAGACAAACAGGTAAATCTTCGGTTCCATTTTCTTATCATCATCTGCAGAACTTTAAACAAACACACTGGTGGTCCCAACGGGGACGGTGCAACGGTACTCCGCTGCCCTTACTGTGCATTTTCGTCCTCCTCACCCGGCTCTGGGTGGAAGAACACGGGCACCAGCCCCTCCAGCGCATAGCAAGCGCGGCGAGGAAGGGCCGCCCGATAACCGTTGTTTCCACTCCGGGGGATGTAAGTGGCCTCCGTGCCCTGCAGAGCGACGACTCCTTCATCTTCCTCCGAAACGGGCTCGGTGTCAGGCCCGGAACCACTATCGCCCGTCTCCGCGCCAGGCGGGTTGCCGCCAGCTGCCGCAGCTTCCAGGCTTGCCACTCTCCCGGCCACTGTCACGAAGGGGTGTACGCCCGACGGGCCAGGCGCAGCGCGGTGCACGGGCAAGGAGGACAGAGGTGGCATGGGGGCCAGGGGTAGACCGGGTCCCTCAGCCGCAGCGGCCGGTCCCTCGGGGACATAGGGGCGTGGGTCACTCACTAGCTCCTCCATCATGGCCTCCATTCCATACACTCGTGCAACTGCAGCTGCATCCTCCACCTCCGCGGTCCACTGTTCCATCAGCCGGCAGATCTGGTTCCGGTAGTGTCGGCAGATCACTGCCGTCCGGGCCCTCAGCCATGCCGCTGTCCCGGGCACCGGTTCGGTAGCCTCCGCATAGCTAGGGGGAGCGGACATTCCTTTCAGGGGGTCGGCGGATCGTGGGGTTCCAGCGTCCTTATCTGTATAGCCGCGGCTACATGCGACCAGTCGCCATTTCGTCCCCCTTAGCCTCTTTCCGGCCCCTCCTCTATCGGGGCGGGGTTTTGGCCTTCGCGCCTCTACTACTCGAGAAGACGCTCGAGCGGGAACTTTTCGCGCCAAAGATGGCGACTTCTGAAATTTTCCGGCCGGATACCTTCGGCGGTCACAAGGCGCACCTCTACCCAACGGCAGAGCGGTAAGATCCTGTTCGTGACGCCAAGTTGTCGCGGGCGGAGGAGGGGACGCCGCGCTCTCCCACTGCTCGGGTCCGGCCGCCGCTGCGGCCTGCTGCTGCTGCTCGGTGGGTCGAACGATGGGCCGGATCCCGGGGACTCGAGCGGCGCTCCTCGCCCGTGAGTGAAAGGGGATTGGCTTTTGGGATAGTTTATTGTCCGTGACGCCACCCACGGTTGTGGTGATTTGTTGACACCACCGCTGCTCTGTATGGGGATCCCGGGAACCGATGACAGGGAGCAGCAAAGTTGTTGGTTCTCCCCTCCGTGGGTAGGGGGTAGTTGTCCCGGGGCACAGTGATGAGGTGGGTGATGCAGGGCTTGGTGGGGTGCAGGGACGCGGGGGCAGCGCTGTGCCTTGCGGCACTGTGGTACTCACTCAGCCTGAGACGATGACACAGTTCTCGGTAAAACACACGGCTGGAAAGACGGTTCCCACAGACGGCTGCACTTGCTTTCCCCAGTAGTTGACGGTGACGGTCCCTTTTCCTGCACCTAAGATGATGATGGTTTCGATGGGTTCCCACCGGTAACCTGCTCCCCGGCTTGGATATGGGCCGGAGGAGCCCTACTTTGCCCGCAGGCGCTGGCCCTGAGAAACTGGTGCCCTGGCGGTGGCGGTGTCTCTCTGTAACGGTTGGACTGTTGCCTTCAATCGGGACTTGCTTGTTGGGAGACCCAGAGGTCCCCTTCACTAACGGATTTGGCAAATTTACGGCGACTCCTAGCCTTGCCGGGATCCGAAAGGCCCCTGCCACTGGTGCTGACTGCTCTTCGTATACCGCTCCGGCACCGCCGGGCCACCACCCGTCCGCGGTCCTTCCAGCAACCTCTAAGCAGTTACCCCTGCAGACAGTCACCGCCGTCTGCCGACCTCGCTGTCTCTCAGTCCGGGGCACACACCCGGACCAGCCTCAGGCTTTACAAACCGTTCCTTTTCACTGTCTCTACTCTTACTGTTTACTCCTTCACTTCCCTAGCTGTTCTGCCTGGTTCTCCCGCCTCCAGGGCTGTGAACTCCTCGGTGGGTGGAGCCAACTGCCTGGCCCACCCCCTGGTGTGGACATCAGCCCCTGGAGGAAGGCAACAAGGATTTTAGGTTAGCCTTGGTGTTCCTAACTGGGGTGTAGGGTGTGGTGGTGTTGTGACCTGTGACCCCTGGCTTGCCCAGGGCGTCACAATTATGTTTAGCGCTGACAATGCCATTATCAGCATGACAATTCCAGTCATTTACATGCTGGAGCACACGCTAAACACTATTCGGAGTCAGGGGGTGGGACAACAGATAGGGGAGGAACTACAGGAGGATTCATATGCGCAAGAGACAACAACATCACCAAGGTCCAGACGTTCATCATCACCAACGCGGCAGGCATGGGACCATGGGAAACAGGGATCAACAAGGGCGCATGGTAGCAGGCGAAATGTTGAGGAAGGTGCAGGAGAACATGAAGAAATTGAGGACGAACTGTCCATGGATGGACATGGAAGACTCAGAGGATGAGGGAGACCTTGCTCAAATTTCAGTTGAAAGAGGTTGGTGGGAGATGTCAGAGGAAGAAAGAACGGTTAGCACCTCTATGCCACAAACACAGCGTGGACTTGGTCCGCATCGCTGCGCAAGACACATGAGCGCCTTCTTGCTGCACTACCTCCAACATGACCCTCGTATTGTCAAAATTAGAAGTGATGATGACTACTGGCTTGCCACACTATTAGATCCCCGGTACAAGTCCAAATTTTGTGACATAATTCCAGCCATAGAAAGGGACGCACGTATGAAGGAGTATCAGCAAAAGCTGTTACTCGATCTTAGCTCGGCTTTTCCACCAAACAACCGTGGTGCAGGGAGTGAATCCTCCAGTTGTAACTTGACAAACATGGGACGGTCTCGTCATCTTCAACAGTCTACCCGTACCAGCAGCACCGTATCTGGTGCTGGTAACAGCAGTTTTATTGAATCTTTTCATAATTTTTTAGACCATCCTTTGCAAGGCCACCAGAGACAACAAGTCTGACACATAGTCAACGGCTGGAGAGGATGTTACAGGAGTATCTCCAAATGAACATTGATGCCATGACTTTGCAAATGGAGCCTTGCTCATTTTGGGCTTCAAATCTTGAAAAATGGCCAGAGCTCTCCACTTACGCCTTGGAGATTTTGTCGTGTCCAGCTGCCAGCGTTGTCTCTGAACGTGTCTTCAGTGCTGCTGGGTGTGTGCTGACAGATAAGCGCACGCGTCTGTCCAGTGACAATGTGGACAGACTAACGTTCATCAAAATGAACAAGTCATGGATCCACAAGGAATTTACTACCCCTATGTCATCCTGGGGAGAGTAAATGCTTGTGGATTTTGAATGTGCTTGATGCAAATCTACCTGTGAAGTGTACAACTGGGGCACAAGTGCTGCCACTGAAGGGGTGGGTGCGTGTGTGGCTCAATTTTTGGAAAAAAGGGAGATTCCGCTTGGAGTAACCATTGCTTGATGTGTTTTTTAAAAGGAGCCAAGATGAACAAGTCATGGTACAGCAAAGACTTTGCTACCTACCCCGGTGTCATCCTGGAGACGGTTAAGTATGGCGTATTTTTGAATGTGCTTGATGCAAATCTACCTGTGAAGTGCACAACTGGGGCACAAGTGCTGCCACTGAAGGGGTGAGTATGTGTGGCCCAATTTTTGGAAAAAAGGGAGACTCCGCTTGGAGTAACCATTGCTTGATGTGTTTTTTAAAAGGAGCCAAGATGAACAAGTCATGGTTCAGCAAAGACTTTGCTTCCTACCCCAGTGTCATCCTGGGGACAGTTAAGGATGGTGTGGCCCAATTTTTGGAAAAAAGGGGAGACTCCGCTTGGAGTAACCCTTGCTTACACTGTTTCTAAAAATGATCCAAGATGAACAGATCTGGGATCAGCAAAGACTTTGCAACCTACCACGGTGTCATCCTGGGGACAGTTAAGGATGGCATATTTTTGAATGTGCTTGATGCAAATCTACCTGTGAAGTGTACAACTGGGGCACAAGTGCTGCCACTGAAGGGGTGGGTGTCTGTGTGGCCCAATTTTTGGAAAAAAAGGGAGACTCCGCTTGGAGTAACCCTTGTGGTGTTTTGCATGATTTTAGAAGGGCATGCCATGCCTATATCTGTGTCTCGTCCTCTTTTTCCTCTTCAAGCTGTTTTGTTTTCGCATGAGAATTTGTTCTTGTCACTTTCACATGTGTTTGTGTTGTTTGTCACCTTTTGGACACCTTTGAGGGTGTTTTCTAGGTGTTTTTATGTGTTTGTGATTGCCTCCCATTGTTTCCTATGCGGTTCGAGTGGTTCGCCAAACCGAACTCGAACGAGACCTTCGTTCGGCGAACCGAACTCAAGCCGAACCACGGCCGGTTCACTCATCTCTAGTGGTGTGTATTTCTTTAATTTTGGCCTGTTGCGTCTGTTATGGCTGTAGGATCAAGGGAAGTAGGGGAAGCTGTATTTCCTTTGTCCCTTCCATGGTCTAGTGGTAAGCTGGTGGCCTTGGATGTGTGAGTTTGGGAGTTTAAATCTCAATGGACACTTCTGCGTATTTGCTGTGTAATGGTCCAATGGGCTAGTTGAATGGTCTAAGGTGATGCCTATCTGTTTCAATTGAATGGAAAGAGCAGGTGTTGTGTGTGTTTCTTTAATTTTGCCCTGTTGTGTCCGTTATGGCTATAGGATCAAGGGAAGTAGGGGAAGCTGTATTTCCCATGTCCCTTCCATGGTCTAGTGGTAAGCTGGTGGCCTTGCATGTGTAAGCGTGAGACTTCAAATCCCAATGGATGCTTTTATCTTCATATTTCAGCTTTGCGGCAACTTTATTTTCAGAACCTAAACCAAATTTGGGAGGGTTCAGCTTTCAAAAGAGTAATTTATAAAAACCAATGGATGAATTTAAAGTCAGGTTATAAGCTTTTATTTACATAACATGGATAAGCGACAGAACTTCTGTCAGGGAGTGTAGGAGACCCATTCCTTAAAAATGGTCAAATAATGTTGTCACAGGCCCTCCTCTACAAGTCTTCCAGGGGGTATTGCAGTTTCTCCATCTAATTTTTTTCAGCCCTTGCACTTAGTGAACAGCTTTTATGAGTGTAGCAGTCCTACTACCCAGAGGTGTATGTAGGGAGTCTGGCGGGGCATCTGCCCCGGGCACAACTGTCAGGGGGGTGCTGTCGCGCTGCCTGATGCAACACAGATAAAGTCTCCCTGGCAGACATGTTTGCCGCCCTGTAGTGGGAGCCGCCATTCTCTGAGTGCAGCTGTCACATTGACAGCAGCAATCATAGAAACTGCAGCGCACGGCTCCAACTGATCAATTATCCTTGTATCTTTCAGACGCGAGGACAATTGAAGCAGTGCCCTCTGGTGCTGACTTCCGGGTCAGAGCGATGGCTGTAATGTGATCAAGTCAGCTGATCACACTGCTGACCCGAAAGTCAGGACCGCAGCGCAGAGGCGGCAGATAGCACTGATGATAAGTGCTCCACTGTGGAGCTGAAGACAGTGACACTGAAGAGGGTGGAAGTATCTATGGACACAGAAAGGAGGGGACAGAGGAAGGAGAGAGGGAACTATCAGTGGACACATTATGAGAAGACAGAGGGTGGGGAGGGATAATTATCTATAGACACAGTATGGAGAAGAGAGAATGGGGAGAGGGCAGTATCTATAGACACAGTATGAGGAGACAGAAGGTGGGGAGGGGGAAGTATCTATAGACACAGTATGGAGGAGTACTATACCAAAAAAGAAAAGAAAACCGAACTAGAAGGTCACTTGAATATTAAATCTTTATTAATACATAATAAAATTATACACATAATAAAACACACGGCTGTTGACTGGAAAAAGGCGTCAAAAACCTGCATGGCGTATGGGGATCATAACAATAATATAATGTAATAATGAGGCAAGGGGTATAGTGAAAGGGAATTCAAAGGCGATGGAATAAATATGAATAAATAGGTAAATACAAAACACAGTTAATAGTGTCAAGTGCTGGAGAGTGTGGCTAAAGGTCATGCCATAATAGTGAAGTAAAATCAGCAGAAAATGACAACCAGCAAGGTAACCATCATGTTAGAATTCCACAACACACTCGGCCACCGGCCTCAAAGCAGCAGGTGAGTTGCAGGGAGGAGAGGCAAAGACTCAAAATAGTATAGACCGATAGGTGAAACATAGAATTTAAGTTAAATTAACAGAGTGTCAGAATCGGCACAATGAAACACTAAAATAGTGGTATAATCACCTAAGGTCACAGAGCACAGCCTCCTCCAAGTAAGTGATGCCTCATGTGTGGGCAGAGAGAGGATGAGGAGTCATGTGTGGACAGAGAGAGGATGAGGGGTCATGTGTGGGGAGAGAGAGGATGAGGGCTCATGTGTGGGGAGAGAGAGGATGAGGCATCATGTGTTGGGAGAGAGAGGATGAGGGCTCATATATGGGGAGAGAGAGGATGAGAGGTCATGTGTGGGGAGAGAGAGGATGAGAGGTCATATGTGGGGAGAGAGAGGATGGGAGGTCATGTGTGGGGAGAGATAGGATGAGGGGTCATGTGTGGGGAGAGAGAGGATGAGGGGTCATGTGTGGGGAGAGAGAGGATGAGGGGTCATGTGTGGGGAGAGAGAGGATGAGGGGTCATGTGTGGGGAGGGAGAGGATGAGAGGTCATGTGTGGGGAGGGAGAGGATGAGAGGTCATGTGTGGGGAGGGAGAGGATGAGAGGTCATGTGTGGGGAGAGATAGGATGAGGGGTCATATGTTCGGAGAGGTAGGATGAGGGGTCATATGTGGGGAGAGAGAGGATGAGGCATCATGTGTGGGGAGAGAGAGGATGAGAGGTCATGTGTGGGGAGAGAGAGGATGAGGGGTCATGTGTGGGGAGAGAGAGGATGAAGGGTCATGTGTGGGGAAAGAGAGGATGAGTGGTGATGTATACAGACATAGTATGTGGAGCGATTGTTGGAATGTATACGGACATGGTATAGGGAGAAAACGGGAAAGAAATTTTGAGGACACAGAATAAAAAGTGACATAGTATACGGAGCAAGTGGGTAGGATGGGGAGTGAGGTGGCAAAGTGTATGGACACGCAGGAGGTAGTGAGGAGACCGTAAAAGATGAGAGAAATGTGAGGGGGCATAGAATAGAGACTGAGTAGTGAAGGGGGACGGTATGGAGATGGGAAGAATGGGAGGACAGTGAGCCCATAGCGAGGAGTGCTGTGTGATGAGAGATCACAGTATAAAAACTGGGTAGTATGAAGGGACACAGTCTAAAAGGATAATGTGAAGAGGCTCAGTATGGAAAAGAGAGGGCACTGTGGAGGGCATGTACCATAAGAGGGACAGTGTGGGGGCCATAGTTTGTGCAGAGATCACAGTGAGGGGTCATTATTTATTCTGGGATAACAGTGTAGGGCAGACATTTTTAAATAGAAGTATTATAATCTTCTGCTATTTTTAGGAGTATCATGCCGGTGTGTGCTGCAGAAGACTGGAGAAGATGGAAATCTGCAGAGACGAGATGTGAATGTGAAAAGTCATCATGGCGTCAGGACAAGGTTAAGAATAGAAATAAATGACTCAGAGACAACATCATCTATAAGGTACCTGAATGTAAATGTTTATTTGTGATACTATGTCTCATCATTAGGCCTCGGTCTCACTTGCGCATTGCTTCTGATCTGAGCGCAGTGGGACCCCCACTGATCATCTGGTCTTGGTGCAGGTGGCTGGAAATGCATATTTCTGGATCTGCTTTGCCCTCTGATAGTGTCCTGCACCTCTGCCTCATTGATTTTAATAAGAGGCTGCTGCCACTATCAGAAGACGGAGCAGATGCAGAACTGAGCACTTCCTGCTGTGACGCCCTGGGCAAGCCAGGGGTCACAGGTCATCACACCACCACACCCTACACCCCAGTTAGGAACACCAAGGCTACTAAAATCCTTGTTGCCTTCCTCCAGGGGCTGATGTTCACACCAGGGGTGGGCCAGGCGGTTGGCTCCGCCCACCGAGGAGTACACAGCCCTGGAGGCGGGAGGAACCAGGGAGATAGAGTTTGGACAAGAAGGAGTAAGCAGTGAAGTCAGGGAGGTGAAGGAGTAAAGAGTTGAGTGAGAAGCTAAGTGAGGAAAGTAGAAGGAAGTGGTAGAGAAGCTAAAGAGAAAAGCTGAAGTTGGTCCGGCTGTGTGCAGGACAGTGTCAGCAAGGTCAGCAACGGCGGTGACAGTCCGGAGGGGGACTGCTCGGAGGTTGCTGGAAGGACCGCGGACGGGTAGTGGCCCGGCGGTCTGGAGCAGTATACGAAGAACAGTCAGCACCAGGGCAGGGGCCTCTCGGACCCCGGCAAGGCTAGGAGTCGCCGTAAATTTGCCAAATCCGTCAGTGAAGGGGACGTCTGTCGCCAAACAACCAAGTCCCGATTGAAGGCAACAGTCCGACCGTTACAGAGAGACACCGCCACCGCCAGGGCACCAGTTTCTCAGGGCCAGCGCCTGCGGGCAAAGTAGGGCTCCTCCGGCCCAAATCCAAGCCGGGGAGCGGGTTACCGGTGGGAACCCATTGCTACCAACACAGAAACATAGGTGCAGGAAAGAGTGACCGCCACCGTCACCTACTGGGGAAAGCAAGTGCAGCCGTCCGTGGGAACCGTCTTTCCAGCCGTGTGTTTTACCGAGAACTGTGTCATCGTCTCAGGCTGATTGAGTACCACAGTGCCGCAAGGCACAGCGCTGCCCCCGCGTCCACCAAGCCCTGCATCTCCCAACTCATCACTGGGCCCCGGGATCACCAACCCCTACCCACGGAGGGGCAACACAACAACTGGCTGCTCCATACCATCCTTCCCGGGATCCCCAGACAGAGCAGCGGTGGTGGTAACAAATCACCAGAACCGTGGGTGGCGTCACGGTCAATAAACAATCCCCACATCCAAACGACCCCCTTTTTTACTCACGGGCGAGGAGCGCCGCTCGAGTCCCCGGGATCCGGCCCATCGCTCGAGCCACCGAGCAGCGGCGGCAGCAGGCCGCAAGTGCCAGCCGGACCTTAGTAGCAGAAGGGAGAGCGCGGCGTCCCCTCCTCCGCCCGCGACAACTTGGCGTTACGAACAGGATCTTACCGCTCTGCCGTTGGGTAGAGCTGCGCCTTGTGACCGCCGGAGGTATCCGGCTGAAAAATTTCGGAAGTCGCCATCTTTGGCGCGAAAAGTTCCCGCTCGAGCGTCTTCTCGAGTAGCAGAGGCGCGAAGGCCAAAACTCCGCCCCAATAGAGGAGGGGCCGGAAAGAAGCTAAGGGGGACACGATGGCGGCTGGCTGCATGTGAGCGCAGCTATAAAAGCAGGGACGCCAGGACTCTGCAGTCACCCTGTTCCTGGAAGGAGTTGCCAGCAGAATGTGGATGCCATCCCGAAGCACCGTAGCCCCCGCGCCAGGAACCGCGGCGTGGGTGGAAATCCGGACCGCGCAGCTCTACCTAAGGCTGCAGGTCAAGATGCAGCTCCTCATGGAGGAGTGGGAGACCGACATGGCGGACGTTATAGCCACCGTGCGGAGACGCGAGGAGGAGGCGGAGGAAGGGAGGGTGAGTGACCCACGCCCCTATGTCCCCGAGGGACCGGTCGCTGCGGCTGAGGGACCCGGTCCAAGCCCTCTCCCTCCCTCGCCACCCGTCTCGGAGGCCGTGACCCCGCCACTAGGCCCGCTACCTCCGCAATCGGTAGCGATACCCAGCCCGTCCGCCCTAGCGGACCGACCTGTAGCCGGAGCCCGTAGCAAGTCGGAGGTGCTGCCATGGAAGGCCCCGAAGTCTGCACCGGAGGCAGCCCCTGAGAAGTTCCCCGAGCCGGAGCTGATGACCCGTCCTGAGCCGAAGGCCCAGCCGCGGAAAGCCCCTGTGCCCATCCCCCACACCTCGGCTGAGGTGGCGCCGGGTTGTCGCTGCAAGGCGGCGCCCAAGGCCAAGACACCGCGGGACCTGCCGCCCAGAGCCATGACAGTGGGCAACGTCCAGGATGTCCCGCGGGGCCTGATCCGTGCGCCGGAGTTCGCAGCAGCACCGTATTGGGACAGGGAGCCGGTACCGCTGGGTCCGGAGATCGACGAGAGAAAAAAGAAAAAGGCGGAGCTGGTGGCCCGAGCAATTAGGGAAAAGGAGAACCTCCGGCAAGCAACATTTCGAGTCCGGGGCCCGCTGTACGAGGGGCAGGTGAGGCGGTTTGATGTCCGCCGGGGCTATGGGTTTATATATGAACCGGGCCTGGAGGCCAAAGTGTTTATAGCCCGGCGGGATGTGAATGCCCAACCTGCCTGAAGAGCACCCTGGCCGTAACCTAATGCCGGGTGACATTGTGCAATATACCCGTCACTGTGGAGAGAAGGGGTGGTTTGCCCTAGATGCCAAACTGCGGGGCAGCCAGGAGAGCAGAGTGAGTCCTGCACCCACTCCCTCGGATGAGGCTGAAAGCCCGGAGTAGGGGCAGCGGAGCACCGTTGTCCAGTCCCCGTTGGGACCACCAGAGTGTTGTTGAAAAAGTTGGAAATGATAAAGAATGATTAACCGAGAAGTTACCTGATTACAGTGATTGAACCGGCCGTAGCCGGCACCGTTGTCCCCGTGGGGACCGTTTAAAAAGTTGCATATAGGACTTTCCATGGACAAGCCCGTGAACTTGCAGGGCAACCACAAACGTTAGTGGCTTGTAAATAAGTTGTTTTACCGTTACCGTTTCCGCAGTTGCTGCCTCCGGAGAGGCAGGTTGGAGGGAGAGCCCTCAGCAGAGCAGGCTGGGGCCCAGCCACCACAGGAACCGGTGGCTACCCTCTGGAGGGGAAGGACAGATCCCGCTCGGGTGACTTTGTGCTGGACTGGGGTCAAGGGGTGCTGCCTGGGTTTTAGGGGCAGCATCAGGGCCAGGTTGCTTGGGTGGGAGAGAGCGGAAACCGTAACCGTAAACCATTAGTAACGTTTAAGAAATGTGCCTCCCGTTGTGGGATGATGTTATAAATTGTATGTTTACCGTTTACCATTTTCAGAAAATAAAACTGGTGTTGGACGGGCAGCCCGCGGATGGTCTGCATTTTGCTAAGGGGGAATGTGACGCCCTGGGCAAGCCAGGGGTCACAGGTCATCACACCACCACACCCCAGTTAGGAACACCAAGGCTACTAAAATCCTTGTTGCCTTCCTCCAGGGGCTGATGTTCACACCAGGGGTGGGCCAGGCGGTTGGCTCCGCCCACCGAGGAGTACACAGCCCTGGAGGTGGGAGGAACCAGGCAGATAGAGTTTGGACAAGAAGGAGTAAGCAGTGAAGTCAGGGAGGTGAAGGAGTAAAGAGTTGAGTGAGAAGCTAAGTGAGGAAAGTAGAAGGAAGTGGTAGAGAAGCTAAAGAGAAAAGCTGAAGTAACAGAAAAGAGTAGTAAAGCCTGAAGTTGGTCCGGCTGTGTGCAGGACAGTGTCAGCAAGGTCAGCAACGGCGGTGACAGTCCGGAGGGGGACTGCTCGGAGGTTGCTGGAAGGACCGCGGACGGGTAGTGGCCCGGCGGTCTGGAGCAGTATACGAAGAACAGTCAGCACCAGGGCAGGGGCCTCTCGGACCCCGGCAAGGCTAGGAGTCACCGTAAATTTGCCAAATCCGTCAGTGAAGGGGACGTCTGTTGCCAAACAACCAAGTCCCGATTGAAGGCAACAGTCCGACCGTTACAGAGAGACACCGCCACCGCCAGGGCACCAGTTTCTCAGGGCCAGCGCCTGCGGGCAAAGTAGGGCTCCTCCGGCCCATATCCAAGCCGGGGAGCGGGTTACCGGTGGGAACCCATCGTTACCAACACAGAAACATTAGGTGCAGGACAAAGGGACATCACCGTCACCTACTGGGAGAGCAAGTGCAGCCGTCCGTGGGAACCATCTTTCCAGCCGTGTGTTTTACCGAGAACTGTGTCACCGTCTCAGGCTGAGTGAGTACCACAGTGCCGCAAGGCACAGCGCTGCCCCCGCGTCCCTGCGCCCACCAAGCCCTGCATCTCCCAAATCCTCACTGGGCCCCGGGATCACCAACCCCTACCCACGGAGGGGCAACACAACAACTGGCTGCTCCATACCATCCTTCCCGGGATCCCCATACAGAGCAGCGGTGGTGCCAACAAATCACCACAACCGTGGGTGGCGTCACGGACAATAAACAATCCCCACACCCAAACAACCCCCTTTTCACTCACGGGCGAGGAGCGCCGCTCGAGTCCCCGGGATCCGGCCCATCGCTCGAGCCACCGAGCAGCGGCAGCAGCAGGCTGCAGTGCCAGCCGGACCCGAGCAGCAGAAGGGAGAGCGCGGCGTCCCCTCCTCCGCCCGCGACACTGCCACCTACCACCACCGGCACGGCACCTAGAACAGGCGATTGGCTGGCGTGCCAGGTGCCGGATCCTGACCAATCGGACATTGGTGATCAATCCTAAGGAAAGGTCATCAGTGTTAAAGTAGTGGACGATCTCTTTAATAAAGTTTTGTGCCGTCTGACCAGTTAAGGGTTACTATGTTTTTACTTATGTTGTTAGGAGCATTGAAGGGGTTGTCCAAGTTTGTGATGAGCCTGCAGTCACTCCATGTGTCACTCTCTTTGACTGCAGACTTCTGAATTCTGCTGGCGGTGACAGTGGGAGGTTACGAAGCTGTAAGTATGCGATTTACATAGATGTGGTCACGTGCTGAACAGACATGCTCAATGAAAAGAAAGTGACCGAGGCTGGACACATCAAATCAGAATGTGGCCAGAAGAATACAAATCTCATACTTGTACTCATATGATCGTCCACTCTCGTCACTGGCGTCAAAGAATTGTAAAAGTGTGCAGAGCATGCATTTAAAGACTTAAGAAGCCTGAAGTCATGGATAGAGTCACTGCAGACTTTCATCTCTAATCTGGACAACCCCTTTAATTACAAAATTAAGAAGTGTAGTATCCTCAGTTCTAACAATGTGTAATATTCTCACTGTCACAATTCAGCTCTGCTTGCTGGTTCCAGCAGTCACCACATGGCCACTACACTCATGTAATTTTCATACTTGCATGTGAAAATTAGCTTTTCTTCCTACGTTTCTCATTGAACATTGAGAGAATTATGAAGAGAACCTCGTTATCACCTGACTGTAAGTGCAAATCACATATGAATGATTGGTCCCATGACGACCACCCAAACTGCTAGGTGGGCGGAGGGGGCCAAACTGAATTCTTGCCCCGAGTGCTGGAAAGCCTAGATACACCTCTGTACTACCTAACAGGTTTTTCAGGTTGTGTATAAAACCCTCCTTTTTGTCTAAAGGTCCAGTCACACTAAACAACTTACCAGCGATCCCAACAACGATAGGGATCGCTGGTAAGTTGCTAGGAGGTTGCTGGTGAGATGTCACACTGCGATGCTCCAGCGATCCCACCAACAACCTGACCTGGCAGGGATCGCTGGAGCGTCACTACACGAGTTGCTGGTGAGCTCACCAGCAACCAGTGACCAGCCCCCAGCGCTGCGTGGAAGATGCTGCGCTTGGTAACTAAGGTAAATATCGGGTAACCAACCCGATATTTACCTTGGTTACCAGCGCACGCAGCTACACGTGCAGAGAGCAGGGAGCAGCGCACACTGAGCGCTGGCTCCCTGCTCTCCTAGTTACAGCACACATCGGGTTAATTACCCGATGTGTGCTGCAGCTACATGTGCACAGAGCAGGGAGCAGCGCTTAGCGCTGGCTCCCTGCTCTCCTAGTTACAGCACACATCGGGTTAATTACCCGATGTGTACTGCAGCTAAATGTGCACAGAGCAGGTAGCAGCGCACACCGCTTAGCACTGGCTCTCTGCACTCCTAACTACAGCACACATCGGGTTAATTAACCCGATGTGTCCTGCAGCTACATGTGCACAGAGCAGGAGCTGGCACTGACAGTGAGAGCGGTGGAGGCTGGTAACGAAGGTAAATATCGGGTAGCCAAGGACAGGGCTTCTTGGTTACCCGATGGTTACTGTGGTTACCAGCCTCAGCAGAAGCCGGCTCCTGCTGCCTGCACATTTAGTTGTTGCTGTCACACACAGCGATCTGTGCTTCACAGCGGGACAGCAACAACTAAAAAATGGCCCAGGACATTCAGCAACAACCAGCGACCTCACAGCAGGGGCCAAGTTGTTGCTGGATGTCACACACAGCAACATCGCTAGCAACATCGCTGCTACGTCTCAAAAGTTGTTCGTTAGCAGCGATGTTGCTAGCGATGTTGCTAGCGATGTTGCTTAGTGTGACGGGGCCTTTGTACAGATTTTATTGAAGTCCCTCTTCCTTCTAATTTTTTGCAGTTTTTTCATTGTCCGCATAGGCTTTGTGAGTTTCAGAGCCCTCCTTGAAAAATTAAACAAGATGTGCCTGACTATATAACACACCACATGCCAAGATAAAGTAGTAAGATGTTAAATTACATTTACCGGTGATATTCAGCGGGTGTAGTTTTATTCTTCTCTATACTATGTCATCTACTGCAGTCATAGGCGATGGGAAAATACGATGAACGATAGCCCGGCCATTAAGGCTCTGTTCACATGTTGCATTTCTGTTGGGTTTGTTGGCAGCATTTTAACAATAATGAGTTCCATACAAATTAAAAACTGATTTTACAATCCCAGCAAAAGCCATGACAATTCATAAATCTAATGCACACAATTTTTTATTTTTCCTCATTGACATGGAAAACTAGAATATATCCCCACATATAGGAGCAAAGTAAGGATAACATTAAAATAGATTTTATTGAAAATTATTAAAGTCCTTGAAAAAGAGAGAATGTACAGAAACCGCATATGGGAGACCGTGCAGGTTACAGGGCAACATCACAAAAGACAGTTTAAGTGATGACGCCCATACCACACCCCAGAATACACTATATATACATATATAGAAAAGACCGCTGTCGTGGAAACACATATGCGGCTATCAAATGGCCGCTAAAGCACGTCCTTGACACATATATTGAATACAAAAGAGCAAAAGGACTCAATGTGCAGAGAAAAGTCATAATAAATCAGAATCACAACCTTATTTGATGCATATAAAAAACATTTTTATTGTAGGATATATAAAAACAGGTTGGATTTCCATAAATATTAGATTAAAGTATACAGTGTTTAGAAAAAACACAGGGAATCGAGGACAGAAATATAGCGCATTCACCCGAACATGTATAGTGCAACAGGCTAGAGATGAAAACCCATGGAAATATAGTAAGTCATATATCCAAATGACAAACCATGGGGATAGCAGGGTGAGCCAGCATGGCTGAATAGATGGAGATTCAGACAATTAAGATCACCACTCTCCAGATACAAAAGCAGAAAGTCTCCTTATGTCTATCATATATAAATGGCTACAATAGTAAATGCCATGAAAGATTCAAACAGCGTTTTAAGCTAAAAAGAGATTCAGCCAAATGCTGCTTACCCATGTGTTAGACTAGACCAAGAAGATCATGCAGCGTGTGCCCCTACGCGTCTCGCCTCAAGCTTCATAAGGGGGAAGTAAACAAGTGAGAATGCCAGTGGGGAGTGCCTGAATGGATAGAGTTTTTAAGTCAAGCCATAGGTGCTGATTGGTCAAAGGAGGGTGTCAATCTTGTCCAGATTCCGGCGCACGTATCCACCGCCGCACCCCCAGTCACGTCACTTCCGGCATTCCAGTGATGACGCAAAGTGTGAACATTACGGAAGCCTTTAGGAACGGACATAGGGGGGAGGAGAGTGGAGGCGTGCGCCCTGGACAACCACATCTGATGTAAATGACAGGAGCGCTGGTGTGCGCATGCGCATTACTCTACACCCGCTGCTCAAGTCATCTATAGAAAGGCAGAAGGAAAAACAGAAAAAAGGAGACGAGAAGTGAAAGAACAGAGTTGTTGAGAAGGGGAGAAATATAAATAAATTTATAGTGGGGATTCACAATTACAGATCTCCCACAACTGATCATTATATTGCATATACATATATGTATATATAAGAACCCACATGCATATGGAGAGAGGGGCGCATACAAAGTAAAAATCCACATATTTGGATCAATACATGCATGTACACATCACTCCACACACATGTGCACAATAAAATCCCACATTTAAGAGGTAATCAGGGGATAATGAAAAAATCCCCAGGTACATCAGCCACAGAGATGATGCACATGCGTGCACATCAATAAGTCCAACAAAAAAAGTCGGTATAGCTATGCAGTTGGACACGCATGTGCATCTAAATATTCCACTACATATACGCAATAGATTTATGTATTTTATAAAAAGGCCAAAAAATGTGCCAAAAATGCAGACTATGCGTTTCTATATATACATATATATACACACATACATCGTATCCTATGTATTCATCTATGTGTATTTTTTATTTATTATTTTTACAAACGTTATTTTAGGGGTGCAGGGGTACAAGAGGACCATAAGACCACTTCGGAGATTACTAATAAGACCAAAAAAGAAAAAAACGAATACAAGGGTCTATAATACATACAAAATATTTTATTAATTAAAAACCATTTGATCTCAAGAGACACAGCCGGAGCTGGACAATAGGCGTCACAATCCAAACAATCATATCATCCCTGTCTCAGAGTTCAATATAAATAGGGAGCATATGTATATATAAATATAAAAATGTATCACAGCATTATATATAATCAAGGATAGTAATTACAACCATATAGAAGTTCATCCAATTATATCTCAAACCAATAAATGTATAAATACAATACAATACATTAGTTAATCATAAAGTGATAAGTGTGTCCAAGAATTATGGTTACTGAACAATCATAAAGTGCAAAGTGCAAAATAAGTAGAAAAAAGAGGAGAAAAGAGAGGTCAGTGTGCATGCACACATATATATACATATACATACATTGGTATTTAAATAGTTAAAAGAACAGCCAAGACTCCATAGATGGCTGGAAAGAGTTAATGGTATAACCAGTACTTAGAAAGGGGAGGGGGAGGGGGAGGGGTGGGTGATAAGTTCCTAAAAGGATAAACTCTCAAGATGGAGGATATAAGTATATACACATACACACACATACACACAGAAATGTATTATTCTCTGGGACAAGGGGTGAATCAGAGAGCAAAAAGAGCCCTTGTTAAATGATACCAGGGACAGTAGCTGTGACAGGGATAACGATATGCAAGTCTATTAGTCATGTAATGAGATTAGAGTTAATGTAAACACTGCAGCCCTGTCAGGTGCTACTATGATAATTACTGCTGCATAGACTGAATGCCCTAATCAGAGGCACAGGCATAAAACAAAACATAAAACAAAACATAAAACAAAGCCTGTGATCTGTATACTGACATGGTATCAGGAGCGCTGGTGAGAGCAGAGAAGTACAAGCAGGCACATTACCTAATAGCTGCAAATGCCACCAGACGCTGATACAGGATTGTGACGCTCCCCGACGCTGGCGTTTCGGCGCTTCCTTCTTCAAAGGGGGGGTTACAGGGCAAACATAGATCAAACTACGTAAATAGAATAATTATTACCTGATACTAAAAAGTCAGTTAGGTGTAAAATATATTACATATACCAGTATAATAAATACATAAATGCACCTGCTTAAATAGTAAAGTAAATGGTGCAAAATATAAAAGGATCCGAAAGAAAAAGCACCAGAGACTATATACCATCTAAAAAAATTAAATAATATATTAAATGAATACAAGTGTATAAAGGATGTACAGTATATAGACCAAAGTGACTAATCCTTTTGTAAAGAATACTATGTAAATATTTCAACCTGTATTCTATATTATGTCCACAAGATGGCACCAAAGTATAACAAATCAAGCGTCAATGCCACAATTCCTTATTGTACGTATTGTACTTTGGTGACATCTGGTGGACATAACATAGAATACAGGTTGAAATAATTATTTACATGGTATTGGTATTGATATTTACACAGGGTATTTTATTTTTACGAAAGCACTAGTCACTTTGGTCTATATACATCCTTTATACACTTGTATTCACTTAATATATTATTATTTGGTTTTTTTTTGGATGGTATATAGTCCCTGGTGCTTTCTCTATCTTTTTATATTTGCACTGGTTATTTTACTATTTAAGCAGTGTATTTATGTATTTATTATACTGGTATATGTAATATATGTTACACCTAACTGACTTTTTTGTATCAGGTTATAATTATCCTATTTATGTAGTTTGGTCTATGTTTGCCCTGTATGCTGCACGGTTCCCCATACGCGCTGCCTGTATATTCTCTCTTTTTTAATGATTTTAATAATTTTCAATACTATCTATTTTAATGTACTCCTTGTTTCTGCGCCTATATGTGTGGATCTATTCTAATCTACCATTGGTTGTTAGTGCTGATCACCAAAGTCAGGAGGAAAAAAGTGAGCACAGCTCCCAGCAAGCAATCAATACACTTCTCCACCTGCCACGGTGAACAGACACAACACTCCTTAGTATGGATCTGTGACTGGCAGTGCAACTTCAAAAATCAAGCATATACCGATTATAGAAAAAAAGGAGTAGAAGGCACTCACTAGTTTTTTTGCAGTAAAGTCTTATTTAATCTTCAGGTAAAAAAGGTATATTAGGGAGGGGAGAGAGACACGGACCACACACAGACGACAGCTGTTTCGTACCGGCAGCCGGCGCTGTGACAAGTCTCTAGTGGCTACGTCAGTTCCTTGCTCTTTTAAGGGAGTGGAATTAGAAATGACGTGGTTACCTATTAAAATCAAAATAGTTATCAACTACAAATATTCAAACCAAAAAAATGCCATACATAATACCCGACAAATAATTCATGCACATGGCAGAAAGTTACAAGAATACAAGCATATCGTTTTTATCACTAAGTCCAAGCGGTCCCATGGCTTCACTTTTAATAATCCATTTGGACTCCTGTTGTAGTAACATTTTATGTGTTTTGCCACCTGCTGTCGTGGGAACAACTTTTTCTAACCCAGCAAACATTAGAGAATTTTTATCACCTGCATGTGCTTCTTGTATATGTTTTATCAGTCTACGCGCACCAATTTTGCGTTCCCGAAGAATCCAGTTTCACGCATTTCAGAATAGACTTGTTTAAATCATGCCGAAAAATGCATTTAAAAAACACTATATAAATAAGTCAGAAAACAGGCGAACGCCTGTCTCATCTGCAGAAACTCCACTAAATATCGGACCGTTATGTTTTATTCCTTTTGAAACATCTATGGGCAATATAACATGATTTGTTGATAATGAGTCTTACCGGTGACACAGACGAATTTTATGAAAAAGAAAATCTTATTTGTTCCCCTATTCATTTTTCTGTTTTTACAGGAGGAGTTAAATCAACTTTTTTATCCCCCCACGGCTCAAGATGAATTATTAAAAGTGAAGCCATGGGACCGCTTGGACTTAATGATAAAAACAATATGCTTGTATTGTTGAAACTTTCCGCCATGTACATGAATCATTTGTTGGGAAGTATGTACAGCATTTTTTTGGTTTGGATATTTGTAGTGTGGCGCCCCTGACCTGATCAGGCACCACAGAGTACTGCACCCATGCTGGGACAGTGCTTCCAGGTAATTCCAAAAGGCCAGAATGAGATGTGTACACACAGGCACATAGCAACCAGGTCTCCCACACCTTGAGAAGGAACCCTTGGGTAGCCCTGAAGAGGTTAACTTTCAATTCTCAGCAAGGGGTGTAGAGGAGGGGCTGGAAGCTACATGCAGTGGCAGACAGGAAAAGGAGGAGGAGCAAGCCAGTCTGGAGCAGAGTGTACTGAAGTTGCTGAAGGGAGCAGAAGTACAGCCACGCCAGCCAGACCCTGCTTGTGTGGTAGCTGTTAGTGGGGAAGTACAGTGACCAGAAAGTCAGCCTGAAAGACACCTGAGAAGAGGCAGTCGAGTACAGGGATTGCTGGTAACTGCGCACGCACAGGGAACAGGTCCCCAGAGCAGAAGTCTATTTAATGGAGCTGCTAAACCTGCCGGTTAGGGGACTAGAGGTTCCTCACCAAGGACACAGAGCTCGGGCCTCAGCAGCAACAGGGGGACCCATAAGAAGACAGTGCCAGAAGCCATCTCACCTGGTCCATGCTGCCGGCAAATGGGCCAGAAAGGGAAGGAGAGGTAGTAGCAACTTTCCCTGGATAAATCCCACGATACTGAAAGTCAGGGGTTTTCCGAAACAAAAGAAGTGCAAGGAAGGCGAGTTAATAGCTACCCTCAGAATGGCCTGCAGGAATTCCTGGTTCCACCTGGTATAATCTCAGCATTGCCCGGGTATCTTACCAACCAACTAAAAGTGAGTAAAAACCCTGAAAGACATTGCTGCCTGTGAGTGAGTTCTTCTGCGACCTGTAGTACCACGCACTTACACTCGAGCCCCTGGGGCCAGCCTCACTCTCGGGAGACCACACCATCTAACTGCACATACCAACAGCCCCAGACGCTCGCTAAACTGCAGTGGCGGTCATCCCCTGGCCGCAACTACCGAGAGTGGCGTCACGATTCCTATTGGAGTTAACCTGACCTACCTGTTGCCAGAAGGGTCCTTACAGAGAAGTCCCCGCAGGCGACCGCTGTAGCGCTGTGGTGGGCGACTCATCCTCTAGCGTCACGAACAGGATAAGGACTAGACGTGTTAAGACAGGTGACCGTGCGCCTTGGAGGTCCGTTTAAAAAGTTTGAAACACTGCCATATTGCCAATGCGGAAAGCGCGCCAAAGAAACAACAGCGGCCCGTGCAAAAAGATGTAACCACCCACGAAGGGGAGGGGTTGTCCCAGAAACCCCCGGAGCTATCTGACACCGGAAGAGGAGGGAGTAACCTGCAGAAGAAGAAGTGGGACTCTGAGGATGACGGACGCCGTGAGTGCTAATGCCCATGGCCAGGGCAACGCAGCCCAAGCGATGCCAGGTCCCGGCGCAGTGAACGCAGCAGCGCCTAGTTCCGGTGCAGCGGTCGTAGCTGTGCCGGCCTAAGTCTCCCCGATTATGCCGATCTCCTTACCGTACATCCCCGGGGTGACCTGGCTGCCCCAATATGCTGGCAAAGCAGACACCCTGACTGGATTCAAGAAGAAGATCAGCACCCTGCTGGACATGTACGCAATGACCGGTAAGCAGAGGGCCGCCGTGGTGCTGGGGCAATTGACTGGAGCAGCAGAATTGGAGGTTGAAGCCTGGACCAATGATGACCGGAGGTCTGTTGAAGCCATTTTTGCCACACTAACAGCTGCTTTTGAAAACGGCACCGAGGCAGAGCTGAGAACGGACTTCTATAACTGCCGCCAGAAGCCCCAAGATAGCATAAGAGACTATGCCCTCAGGTTGCAAGCCGCACTACGGGCTCTCAAGCTTGTGGATCCTGTCAGTGATCAAGAAGGAATGTAGATGATGACAGAGCAATTCTTGCAGGGCCTGCACTCCCCTGAGGATAGAAAACAGATGAGGCTGTGGTCCCTGGAACACCTTGATGTGGACTTTGCCATTCTGAAAGACAGGGCAGTGAAAGCACTTCAACCCCCTATGGACACAAACCCCATCCCACCAGCATGGCCTACCAGCACACCGGCTGCCGGAGCAGAATCCTCCTCGCAGGCCCTGGTAGCTGCAAAAGGACTCATCACCTCGGCCGGAGCCATAGATACCCTATCCTCCCAGGTGCAACAGCTCAGCAAGGATGTCGCCCGGATCCTAAAAGCAATGCAACTTTCCTCAGAACCCAAAGCCCCTCATAGGATCCTGCTAGCTGACAGCCCAGAGGACGTCCCCTGGATGCGGGGGAGAAGAGGTCCCACATCCCGAGGGAAGAGCAGTGATCGCTATGACTCGTTTGGACAACCCGTTGCCAGGAGGCAGGCCACTATGTAAGGACCTGTCCTTTAAATGGGTCAAACCTGGGGCCAAGGGCCAGTCCCCAGGATTAAGAAAATCAGACCCAGCTGACTGCCGTGATCAGTATGTGGGTCGACGACCAGTCCTGTCCATCATCCTGGACGAGATTCCTACCCCGGCATTATTGGACACCGGTTCCCAGTAACCACAACCCCGTATGTCCTTTATCACAGGTTTTGGTCGGATGACGATCTCCGACAACCGGACCCTGACCTCACCATCTATTCAGCCAATGGACAACCTATAGACCAGATTGGGGTCAAAGAGGTAACCATAAAGGTGGGAAGGCAGGAAATGAAGGGACAAGGACTGATTGTTGTGGATAATGATGTTAGAGAAAGGAACCCACAAATGATTTTAGACACTAATGTCATAGAAAATTGCCTAGGGGAAGTGTTGTCGTTGCTTCACCAGATTGCTGAAGGTGTTGAGGGCGGACAATGGATAGCCTTGCAAAAAGAGATCCGAGTCATCCTGAGGAAGCAACAGGTAAACCAGATTGGCAGTGAAATTGGTAATGTACGTGTAATGGATGCTAACCCCATTGTGATACCCCCACGGAGTGAAATGATGATGTGGTGTAGAGCAGCGGTAGGTCTCAGAAGATGAGATTACCAGGCTGTAGTTGCGCCCACTCATTCAGAACACTGGCCCACGATTTTGACAGCCAGGGGGGTAGTTTTTTTTTAAACCAAAATGTTTTTATTAAAGATTTTATACAATACATAAATCAGACAAAATCGGGGTCAACATAACCCCAAAATCCCCATCCCTCCCTCCCCCCAAGTGAAAAGAAAATAAAAAAAATCACGTATTTGACTGTTCACCACGTATCATGAATAGATGTCGCAGTTCTCTTTAGAAAATACAATGTCCAAGGGTATACGAGAGAACCAGAATCATCAACATTCTCATCCCTGTTAACATCAGCCCCCTCCAGCCTCCAAACCCCTCTAGTTTATTTAGGTTGGGCAGCCATGAGTTATCCCAGACAGAGGTAAACTGCGAAGGTCCCATTTTCACCAGGTTCGCCCGTCCCACCACCGACAGAGGTAGCCAGGGGGGTAGTTGACGTACACAAGGGACGAGTACCTGTACGAGTGCTGAACTGTGGGGAGCAGGAAGCCAGACTACCAACATACACTACCATTGCCAAACTGTTTGCTTGCTCAAATGACGCTATACAACCTGTAGGTCCCCTGACACAAGCTGACTCAAACGAGGATGAGACCTCCCAAAAGCAGTTAGAGGACTGGTACCAGAAACTCCATGTGGGGACTGACTCTACACCCACCTACTAGAAACACGGGGTTCACCGGGTCATACAGGAATACGAGCAGGTTTTTAGTAAGGACCCACTAGACTTTGGTAGAATCAAAGGGGTGCAACATCACATACCCACAGGCAGTCATCCTCCCATTAAGGAAAGACATAGGCCTATCCCACCAGCCCATTACCAACACGCTAAAGACATGCTGAAGGACATGATAGAGGCAGGAGTCATTAGTGACAGTTGCAGCCCTTGGGCAGCTCCCCTGGTCTTGGTGAAAAAGAAGGATGGCACAATGAGGATGTGTGTAGAATACAGACGGATAAATCAGATAACACACAAGGATGCCTACCCTTTGCCATGGATAGAGGAATCCCTCGCTGCCTTAAAAGCTTCTAACTACTTTTCTACCCTAGATCTCACTAGTGGCTACTGGCAAGTATCTGTAGCATAGGAAGATCGGGAGAAGACGGCCTTCACCACACCCATGGGCCTTTGTGAGTTCAACAGCATGCCATTTGGACTCTGCAATGCCCCCGGGATCTTCCAGAGGTTGATGGAGTGCTGCCTGGGGCACCTCAACTTTGAGACTGTCTTGCTCTACCTGGATGACGTCATCGTGTACTCCAAGACCTATGAGGACCAACTGAAACACTTGGCTGAAGTCTTTGAAGCACTGTCTCGATATGGGATGAAGCCGAAGGTCCAATACTTAGGTCATGTGGTCAGTGCAGAAGAAGTAGCACCGGACCCAGAGAAGGTCACAGTCATCCAGAAATGGCCCACCCCCACCACCATTCGGGAGGTACGTCAGTTCCTTGGCTTGGTAGGCTACTACAGAAGGTTCATCAAGGGCTATACGAAGATGGCGGCGCCCCTGCAAGAACTCCTGGTAGGCCAAGCAAAGAAGAGAAAGACTTCCGGCCCACCATTTCACTGGGGAGAAGCAGAAGAACAATCCTTCAGACAAATGAAAGGGGCCCTGACGGGTGAAGAGATTCTAGCCTACCCTGATTACAGTCTACCATTTGTACTGTATACAGATGCCAGTAATGTGGGACTGGGAGCAGTGCTTTCACAGGTTCAGAAAGGCAAGGAACGTGTGATTGCTTACACCAGCAGGAAGCTCAGGCCTACTGAAAGAAACCCAGAAAACCATAGTTCATTCAAGCTAGACTTCCTGGCCATGGTCTGGGCTATCACAGAGCAATTCAAGCAAGACCTGGCAGCCACAAAATTCACCATCTTCACGGATAACAACCCCCTGACCCACTTGGATACTGCTAAATTGGGTGCCATGGAGCAACGTTGGGTAGCCCGACTAGCAAATTATGATTTTACTGTCAAGTATCGAGCCGGTCGCAAGAATGGCAACGCAGATGCTCTGTCAAGGATGCCTCACCTAGCAGACGAGGGTGAAGATGTAGATGACCTTGAAGAGATTGAGCTGCCAGTGTTTCATCGCCATGGAGCCAAGCAGTGCAGTCACGCACCAGCCACCAAGAAGTGACCCTGAATCCGCTACCTCACTAAAACTGGAAGGCGACTCAGGAGAATGATCCAGCGGTTGGCTTGGTGAAGAAGCTGATCACTCAACCTGGCGCCAGCCTTGGTTCAGAAGCCCGCCTGAAGCACAGCACTTGTGAGAGAGAGGGGTCAATTATTCATCTACCAAGACAAACTCTACAGGAGCATTGACCCGAAGACGTATGAAAAGGTGTGGCAGCTGATTGTACCACAGAAGGATACACGGATGGTGCTGGAAGCCTATCACAATGGCGAAGGCCACTTCTGTTGAAAGAAAGTGGAGGCACTACTTAAAGAAAGATTCTACTGGGTGGGCATGAGATCTGCCCTGGAGAACTGGAGAAGTGGTGTCAAAACTGCGGGCCCTGCAACCTCAGGAGAAAAGGACATCACAGCCAGAGAGCACTGCTCCAGCCAATCCAAACCAAACGACCCCTGAAGATAGTGGCACTAGACCATATAAAGTTGGCGCCGAGCAGACAAGGCTATAACTATGCTCCCACTATGGTTGATCATTACTCCAGGTTCCTACTGGGGGTACCAGTCAAGGACTTGACAGGCCAGACTGAAGCTAGAGCTTTCCAAGCCCATTTCTGTAGACCACATGGGTATCCAGATCAAGTGCTCAATGACCAAGGCTCAGCCTTTGAAGCTGAAGTGTTCAAGGAATTTTGTAACCTTTATGGCTGCAAGAAGATCCGTACCACGCCTTACCATCCTCAGACCAATGGCATGTGCGAGAAAATGAATCACATTGTTCTCGACCTCCTGAAAACTCTCCCACTAGAAAAAAGGAGCCAGTGGCCAGAGAAGCTGCCTGACCTGGTGGACATGTATAACAACATCTCTGTGGGTTCCAGGAACTGCACACTGGCATACCTGATGAGGGCCAGACCTGGAAGACTGCCAGTGGATCTGGAAATGGGAATTGAGACTCTTGAAGACCCTCTACAAGGTGCTGATTGGGTTTCCACCCGCCAAGCCCAGTACAAGAGAGTACAAGAGTGTGTGGAGCGAAGCCTGACTCAGCAGCGGGAGAGGCAAGAAAAAGCCTATAATCAAAATGCACCTGCTGTTCCTTTGATGCCTGGAGAAGTAGTCCTCAAGAGAAAGAGAAGACATCATAAACTCGACAATCACTGGGAAGCAGAACCCTACACTGTGTTACCGTTAACACCTAACCGTGAGAAGACGTGCCTTATCAGCAAAGATGGATTAAAGACAACAGCTGTGGTTTCCAGAAACCACCTTAAGAGATGCCCTGGACAGCTCAGAATCCCTGAAGAAGTTCCTAACCCTTCGCCAGTCGAGGCACCAAGAGAGAATATGATCCATACTGTGCTTGGAGATTTTCCTGCAAGTTGGCCTCGACACAATGGAGCTGTTGTAATTTAAGTAATCGCCTTCCCTCAACCCAGAGAAGAAGTAAGAGAACAAGAAGAACCTGTTCAGAACCTTGAAGAGCCAAGTGTGGCTGAATCAGAAGATCATGCACTGGCATCAACACCCAGTACACCATCATTCACAATGAGACACATAAACCGTGTGGGAGGACACAACCTCAGACAGATTACAGTATAGTACTGCGTAGATCAACCCGCAGCAACTTTGGTCAGCCCCCATTATGGTATAGAGAAAGTACAGTCTAAAATGTCTTTATAGCAAATTTATTTAAGTTTAAGAATGTTTAACCTGTTTACAGTTCAGCAACGTTTAAGAATGTGCCCGCAAGGACTGTTGTGAGAACTTTGCTGCTAAAATGTGTTGCACCTGGTTACATGCACTTTAAATACGAACCATAAGGCTATGAACCCTCTATAGCCACAAACTCTTGCATTGTAAAAAGTTACCTCATTGGTACCAACTTGAGAGCACGCTTGTTTATGGGGCCTGACTCTGCACCACCAGGGAGCACGCCTGTTTATGGGGCCTGCTCTCCAACACACGGAAGCAGGTACGCCTGTTTATGGGGCCTACCTTAATCCACCCTCCTCAGGAGAGGAAGATTGGAGGAAAGGTCTGGGATAGAGCTGACTCAGACCTGGTCACCAAAGAGACCGGTGACCTGCCTCCTGGAAGGATTTTGGGTGGGTTACGGACTTGTGGGTGGTGGGTGGTGAAAAATGGTACCTGGTATGTTGTCAATGTAAATAACCATCCACTGCATAGAAAAGTTTGTATTAAAAACCTTTTCTTGTCTTTCCAGCCCGAGGACATGCTGATGATAACTAAGGGGGAATGTGGCGCCCCTGACCTTGTCAGGCACCACAGAGTACTGGTGCTGGGATAGTGCTTCCAGGTAATTCCAAAAGGCCAGAATGAGGTGTGTACACACAGACACATAAGCAACCAGGTCTCCCACACCTTGAGAAGGGACCCTTGGGTAGCCCTGAAGAGGTTAACTTTCAATTCTCAGCAAGGGGTGTAGAGGAGGGGCTGGAAGCTAGATGCAGTGGCAGACAGGAAAAGGAGGAGGAGCAAGCCAGTCTGGAGCAGAGTGTACTGAAGTTGCTGAAGGGAGCAGAAGTACAGCCACGCTAGCCAGACCCTGCTTGTGTGGTAGCTGTTAGTGGGGAAGTACAGTGACCAGAAAGTCAGCCTGAAAGACACCTGAGAAGAGGCAGTCGAGTACAGGGATTGCTGGTAACTACGCACGCACAGGGAACAGGTCCCCGGAGCAGAAGTCTATTTAATGGAGCTGCTAAACCTGCCGGTGAGGGGACTAGAGGTTCCTCACCAAGGACACAGAGCTCGGGCCTCAGCAGCAACAGGGGGACCCATAAGGAGACAGTGCCAGAAGCCATCTCACCTGGTCCATGCTGCCGGCAAATGGGCCAGAAAGGGAAGGAGAGGCAGTAGCAACTTTCCCTGGATAAATCCCACGATACTGCAAGTCAGGGGTTTTCCGAAACAAAAGAAGTGCAAGGAAGGCGAGTTAATAGCTACCCTCAGAATGGCCTTCAGGAATTCCTGGTTCCACCTGGTATGATCTCAGCATTGCCCGGGTATCTCACCAACCAACTAAAAGTGAGTAAAAACCCTGAAAGACATTGCTGCCTGTGTGTGAGTTCTTCTGCGACCTGTAGTACCACACACTTACATTCGAGCCCCTGGGGCCAGCCTCACTCTCAGGAGACCACACCATCTAACTGCATATACCAACAGCCCCAGACGCTCGCTAAACTGCAGTAGCGGTCATCCCCTGGCCGCAACTACCGAGAGTGGCGTCACGATTCCTATTGGAGTTAACCTGACCTACCTGTTGCTAGAAGGGTCCCTACAGAGAACTCCCCGCAGTCGACCGCTGCTGTGCTGTGGTGGGCGACTCAGTAGTTGATAACTATTTTGATTTTAACAAGTAACCATGTCCTTTCTAATTCCACTCCCTTAAAAGAGAAAGGAACCGACGTAGCTAGAGATTTGTCAAAAATTGTGAGTGCCTTCTAACCTTTTTTTTTTTTTTTTGGTTGTTAGTGTTGAGCTTGGGGAGCTTTGAGGTATAGGAAGGAACAGCTTTTCCCCTATATATATTATATGACCATTTTTTGTTTGTATGAAATGGAAAACTGCTGTGTTTTGTAAAGACCGCTAAGTGTGAATATAGCCAAAGGGTTAGATGAGGCGGTTATTATCTCTAGTTACATTTTTCTTAGGAACATGTCATTTTACATGAAATTATTTTTCCTTACCTTTTGTCTATTAAAGGAGTTGTCCGACATAAACTCCAAAAACTTTTTGTTAGCTAATCTGTGCTTTATTGTTATATAAATCACCCCTACATTTTTTTTGTTTTCTAACTTTTGTTCCTCTTGAATTATCCCTTTATTCTCTTTGTTTACCTGCAGCTCAACCTAACATGACATTTTCCTGTGACAAACTTCCCAGTCAGAGCTGGAACTGTCCGGCCTAACTGTCCAGCCCCACCCTCTGCCCACACATTGGCTGTCAGTATTCTGCCCCAGCACTGACCATTATTACATTATATGGTACGTTTGGTGGATGTGCAGTGATTGTTCTGTCACAGATCCTCACATCCAACATACATATAATGTAGTAATGTCCCCTTTCCCTGTTCCCATACTATAGTACTGTCCCCTTTCCTTGTGCCAATCCTGTAGTAAAATCCCCTTGGGCTCCTCTTGTAGTAATGCTCTTGTGACGGGGTATGCGACAGAGCAGGCAGGGACACCAGGCCGATGAACAATCCAACAAGTTTTGTTTTTTTTTTTTTTTTAACTATATTTTTATTCAAATTTTTCAATAATATAACACTGGCATAAGCGAATTCAGCATTGTAAATTCAACATTACATTGTCATATTTGATCATCCCAAATTCCACACCAATTTTTAAAATCAATAACCGTAACATGGCAAGATAAAGCAAAGGAAAGCAGCGACCCCTTAACCCATCATTCTTATCATTCCCCCCATTGAACCCTTGTGAACATGGTAATGACATATAATAAAGAAGTCCCACTCAAATCGGTTATTTCCCCCTCTCCTTTTAGTCAGCTTTCGGCCTTTCCTCCCCCACCTCCAAGCCATCCAATGTATCCTTCAATTTTTCAGTATGATACCAGACTGTGTCTTTGAAAGGTGACATAATCCTGACTATCTCCTCCCGAGTACAATAGGCCAGTATGAATTTCTTCCATTTGTTAAAGTGCTGTCGTATTCTATCCGCCCTCCTTTCTGCATCCAATCCTTCTATTTCAAGAAGATGCATGAGCTGACCCAAGATCTCTTCAATCGCGGGGACCCTAGACTCCAACCAATTTTTTAGTATCGCTCTCTTGGCTGCCAGAAGTATCACATGTATAAGTCTGGGTGGGTTAGTCATCTTCCCTTTGGTATCGTTCCCCTCCTCCCAATGGTGAAAAATAGCGAACCCAGGTGAGAGCCGAACTTCAAGACCCCACACCTTTTGTATACAACTTTTGATCTATGACCATAATGGACTCAAATGGGGGCAGGACCACAACCCGTGAAGGAGATCAGTTCCACTACTCTTACACTTAGGGCAATACGTAATCCTGTCTGGCTTTGTTGCTGATGGAGGGAGATTAAAACCATAAATTGCCTTGTGCATAATTCTAAATTGGGTTTCTCGCCAATTCTCATTTAAAATTGATTTACGAAGAGCATTCCACCCTCCCCTAATTTTTACCCCCATAGACGGGTCCTCAAATTGTTTCTCCCAAGATTTAAATAAACCTTCCGGGTGCTGTCCTATTAATAGATCACGCATGGCTCCATAAAGAAAAGAGATAGATGATGAAGTTATTGAGTTCTTTACCAGACAATCAAAAGAGTTAAATACTACCTCCTGGGTCACATCATGCAACTGAGTCATAATACTATATCTCACTTGGTCATATTGGATTACTTGGTTAGGCCCCAGGCCATACTGCGCTATAATTTCATCTCTACTCAACCATCTAGGTTCTGAGGTGTGCAAGAGATGAGCAACAGTCCTTATACCCCTCACCTTCCACTCTTCAAACAGCTTATTGCTTGTCCCCTGCACAAACTCTGGATTCCCCCATATAGGCAAGTATTTGGATATTTTATGGGGAAGTTTGTAGTTTTTCCTCAACGCCTTCCACGCTGCAATCGTGTCTTTAAATAAGGAAGAGTGCTTGATTTTCACTGGGAGATTAGCCTGCCTAGTATGAAGCAATGCCACCAGATCCCAAGGTTGTGCATAGTCTCTCTCAAGCTCCAACGCTGAATAATGCCTAGAGCCTTTAATCCAATCCAGTATATATCTAGTCAAACAGGCTATATTGTAACCCCGAATGTTCGGCAAACTCAGACCTCCATGAACCTTAGATGCCATCAACTTCTTAAGCCCTATACGAGGGCGTTTCCCCCTCCAAATGAAGTGTGAAAAAGCTCTATTTAGCTGGACAATATCTTTATGCTTGAGAAGCAGGGGAAGTGTTTGAAGATGATACATTAATTTTGATATCGACATCATCTTAATTAGGTGGACTCTACCAATTATGTTCAATGGAAGGTCGTGCCATCTTTTAAGATCTTGCTCTATTTGGCTCAGAAGGGGTGGATAGTTTAGACTATAAAGGGTTGCCGGAACCTTACCTATTTTAACTCCCAGGTATGTGATATATGACTTAGCCACTGTAATTCCTTCAAAAGGGTTCTGCTCCCGTGTTTGAACATTTGTCCCTCCCAGGTATAGGAGCTCGCACTTTGACGCATTAATCTTGAAGCCTGAATACGCTCCAAACTCTCGCAAAATTTGTAAAATCTCGGGGACCTGCTGAGCTGGATTCGAAAGGAAAAGCAAAATGTCATCTGCAAAAAAAGCTGACTGAATTTGTCTATTATTTACAGAAATACCCTGGAAGGTGCTATGTGTAGATAACAATCGTACCAATGGTTCCAGAGCCAGATTAAAAAGTAATGGGGAAAGGGGGCAACCCTGTCTGGTTCCTTTCAGTAACGGAAAAGGGGCTGACAGATATCCTGGAATGTAAACTTGAGCCTTCGGATTTGTGTAAATTTCTCTAATGTAGGTATAAAATGACCCCGAAAAACGCATTTCATCTAGAACTCTATAAAGCCATGACCACTCAATACTGTCAAAGGCTTTCTCGGCATCTATTGTAAGCAAAGCGGGAGATTCTCCTTTCAGAGGCCGAAGGTTAACCCTATCCAGGACAAGAAGAACTTTTCTAATATTTAGTGTCCCTGATCTTTTCTGAATGAAACCGGCCTGTGCTGGGGAAATCAGTTGGGGAAGAATTATAGCTAGACGATTCGCCATAATCTTTGACATTATCTTCATATCTAGGTTGATAAGTGATATGGGCCTATACGAACCCGGATCCTTCGGGTCCTTCCCCTGTTTAGGGATCAATTTTATATATGCCCGGTTATTATTTTGGAAAGACGCATTACCGTCTAGTATGCTATTATACAGTTCTAGTAATGTAGGTAAGATCTCTTCCTTTACTGTTTTATAGAATTCTCCCGTAAATCCGTCAGGCCCAGGGGCTTTATAATTATGCATGGAGTTGATTGTCCCCAATACTTCTTCCCCCGTAATTTTAGCATTCAGAAAAGTGCGATGCTCTTCTGTGAGTCGAGGTAGTGTCACTTTAGATAAAAGATTATTATCAGGAAATTTGTCTCCCTTTTCCGACGAATAAAGGTTTCTATAATACGTGCCTAAAGTCTCAATTATTGTCTTAGGGTTTTTGTGTATCTCCCCCTTTTGATTTTTTATTTGCATGGGTCCCTGAGTTATAGTCCTATTTTTCGCTAAGTTGGCCAGTATTTTCCCTGCTTTATTTCCAAAGCGATGTAATGTAGCTTCTTGCATTGACCTAGCCATTTGTTCCCGTTTTTCCGCCCACTCATTAAAAGCTCTTTGGGCTATTACCCATCTATCTCTATGGTCCCTATCAGGATGCTTTTGAAAAGAAGTATATGCTTCCCTCAATTTATGGGAGGTTTCAGTAAATTTAAGATGAGCCTTTTTCTTCAAATAGGAAACATGTGCTATCGTTCTGCCCCGTAATACTGCCTTCGCCGTATCCCATAATAACATAGGTGTGTCTTTATGTTGATCATTATGTACCATAAATTCCGTCCACCATCCCTTTAATTTCAAGGAAAAATCTTCGTTATCTTTAAGGAAGGAAGGATATCGCCACAGATAGTCCGTTCCTCTGGGATAGATGTTTGCTAGGTCTAGCACCACCGGGGCATGGTCAGAAATCACCAAATCCTGGATAGTAGCTGAGTGGAGCGCACGTACCAGGTTCCCTGAAATAAGGAAGTAGTCAATGCGAGACCAGGAGCTATTAGCATGTGAATAGTGCGTAAATTCCCTATCCTGAGGGTGCAGTAGTCTCCACGCATCCCATAAGGCCGTGGCATTTAACAGAGGACGCATAACTTTATCATGGCCGCGCGGTACATTTGGGGGGCCTTTAGCATTTTTCCTGTCCTCTAGCACAGATACCACCGAGTTGAAATCCCCCCCAATTATTAGATTAAAATGGGCATGTTCTAAAATTTTGGCCTCAAGTCGTTGAAAGAATGATTTGTTGTTTTCGTTCGGGGCATAAATATTAAAGATTTTATAAATTCCTCCAGGTATCTCCACTGAGACCATCTGAACCCTACCTTCCGTGTCCGCATATGTTTCCAGGACTTGATGTTGTAATCTCCTACTTACTAATGTAATAACCCCTGCTTTCCTTTTAACTGAAGATGACCCATAGACTCCTCCAACCCACAATTTCCCCATCCTCTGCATGTCTGAACCTTCCAGATGAGTTTCCTGAAGGAGCGCAATGTCCGGTTTGAGGCGATTAAGGTGGCGTAATATCTTAATTCTTTTTTGGGGGGAACGTAACCCCTTAACATTCCAGGTGACTATTCTCATAAAGTGCATGTAATAAATGGAAATCCTGCCTTTCGTTTACCATGTTTTTGCTGCCCTCCTTTGCCAAAAAAAAATTCAACCAATTAGACAATTGAACATAGTGCTCACTTGCAATAACGAGAGTAGTAGTAATAATAATAACTCTGTGTAAAATCTCTGCTACTTCACTTGAATCCAAAATCCCCAAACATTTCAAACATCTCCCTCCCCTCCCCCCCCCAACTATACCATAATACTCAGACTTCACTTTTTTCTGATCATCTTCCAAGCTCAGTCAACCTTATACTTGTATAGCATTTCACCAATATAAAGGAGTGTCCCACCTACAAAGAAAGAGAGAAGGAAGAAAAAAAAAAAAAAAAAAAAAAAAAAGGTTCTCTTTCCTTTCCTCCGCCTCAGATTTCTTGAACTTTTTCCACTGCGGCTTCTCCAGCCTAAATCAAAAACAGGTGTCCCACCTTGAACTTCATACATCCGACATTTGTCTATTTGTCTCAGGTTCCCTTAAGTTCCTTGTTTTGTTGTCTCCGGTCCTTCGGGGAAGCTGTAGCGAGCTTCACAGAGCTCCCTTTGGTCACTCTCTGGTTCGGTGAGTCGTTGCGCCCTTGTCCTGGAGAATTCCTGAGGTCACGAGGACTGTTGATCCGCTCAATAAAGGCCTCTGCCTCCTTTGGACTTGAGAAAGAATTGTAGGATCCATCCTGATGTCTGATAATCAACGTTGCCGGGAACTTTAACTGGAAGCGTATATTTCTCTTAAATAAGGCAGAGCATATGTATGAGAATGCCCTCCGCTGCCGTGTGACCTCCGCAGAAAAATCCTCGAAGAGCAAGATGCGCGAGCCTTTCACCTCCAAGGGATGTTTCAATTTCTTGTATGCCTGTAATATTTCCTGTTTATCGGAGAAGTCCAAGTATTTCATTATGACTTGTCTTGGGCGTCTGTTATTTTCACTCTCATCACCTCTCCTTGGCGGACCAATGCGGTGCACCCTTTCCACTTTTCTCCTTCCTGCTACTCCCAGGGTTGTAGGAATAGTGGATTCACACAATGTACGTAGCTCACCAACCGGGTATGTTTCAGGCAGGCCGACAATGCGCAAATTGCTTCTTCTGGAGCGGTTCTCCAGATCGTCCACACGGTCCCTCAGGATCAGATTCTCCTTGGCCAGACGCATGACTGTAGTGTGGTCAGAGCTGAAGTCCTCCTCTAACGTCGACATTTTGGTTTCCATAGCCGCAACCTGTTCCACCGTCTCATCAAGTTGGTTCTGTATGGCACTGAGAGCTTTTGCTATTGATGCTTTAATTGTAGCGGAGATGTCAGGTAGCAAACGATTGGCGACTTCATCAGCCAGACGCTTATAATCCATACCCTCCACTGTTTTGAATACATCCGGGGTCCCCGTGGAATCCTCCATCTCCATCTGATGAGTATTCTCAGGTGACCGAGGGACACTTAATTCTGTATGGGCAGTCACAATCTTTTTTTCACACTGTACGCTGGATGTATGAGGATTTTGTGTTTTGGAGCTGCTACGCAGCAGGTATCTTTCCATCAAATAGTGAATGAAGGGACGCAAGTTTTGACACTGATTTAGTGTGGGTTGTCAGACAAATCTTGATTCTGCTCCCCCTTTTGTTTATTCTTACTTTCACCCCTTTCTCCCCCCTGCCAGAGTTATATGAATTCTCACTGTCCTGAAACTTTGCAGGGATGTATGTTTAAACTTCCCTCCTTCAGCTTCTTTCACTTTCTCCAGAGCTTTGCACTGATTCTGTATGCCTAGAGATTCAGCACCTGCTTGTTAAGCACAGGTCTGGACAAGATGGGGGAAGGGCCCAGGGATTCCCGGCGTTTTAACTCTGCTCTTTGCAGAACTTGTCAGTAGCGTTGTTTGCAGCTGATATCTTATCAGGACTCCAGGAGATTTATTATTCTGCTGCCGGTTAACTGTTTAGTGCTGGGGGAGTGAGTGCAAGGTAAGCTGTGTCCTGCTCTCTGTGTACAGATCTGATGTTAGTGCAGGGCAGGCTCCGGCGCCATCTTTATCACGCTGCCAGATCTTGAGAGGGAGGGGGAGAGCGAAGTTCACCGCGCTGTTTCAAGTGATTATCTCCACGGCTCCCCATGAACATCCCTGCATTCAGCAACTTCACTCACCGGTGGAATGGAGCGGGGGAGGCTGGTGGGATGTCCGGTATATATGTCAGAGCTGCAGGGAATGACAGAGCTCAGGCATCCTGTGTCCTACATGATCAGCGCAGGAGCCGGAAGTTCCATCCAACAAGTTTTAATGAGGCAGTGAGCATAGAACATCCAATATCCAAATGGTTCTTTAGAGTCCACAATGAGTCCACACAAAGGAAACAGGTCCGGGGCGCCACCCAAGAATCCAACGCCAAGGAAATTGCCACAACAGTCCTTAGATGAGTTCCTTAAATCCAGCAGCATGGCTGAGAAAACACAATCCCACGTAGCAGCTGAACTTCAATGTCCCATAGTCCATACACAGGCACCAGGAACTGCCCTCAGCACAGATCCTCGCCTTTAACCCAACAAAGCATCAACTAACTAAAAACATATGGCTGATTCTTCCACCTCTCCTTAGATCCACCCCCTGGATGCGAAAGGGTTCACACCCACTTTTGAGTATGTGACTTTATATGGAAAAGTTTCCAGGAACTACCGGCTGGTATTGGTTGAGTCCCACGCAGAGAAGAACAAAGACACAGTCGCCCACTAGATGTTGACCTACGCCTGATTACATTAAAGTCCAGACAGATAGGCCAGGGAGGGACACGATGTTACAATACTGCTGGAGGCTTGATTACATTATGGTGCAGGCTGGGGGGACAAACTGTTACAACCCCTTCCCCCCTCAAGTTGTGTATGGACTAATGACCTCAACAGGTCACTTGTCAAGTTCACATAAACATGCCTGACCTAACTCAGGGCTCCTCCTGTCTTGACAATCCATTGGCATTTTGTGTTGGCTCCATCTTCTTTAGTGGATGGTGGAGTTGTAGGGTTGAAGGGTCGGGTTCCAGTTTGTATCCTACTGTACTTAAATTCTGCTTCCTGCACCCACAAAACGGCAGGTAGATCTCCCACATCATTGCCTAGGAGAATATTTGAAGGCAGGCCACTTATCACCCCACCTACACATTGCTTGACCCCAAAGCCAAATTCCAGTTCTACACTTGCTTTTGGGATATTTCTCCTTTGTCCTCCAGCCAATTCAATGGTAAACCCTGGTACTGGCTGTATCCCCTCTGGCCGAACCACTCGAGAATCAGCTATTGTGAGAAACGCCCCAGAGTCACAAAAACCAAGAACTCTCTGTCCATCCAGTGCAACATCCTGTAAGTGCTTTCTTGGGTGATAAGAAGAACGTGGGGCTGTGGCCCGCATCCTATAAACACCTAGTGGTCGAACCTGAGTGTCTGAGTCATTAGGCAAGTCAACTTAAAGGGGTGACACCTCTTCCCTCATTGTACTTGGCTGTAGATAGTTAACACGTCGATTTGGTGCAGGGTCATTCCTCAGTTGACCAGCTGGGCAAGTGTCTTGTAGATGGCCAGGCTGCCCATATCATAACGTCTGTGCTGCGTCTCACTCCTTCCAGTTTGCATTCTGGAGAAGTAGGTAGGAGAACTTGGTGACTGATATGTATGTGCAGGTGCTGGGGGTGGTTGTCGATTTGGAGGATGGCTTTCATAGAAGCACCATCATCTGGCGCTGTATCCAACTCTTCCAACAGCCCTGAAGCTGGGTGGCTTGTTGGGTAATCATGAGTTAATACTGGCTTTGTTTTACTAGCTAGTATTAAGCCAGAGATTCTTAATGTCAGGCACGTTTGACCCGGCCATTAAGAATCTCCAATAAAGGGTTAAAAAAAAACCACCACACAGAGAAAAAATACTTTTTTCAGAGTCACTGGGGCTTCAGAGTTCCTGGAGACAGTGCAGGAATCTGGCACAGGTGCGGGTAGGAATGTCAGGCAATAGTATTGATCACAGGACACGGCACAAGGGGGACCTGAGCACCTAGCTTTCAAGACAAGGCTTACAAGACACGTTGATCAGGCCCCGCCCACATGGAAAGGCCAGTCTTATATACCCAGCAGAGCCTCATGTCATATCTTGCTGCAGCAGTGCTGGGCCCATAAGAGTGGGCGCGGCTCGACCCTATACAGAAGCATGAGTCAGACACATGAGACTGGGGACAGGACACAGGAGAGCACGAGCGGGAGCGGCAGCCGTGACCGGTGGACATGTGGACCGGATCACTGGGTAAGGAGTGGTGCCGTGCAGGAGCGACCGGATCAGTGGGTAAGGAGCAGTGCCGGGATGGTGCGACCGGATCAGTGGGTAAGGAACGGTGCCGAGGCATCGGGAGCGTGACACGTATATGGTCCGTATGTCATCCATTTGTCATCTGTGTGCCTTCCGTTTTTTTGGCGTACTGCCAAAAAACTGAAGGAGGGAAAATACATAAATTTACCCAGGATCTATAGCTTCAACCTACATAAGGCGGTCATATGTTCACACCAGTACTATTTTCTACTGCTTTTCACAGCGTACAGCGCTCTGGTGATTTTCCTGTGCTTGTACACTTCATATCAGTCTTTTCTGTCATTATAATGGCAGAAAGACACATCATGCCCCACTCTCCTGCATTTTGTAATTTTGCACCATTTGGTGCCTATCATGTGGCACTAAGGGGGGCTTAGCCTTGTATTTACCAAAAAAGATAAATAAATTTTAAAAAAAATGACATGGGATTCCCCCTATTTTTGATAGCCAGCTAGGGTAAAGCAGACGGCTGCAGCCTGCAGACCACAGCTGGCAGCTTCACCTTGGCTGGTAATCCAAAACTGAGGGCACCCCACGCTGTTATTTTAAATTAAATAAATAATGGGAAAAAAAAAACACGTGGGGGTCCCCCCAAAATTGGATCACCAGCCAAGGTAAAGCAGACAGCTGGGGTCTGATATTCTCAGACTAGGGAGGTCCATGGTTATTGGACTCTCCCCAGCCTAAAAATAGCAGGCCGCAGCCGCCCCAGAAGTGGCGCATCCATTAGATGCGCCAATCCTGGTGCTTCGCCCCAGCTCATCCCGTGCCCTGGTGCGGTGGCAAACGGGGTAATATATGGGGTTAATACCAGATGTGTAATGTCACCTGGCATCAAGCCCTGGGGTTGGTGAGGTCAGGCATCTATCAGATACCCGACATCACCAACCCAGTCAGTAATAAAAAAAAATTGACGACAAACACATTTTTATTTGAAAAAAACACTCCCCAACACATTCTCTCTTTCACCAATTTATTAGAAAGAAAAACAAATCCAGGTCTGCTGTAATCCAAGCGGTTCCCATGACGATCCATACTATAGTCCCTGTCCCAGGCAATGAAGAACAGAATGTTCCCCATTGGCTGGGAGAGCAATGCAGTGACCTGAGCTAACATCAATAGGTCAGCCCAGGTCACTGCAGAGCATGACAAGTGCTGCTGTCAGGAGCGAGGTACATTACCTGCGGTGACCTCCTCCACTGCTGATAGCAGAGCTGGCACTGACTTCAATGACCTTCACAGCCAAGTATCGCGAGCGGCCCGTGACGTCACTGCTAGTCACAGTCTCGGGTCGGCAGCGAGAGGAGGAAATGTGACAAGCGGCAGCCACTGAGGATAGTGACAGCGCTGAGGTCGGGAGGGCGGGACTTCATCACCGCAGGTAAACTGAGCGGGGCCATGTGTGCAGAGTGCCAAGTTGGTGGAGCCAAGTGGGGTAATGTGTGCAGAGTCCCAGGTGGGTGGAGCCAAGCGGGGTAATGTGTGCAGAGTGCCAAGTGGGTGGAGCCAAGCGGGGTAATGTGTGCAGAGTGCCAGGTGGGCGGAGACAAGCGGGGCCCTATGTGTGGAGTGCCAGGTTGGCGGAGCCAAGCGGGGTAATGTGTGCAGAGTGCCAGGTGGGTGGAGCCAAGCGGGGTAATGTGTGCAGAGTGCCAGGTGGGCAGAGCCAAGCGGGGTCATGTGTGCAGAGTCCCAGGTGGGTGGTGCCAAGCGGGGTAATTTGTGCAGAGTCCCAGGTGGGTGGTGCCAAGCAGGGTAGTGTGTGCAGAGCGCAAGGTGGGTAGAACCTAGCGGGGCCATGTGTGCGGGCGTCAGAGCGCGAAGAGGGTGGAGCTTAGCGAGGCCATGTGTGCGGGCGGCAGAGTGCAAAGTGGGTGGAGCCTAGTGGGGCCATGTGCGTTGAGGACGCCAGTGCCGGGGACTGCATGGCTGGGGACAGATGAGTGTAAGTGTGTGTGTGTGTGTACATGCCACGTGCAGGAGGGGGCGGAGCGAGCTGAGCGGGGAACTGTCGGCTCCCTGCACACGTAACTAGGATAAATATCGAGTTACTAAACAAAGCACTTTGCTTGGATACCCGATATTTATCTTGGCTACCAGCTTACCGCAAGCTGCCAGCGATGGCTCCCTGAACACTGTAGCTGTAAAAAGCCCTGCTTTTGCTGATACAACCATTCTCGAACGTAACTCGAACTGCCGAACTTTTACCAAAAAGCTCGAGTTCGAGTTCTAAATAGAACACCCCCCAAAATTACTCGAACCACGAACCGTGCTCAACTCTGATGATGACGCCTATCTGTCTCCATTGAATGGAGAGAGCAGGCATCGTGTGTATTTCTTTAATATTGCTCCATGGGGTCTGTTATGGCTATAGGATCAAGGGAAGTAGCGGAAGCCATATTTCCTATGTCCCTTCCATGGTCAAGTGGTAAGCTGTTGTCCTTGGATGAGTGAGTTTTGGAGTTCAAATCCCAAAGGATGTTCCTGGATATTTGTTGTGTCATGGTCCAATGGGCTCGTTCACTGGTCTATGATGATGCCTATCTGCTTCCATTAAATGGAGAGAGCTGGCTTTGTGTGTATTTCTTTAATTTTGCCCTGTTGAGTCTGTTATGGCTATAAGATCAAGGAAAGTAGGGGAATCTGTGTTTCCCATGTTTCTTCCATGGTGTGGTGGTAAGCTGGTGACTTTCAGTGTGTGAATTTTGGAGTTCAAATCCCTATGGACACTTCTGGATATTTGCTGTGTCATGGTCTAATGGGTTAGCTGACTGGTCTATGATGACGCCTATCTGTTTCCATTGAATGGAGAGGGCAGGTGTCGTGTGTATTTCTTTAATTTTACCCTGAGTCTGTTATGGCTATAAGATCAAGGGACGTAGGGGAAGCTGTATTTCCCATGTCTCTTCCATGGTCTAGTGGAAAGCTGGTGGCCTTGGATGTGTGAGTTTGGGAGTAAGAATCCCAATGGATGTTTCTGGAAGTTTGCTGTGTCATGGCCCAATGGGCTAGTTGTCTGATCTATGATGATGCCAATCTGTTTCCATTGAATGGAGAGAGCAGCTGTCCTGGTTATTACTTTAACTTTGCCCTGTTGCATCTTTTATGGCTATAGGATTAAGGGAAGGAGGGGAAGCTGTTCTCCCAATGTCCCTTCCATGATCTAGTGGTAAGCTGGTGGCCTTGTATGTGTGAGTTTGGGAGTTCAAATCCCAAGGGATGCTCCTGGATGTTTGCTGTGTCATGGTCATTTGGGCTAGTTGACTGATCTATTATGATGCCTATCTGTTTCCATTGAATGGAGAGAGCAGGCATTGTGTGTATTTCTTTAATTTTGCCCTGTTGCGTCTGTTATGGCTATAGGATCAAGGGAAGTAGGGGGAGCTGTATTTCCCATGTCCTTTCCATAGTCTAGTGGTAAGCTGGTGGGCTTGGATGACTGAGCTTTGGAGTTCAAATCCCAATAGATAGCTCCTGGATATTTGCTGTGTCATGGTCCAATGGGGTAGTTGACTTGTCTATTATGACGCCTATCTGTCTCCATTGAATGGAAAGAGCAGGCGTCGTGTGTGTTTCTTTAAATTTGCCCTGTTGGGTCTCTTATGGCTATAGGATCAAGGGAAGTAGGGGAAGCTGTATTTACCATGTCCCTACCATGGTCTAGTGGTAAGCAAGTGGCCTTGCATGTGTTAGTTTGGGAGTTTGAATTCCAATAGATGCTCCTGGATATTTGCTGAATCATGGTCCAATGGGCTGCTTGACTTGTCTATGATGACGCTAATCTTTTTTCAATGGAGGGAGCAGGTGTCCTGGGAATTTCTTTCATTTTGCCCTGTTGCATCTGTTATTGCTATAGGATCAAGGGAAGTAGGGGAAGTTGTATTTCCTATGTCCCTTCCATGGTTTAGTGGTAAGCTGGTGGCCTTGGATGTGTGAGATTGGGAATTCAAATCCCAATGGACGTTCCTGGGTATTTGTTGGGTCATGGTCCAATGGGCTTGTTGACTAATCAATTATGACGCTTGTCAGTTTCCATTGACTGGAAAAAACAGGCATTGTGAATATTTCTTTAATTTTGCCCTGTTGCGTCATTTATGCCTATAAGATTAAGGGAAGTAGGGAAAGCTGTATTTCCCATGTCCATTCCATGGTCTAGAGCTAAGCCTTTAGGCTTTGGATGTGTGAGTTTGGGAGTTCGAATCCCAATGAACTCTTGTTGGTATTTGCTGTGTCATGGTCCAATAGGCTAGTTGACTGGTCTATGATGACACCTACGTGCCTCCATTGAATGGAGAGAGCAGGCATCGTGTGTATTTCTTTAATCTTGCCTTGTTGCATTTGTTATGGCTATAGGATCAAGGGAAGTAGGGGAAGTTGTATTTTCCATGTCCCTTTCATCGTTTAGTGGTAAGCTGGTGTCATTGGATATGTGGGCTTAGGAGTTTGAATCACAATGGACGCTCATGGATAGTTGCTGTGTCATGGTCCAATGGGCTAGTTGACTGATCTATTATGACACATATCTGTCTCCATTGAATGGAGAGAGCAGGCGTCGTGTGAATTTCTTTAATTTTGCCCTCTTGCGTCTGTTATGGCTATAGGATCAAGGGAAGAAGGAGAACCCATGTTACTCATGTTCCTTCCATAGTCTAGTGGTAAGCTGGTGGCCTTGGTTGTGTGTGTTTGGGAGTTCGAACCCCAATGGACACTCCTGGATGTTTGCTGCATCATGGCCTAATAGGCTAGTTGACTTGTCTATGATGACAAATTTCTGTTTCCATTGAATGGAGAAAGCAGGCGTCGTGTGTATTTCTTTAATTTTGCACTGTTGCGTCTGTTATGGCTATAGCATCAAGGAAAGTAGGGGGTGCCGTATTTCCCATGTCCCTTCTATGGCCTTGTGGTTGGCTGGTGTCCTTCGATGTGTGTGTTTGGGAGTTCAAATCCCAATCAACGCTCCTGGATATTTGCTGTGTCATGGTCCAATGGTCTATGATGACGTCTATCTGTCTCCATTGAATGGAGAGAGCAGGCGTCTTGTGTATTTCTTTAATTTTGCCCTGTTGCGTCTGTTATGGCTATAAGATTAAGGGAAGTAGGGGAAGCTGAATTTTCCATGTCCCTTCCATAGTCTAGTGGTAAGCTGGTGGCCTTGGATGTGTGAGTTTGGAAGTACAAATCCCAATGGACACTTCTGGATATTTGCTGTGTCATGGTTCAATGGGCTAGATGACTGGTCTATGAGGTTGCCTATCTGTTACCGTTGAATGGAGAGAGCAGATGTCGTGTGTATTTCTTTAATTTTGCCTTGTTGCGTTTAGAATGGCTATAGGTTCAAGGGAAGTAGGGGATACTGTATTTCCCATGTCCTTTCCATAGCCTAGTTGTTAGCTGGTGTCCTTGGATGTGTGTGTTTGGGAGTTCAAATTGCAATGGATGCTCCTGGATATTTGCTGTGTCATGGTCCAATGGGCTAGATGACTGGTCTATGATGACGCCTATCTGTCTCCATAGAATGGAGAGAGCAGGCGTCTTGTGTATTTCTTTAATTTTGCCCTGTTGCGTCTGTTATGGCTATAGGATCAAGGGAAGAAGGGGAAGCCAGATTTTCCCATGTCCCTTCCATGGTCTAGTGGTAAGCTGGTGGCCTTGGATGTGTGAGTTTAAGCAATTCAAATCCCAATGGATGCTCCTGGGTATTTTCTGTGTCATGGTTCAATGGGCTAGTTGACTGGTCTATGATGATGCCTATCTATCTCAAATGAATGGAGAGAGCAGGCGTCACGTGTATTACTTTTTTTTTGCCCTGTTGCGTCTGTTATGGCTATAGGATCAAGGGAAGTAGGGGAAGCCATACTTAACATTTCCCTTCCATGGTCTAGTGGTAAGCTGGTGGCCTTGGACGTGCGAGTTTGGGAGTTCAAATCCAAATGGACGCACCTTGTTATCATGGTCCAATGGGCTAGTTGACTGGTCTATGATAATGCCTTTCTGTCTCCATTGAATAGAGAGAGCAGACGTCTTGTGTATTTCTTTAATTTTGCCCTTTTGAGTCTGTTATAGCTATAAGATCAAGGAAAGTAGGGGAAACTGTGTTTCCTATGTCCTTTCCATGGTCTAGTGGTAAGCTGGTAGCCTTGGATGTGTGATTTTGGGAGTGCAAATCCCAACGGACACGTTTGGGTATTTGCTGTGTCATGGTCCAATGGGCTAGTTGACTAGTCTATGATGACGCTAATCTGTTTTCATTGAATGGAGAGAGCATGCGTCGTGTGTATTTCTTTAATTTTGCCCTGTTGAGTCTGTTATGGCTATAAGATCAAGGGAAGTAGGGAAAGCTGTGTTTCCCATGTCCCTTCCATTGTCTAGTGGTAAGCTGGTGGCCTTGCATGTGTGAGCTTGGGAGTTCAAATCCCAATGGACACTCTTAGATATTTGCTGTGTTATGGTCCAATGGGCTAGTTAAAATGGTTTAAGAATATGCATATCTGTTTCAATTGAATGAAAAGAGCTGGTGTCTTTCAGATGCAAGGACAATTGAAGCAGTGCCCGCTGGCGCTGACTTCCGGGTCAGAGCGATGGCTGTAATGTGATCAAGTCAGCTGATCACACTGCTGACCTGAAAGTCAGGACCGCAGCACAAAGGTGGCAGAGAGCACTGATGATAAGTGCTCCACTGTGGAGCTGAAGACAGTGACACTGAAGAGGGCAGAAGTATCTATGGACACAGAGGAAAGGGAGAGGGAACTATCAGTGGACACATTATGAGGAGACAGAGGGTGGGGAGGGGATAATTATCTATAGACACAGTATGAGGGGACAGAGGGTGTGGAGGGGGCAGCATCTATAGACACAGTATGGAGGAGAGAGGATGGTGAGAAGGAACTATCTTTGGACACACTATGGGGTGAGAGTGGATGATGGGTGAATTATGGGGAGAGAGAGAGAATGTATGGGAAGAGAGAGGATGAGGGGTCATGTGTGGGGAGAGAGAGGATGAGGGGTCATGTGTGGGCAGCGAGAGGATGAAGGGTCATGTGTGGGCAGTGAGAGGATGAGAGGTCATATGTGGAGAGAGAGAGGATGAGGGGTCATGTGCGGGGAAAGAGAGGATGAGTGGTGATGTATACAGACATAGTATGTGGAGCGATTGTTGGAATGTATACGGACATGGTATGGGGAGAAAATGGAAAAGAAATTTTGAGGACACAGAGTAAAAAGTGACATAGTATACGGAGCAAGTGGGTAGGATGGGGAGTGAGGTGGAAAAGTGTATGGACACGCAGGAGGTAGTGAGGAGACCGTAAAAGATGAGAAAAATGTGAGGGGGCATAGAATAGAGACTGAGTAGTGGAGGGGGACGGTATGGAGATGCGAAAAATGGGAGGACAGTGAGGCCATAGTGAGGAGTGCTGTGTGATGAGAGATCACAGTATAAAAACTGGGTAGTATGAAGGGACACAGTGTAAAAGGACAGAGTGAAGGGGCTCAGTATGGAAAAGAGAGGGCACTGTGGAGGGCATGTACCATAAGAGGGACAGTGTGGGGTCATAGTTTGTGCAGAGAACACAGTGAGGGGTCATTATTTATTCTGGGATAACAGTGTAGGGCAGATATTTTTAAACAGAAGTATTATAATCATTCTGCTTTTTTTAGGAGCATCGTGCCGATGTGTGCTGCAGAAGACTGGAGAAGATGGAAATCTGCAGAGACGAGATGTGAATGTAAAAAGTCATCATGGCGTCAGGACAAGGTGAAGAATGGAAATAAACGACTCAGAGACAACATCATCTATAAGGTACGTGAATGTAAATGTTTATTTGTGATACTGACTATGTCCCATCATTAGGCCTCGGTCTCACTTGCGCATTGCTTCTGATCTGAGCGCAGTGGGACCCCAATGATCAGCTGGTCTTGGTGCAGGTGGCTGGAAATGCATATTTCTGGATCTGCTTTGCCCTCTGATAGTGTCCTGCACCTCTGCCTCATTGATTTTAATAGGACGCTGCTGCCACTATCAGAAGACGGAGCAGATCCAGAACTGAGCACTTCCTGCCACCTACCACCAGCGGCACGGCACCTAGAACAGGCGATTGGCTGGCGTGCCAGGTGTCGGATCCTGACCAATCGGACATTGGTGATCAATCCTATGGAAACGCCATCAGTATTAAAGTAGTGGACAATCTCTTTAATAAAATCTTGTGCCATCTGACCAGTTAAGGGTTACTGTGTTTTTACTTATGTTGTTAGGAGCATTGAAGGGGTTGTCCAAGTTTGTGATGAGCCTGCAGTCACTCCATGTGTCACTCTCTGTGACTGCAGACTTCTGAGTTCTGCTGGCGGTGACAGTGGGAGGTTAGAAGCTGTAAGTATGCGATTTACATAGATGTGGTCACGTGCTGAACAGACATGCTCAATGAAAAGAAAGTGACCGAGGCTGGACACATCAAATCAGAATGTGGCCAGAAGAATACAAATCTCATACTTGTACTCACATGATCGTCCACTCTCGTCACTGGCATCAGAGAATTGTAAAAGTGTGCAGAGCATGCATTTAAAGACTTAAGAATGCTGAAGTCATGGATAGAGTCACTGCAGACTTTCATCTCTAATCTGGACAACCCCTTTAATTACAAAATTAAGCAGTGTAGTATCCTCAGTTCTAACAATGTGTAATATTCTCACTGTCACAATTCAGCTCTGCTTGCTGGTTCCAGCAGTCACCACATGGCCACTACACTCATATGTAATTTTCATACTTGCATGTGAAAATTAGCTTTTCTTCCTACGTTTCTCATTGAACATTGAGAGAATTATGAAGAGAACCTCGTTATCACGTGACTGTAAGTGCAAATCACATATGAATGATTGGTCCCATGACGACCACCCAAACTGCTAGGTGGGCGGAGGGGGCCAAACTGAATTCTTGCCCCGAGTGCTGGAAAGCCTAGATACACCTCTGTACTACCTAGCAGGTTTTTCAGGTTGTGTATAAAACCCTCCTTTTTGTCTAATACAGGGGTTATTGAAGTCCCTCTTCCTTCTAGTTTTTTGCAGTTTTTCATTGTCCGCATAGGCTTTGTGAGTTTCAGAGCCCTCCTTGAAAAATTAAACAAGATGTGCCTGACTATATCACACACCACATGCCAAGATAAAGTAGTAAGATGTTAAATTACATTTACCGGTGATATTCAGCGGGTGTAGTTGTATTCTTCTCTATACTATGTCATCTACTGCAGTCATAGGCGATGGGGAAGTACGATGAACGATAGCCCGGCCATTAAGGCTCTGTTCACATGTTGCATTTCTGTTGGGTTTGTTGGCGGCATTTTAACAATAATGAGTTCCATACAAATTAAAAACTGATTTTACAATCCCAGCAAAAGCCATGACAATTCATAAATCTAATACAAACAATTGTTTATTTTTCCTGATTGAAATGGAAAACTAGAATATATCCCCACATATAGGAGCAAAAACAAAGATAACATTAAAATAGATTTTATTGAAAATTATTAAAATCATAGAAAAAGAGAGAATGTACAGAAACCGCATATGGGAGACCGTGCAGGTTACAGGGCAAACATAGATTAAACTACGTAAATAGAATAATTATTACCTGATACTAAAAAGTCAGTTAGGTGTAAAATATATTACATATACCAGTATAATAAATACATAAATGCACCTGCTTAAATAGTAAAATAAATGGTGCAAAATATAAAAGGATACGAAAGAAAAAGCACTAGAGACTATATACCATTTAAAAAATTAAATAATATATTAGATGAATATACAAGTGTATAAAGGATGTACAGCATATAGACCAAAGTGACTAATCCTTTTGTAAAAAATACTATGTAAATATTTCAACCTGTATTCTATATTATGCCCTTAAGATGGCACCAAAGTATAACAAATCAAGCGTCAAGGCCACAATTCCTTATTGTATTTATTGTACTTTGGTGACATCTGGTGGACATAACATAGAATACAGGTTGAAATTATTTACATAATCAGTATTGGTATTGATATTTACACAGGGTATTATTTTTTTTTACAAAAGCACTAGTCACTTTGGTCTATATACATCCTTTATACACTTGTATTCACTTAATATATTATTATTTCTTTTTTTTGGATGGTATATAGTCTGGTGCTTTTTCTATCTTTTTATATTTCCACTGGTTATTTTACTATTTAAGCAGTGTATTTATGTATTTATTATACTGGTATATGTAATATATTTTACAACTAACTGCCTTTTTTGTATCAGGTTATAATTATCCTATTTATCTAGTTTGATCTATGTTTGCCCTGTATGCTGCACAGTCCCCGCGCTGCCTGTATATTCTCTCTTTTTTAATGATTTTAATAATTTTCAATAAAATCTATTTTAATGTTATCCTTGTTTCTACTCCTATATGTGTGGATCAATTCTAATCTACCATTGGTTGTTAGTGTTGATCAGCAAAGGCGGGACCACCAAAGGGGCTGCGTCCATCACCCGCACTCCACCAATCTCTCCACCCGTCAGGTTCACTTGCTGCCGGTGCAGGAGGGCCCGGATCTCAAGCTGTAGGGCCCTCTGCCGACCCCCTCCTGCAGTGGCAGACAGCTGCTGCAGCAGGCTCAACACTCCCCCCCCCATTCAGTGCTCAATCACGTTGGTCCCTAGGACCACTTTCGGGTTACGGTCACTGGACTCATTCAGCACCACAATCATCCCTTGGCGTTTCAGGTGGGTCCATCCCACAGTCAGGGTCACCTCCTTGAACCCCACCTGGGTGATAGGGAGCCCATTGGCCGCAATAATGGTCATGTTATCATTGGAAGGGACAAGTTCACTATCGGCCCAATATCGCTCGTACAATGAAAAAGGCATAGTCGTTATCTGCGATCCGGTGTCTAACAGGGCCATGGTCGGGACGCCATCTACCGCCAGGGAGATGATGGGTCAGCCTCCAACATACCGGTCTCAACAATCAGCCGGGCCGTGAGGGTCTACTCCTGAGGATTGGCCCTTGGCCTCAGGGGTTGCTCGTTTAACGGGCATCGCCTAGAGTAATGGCCAGGCTTGTTGCACCTGTAGCAAACAAGCGGCCCATACCGCTTGTCGGTGTTCTTCCTCCGCTGCAACCAAGGGACATCTTCCGGGCTGTCGGTGAGCTGGATTTTCTCCTGGGGCTTGACTCTTGTCAGTAGCTGGAGTGCTGCGAGGATCCGGGTGAGATCTTCGTTCATACATCAGACCTGCGAGGCCAACGCCTCTATCGTCCCGACGGTTGCGTCAGGGGTTGGTAGAGCCAAGGGAGGGGGTGCTACCGACACGGGAGCGGTTTCAACCGGCCAAGGGGTCGCATCAGGAACGCCGGTAGTTGGTGCTTGCAGGGCATTGATGACCCGCTCCTTTAGTACTGTAAAGTCTAGGTCAGCGTGCTCTAAAGTCCATAACCGCAGCTGTTTGCGATCTTCAGCAGACCCCAGTCCCTGCAAAAACTGCTCCACTAGCATCTTGTTGCTGTTCGCCTCACTGATGGTATCCACCCGCCTCAGCGTCCGGAGGGCCGCCTGCAGGCGCAAGGCATAGTCTCTTATACTGTCCGCGGGCCGTTGCCGACACTGGTAGAACTGCATCCGCAACTCAGCCTCGGTGCGGGTTTCAAAGGCGGTCTGGAGATTTTCGAAGATAGTGGTCACCGAGGTCTGGTCCACGTCTGCCCAGGTCTCCATCTCCTGCTCGGCCGCGCCGGTCAGCTGCCCTAGCACTACCGTCGCACGCTGCCTGCCAGTCATGGCATACAAGTCAAGGATCGGGTTTATCTTTTTCCGGAACACCTGTAAGGCGTCAGGCTTCCCATCGTGGGGTGATGAATGGTGCCCGCAGCCGGCTGCAGCTTCTCCCTTAACAGGTTGGTGGTTTCCGCCTTTCTCCTGCACTTCTTTATGTGAATGTTTTGACTCCTATGGCTAAGCAACGGTAGTCCACTCCCTGGCTTGCTGGGTGTCGGGAGAGCCCTGTTTGCCCACAGACGCTAGCCCTTTGGGTCTCTATGCCTTGGCGGTGGCTTTACCCTAATGGTTGGGCTGTTGTCTTTAGTCGGGTCATGTGTGGGAAAGGTCCTTAAGTCCATTCCTCAATCAGTTGATTTGACTCGGCCCGGTTGGTTCTGGGCCTCGTACTGGGTCTGAGTACCCCTCCTGGTGCTCTGGTTTCCAAATCGGTTCCCCAGTTCGGTACCGGCGGGCCACCGCCCGACCCCGATTCCTACGGTTCCACCGGCTGTAATCCCAGCTCTTGGAGGTGGCCACCACCGTCTTCCTCCTTGCCACAGGTGACTGGGCTCCAACCCAGACACCTGAGTAGACTTTTGACAGGCCAGGTCACAGGTCTGCTCTTGAACTCGACTTCACTCCTTCACTGTCAAGACTAATCTACTTTCTGCCCTAGAACTACTGTGTTTCCCGCCTCCAGGCCTGTGAACTCATCGGTGGGTGGAGCCAACCACCTGGCTCCACCCCCTGGTGTGGACATCAAACCTGGAGGGTGGTGACAAGGTTTTGAAGTTTGGCTGCTGTCACCTTTTTAGGGAGGGGGTGTGTGTGCATGGGACTACCTGAGACGATCTAACTAGTCCAGGGCATCACACATCCAATATCCGTTCTTTAGAGTCCACAATGAGTCCACACAAAGGAAACAGGTCTGGGGCGCCACCCAGAAATCCAACGGCAAGGAAATTTCCACAACAGTCCTTAGATGAGTTCCTTAAATCTAGCAGCATGGCTCAGACAACACAATCCCACGTAGCAGCTGAACGTCAATGTCACATAGCCCATACACAGGCACCAGGAGCTGCCCTCAGCACAGATCCTCGTCTTTTACCCAACAAAACATCAACTAACTAAAAACATATGGCTGATTCTTCCACCTCTCCTTAGATCCACCCCCTGGATGCGAAAGGGTTCACACCCACTTTTGAGTATGTGACTTTATATGGAAAAGTTTCCAGGAACTACCAGATGGTATTGGTTGAGTCCCATGCAGAGAAGAACAAAGACACAGTCGCCCCACTAGATGTTGACCTAGGCCTGATTACATTAAAGTCCAGAGGCATAGGCCAGGGAGGGACACGCTATTACAATACTGCTGGAGGCTTGATTACATTATGGTGCAGGCTGGGGGGACAAACTGTTACAACCCCTTCCCCCCTCAAGTTGTGTACGGACTAATGACCTCAACAGGTCATTTGTCAAGTTCACATAAAGATGGCTGACCTGACTCAGGGCTTCTCTTGTCTTGACAATCCATTGGCATTTTGTGCTGGCTCCATCTTCTTTAGTGGATGGTGGAGTTGTAGGGTTGAAGGGTCAGGCTCCAGTATGTATAAGCCTTTACTTAAACTCTGCTTCCTGCACCCACAAATCGGCATTGTAGATCTCCCACATCATTGCCTAGGAGAATATCTGCAGGCAAGCCACTTATCACCTCACCTACACATTGGTTGACCGCAAAGCCAAAGTCCACTTCTACACTTGCTTTTGGGATATTTCTCCTTTGTCCTCCAGCCAATTCAATGGTAAACTCTGGTACTGGCTGTATCCCCTCTGGCCAAACCATTCGGGAATTAGCTATTGTGAGAAACGCCCCAGAGTCATAAAAACCAAGAACTCTGTCCATCTAGTACAACCTCCTGTAAATGCTTTCTTGGGTGATAAGAAGAACGTGGGGCTGTGGCCCGCATGCCATAAACATCTAGTGGTCAAACATGAGTGTCTGAGTCATTAGGCAAGTCAACTTAAAGGGGTGACACCTCTTCCCTCATTGTACTTGGCTGTAGATAGTTAACACGTCGATTTGGTGCAGGGTCATTCCTCAGTTGACCAGCTGGGCAAGTGTCTTGTAGATGGCCAGGCTGCCCATATCATAACGTCTGTGCTGCGTCTCACTCCTTCCAGTTTGCATTCTGGAGAAGTAGGTAGGAGAACTTGGTGACTGATATGTATGTGCAGGTGCTGGGGGTGGTTGTCAATTTGGAGGATGACTCCACTGGATGAATAGGCATATGGCCTGTAGATGTCCAGGTTTCCCACAGCTAAAACATCTTCGCTCTTCTACCTTCTTTCCTCGTCGCATTCCATAAAATGTGGTATGAGCAACTGGAGGCACATTCACACGGGTATCCACATGAGGTGGTGACCTAGGAGGTTGAGGAATGTTGGATACTGTTGGACCAGCGACCTCTGGTGTTGGGGTGCTGGTAATTTTTTCTCCATCCGCTAGCAGCTTCTTCCACTGAAGCTTGATAGTGAGCACCTCATCCGCTAGAGCTGCAGCTTGTTCCACTGTCTCTGGTTTCATCTCACACACCCATTCCCGGATCTCAGTAGGGCACTCTTAGGATGACCTGGAAGAAGGTCTCCCAAGTTAAGGCCCCCTCTCCATCCAGCCAGCGATGGCATACTTGTTTGAGTCTGTGGGCATACATTTTGAAAGACCCTTCCCCATCACAGGCGAAAGTACGGAACTGAGCCCAGTATGTATCTGGGGTCACGGCATAATGTACCAATATTGTTTCTTTAATGGTTCCATAAATGCAGTTCCACCGAGGGTCTATAGCTCTATAAGCTCCACCCTCTAAGAGCCCCACCTGGTGTCTGACTCGCTCCCTTTCTGGGACTTCCATTAATCAGCATTGATGCTCGAAGTCCTGGAAAAAGCCCTCAATATCACCTCATTAAACGGTTTAAAGTCCTTACGGCACACTCTGGGGAATTCACTCATGTTGGGTGCTGTGGGTACAGTCTGCCTGGAGGTTCTAGCTAGCTACTTCCACTGGAAGCCTCCCCTCCAGCAATGTCCTCTCTTGATCTCTTCGAATGGCATCCATCTTATATTCAATGATGACCTCATCTCCAAGCAGTGCCATCTCCTCCTCATACCATACAACCCACTGAGGTTTTTTGAGTATTTACTTCCAGCTCCCGTCTTAACTCCCCTTGCTGTGGAAATCCTTCCTCGGTGCCATCTTGCAGGCAAGCTCCTTCCAAACCAAAAAAGATCCCAGTGGTGAAAAACACCAATAAATGAGATGAGAGGAAGACCACTGGTAAAAGATGAGACCAAGGACAAGTACTTAGTGAAATACAAAATCCATTTTAATGAGGTGCACGTGACATAAGGACAGACAGTAGTGACGAATAGATCTAAAAATCGTCAGACACAAAGAGTTGCACAAGCACCACCAGCAGGTATAATGAGGCTGCTAGAAACAGGGGGTTAATATCAGAAACCGGATAAGTAGGGAAAACATGTAATTGAGAGTAAACTAATTATAGTCACCAGTGTGTTTCTCTCCCTATGTAACCACTAAGATAACATGTCAATTAAATGTATAGTAAAGGGAAATTACCTTGAGACATGTTGGAAGGTACCAGCAGAAAGGCTGGTGGCGGTGGGCGGGGCCTCGACGTGCATTTCACCGGGCGTGGCTTCGTCAGGAGGCTTGGCCATAGTGCATGTAATGTGGGTTTATAAGTGAATGACAGGGATCTAGCAGCAAGTCGGCGCGCTCCGCGTCATGATGTCCCGTCTTCCAAGGCGGCGACCACAGGGCACCACGTGGAGGAACAGGAGGAGGACGTACGTCATCCCACTATTCATCCCGGAAGTGCCGGCAGTCACCCCCACAGAAGGTGTGAACAGCGCATGCGCGCGTCACGTCTGTGCCTGGATGTTAGTCCCGCCCTCCTGTCAGGGGTGATGTAAGATCAATAGAAGGGGTGGAGAATGTTAATCCGGACGTGTCCATCCATGAACAGGCAGGAGGTTTAACAAGGTAGGCGGGTATGTGACGCCCCCAAACAGTGACGCGGAGGGAGGGACAAATCATATAGGAAGCGAAGGGTAAAAGAATAGCCAAGAGCTGATTATATTACAAACAGAATAAGGCAGCAGATAGCTGCAAAGGACAAGCCTTTACTGTACTACAATGGCACTGAATAAATAGTAAGTAGATTAGTAAGTAGATTATCAGGGAACAAAGCGGGACCATGTGTGTGGAATAAGATTAAACAAATAAAGTCAATAAACACCCGGTGCCGGGCCGGACTAGTCCAGGGGTCGTCAGTGGTGGCGGGGCCCGACTCCGTGACCCTGGCGGGAGTCAATTAATATGGCTTCAGTGGGGGTGATTAAAGTTTATAATATTCGTGACGCCACCTGTGGTTTGCGGCTATTAAGCCGCCGCTGCTGTATGGGGCCCCCGGGGCTGGTGGAATGGCAGCTTGGATGGTCCTGCTCCCCACAGGTGGAGCGGTGCCCTGGGGCAACGGTTAGTGCTGATGAACGTCTATGCAGGGGATGTAGTGCCGGCGAAATAACTGAGGCAACGCCAGAGGGTGCAATTTCAAGGTGTTTACTCACAATTACTGGTTGGTGCACACTGGTGCCTCTGGACTGCTGGAACCCACTGTCAGGGACCTCCGCCGATCCTGTTTAGACCTAGGGCCAAAAGCCAGTGCACCCGTCTATTGTGTTACTCTCTCGGTCGTCTTCTAAGCCTTGCCTTTTATGTATGAGCTTGGCTTGGCCTACACTACAGCCTCCGGGCCGGGGGCTCGCCTAGTGGCTGTTCTACCCCCTTTCCAGAGGTTCTGCTGTGGGCTGTGGCCCGGGGAGCTTGCAACTGCCCTGGGCCTCGTTTTTTGCCTTTGGATCTGATTTCGCGTCCTCGAGCTTCTAGGGACCGTCCCCTGTATGCGGCCTGATCCCTCCACCTGTTGACTTCGTGGAACAGGCCACTAGCCTGAAAGCTATCTGTGGCCCTGGAATCCCCTCTGTTCTGCTCGGTGTCACCTGGGCCTATTCGGGCCCCAGGGTCTTCACCAGGAAGCGTCTCCTTCTTGCTCTGTGGTTTCTTCCTTCAGGCTCTCTGCCTTCTCTGCCTCACGCAGGCTAACCCCTTTCAACTCCAACTCCACTCTCAAACTCTGACCTTCCTTAACTACTCTGCTCTCAGGTGGCTCCTCCCACCTCCCCTGTTGCTAGCCTCCACCCTATGGGAGAAGGGAAGGGACTTACGGCCCCTCCCAGCGTGCAGCATGGGAGGGTAGCTGCCACTATCCCCGGTCCCCATGTGTACCTAACAATGGTGTAGTGCAAATTTGCCTGTGGACCAGCGTTCACCCCCTTCCTTACCCAGGATGGGACATCACACCTCTGGCTGGGGTACAATGTTCCTGTGGCGACGGAAGCCTCAGGGGCGCCACACTCCCCCACAGTGAATCCCAGCACATCCTCGGGCTGAAAAGACAAGAAATGTGGCAAGAAATTGCAAAAGACATTTTTGTATATGCATATAAAACATTAAAACTTTCGAACTTTTCTTCCCTTTATGGGAGGCGCATATTCTTGAACGTTACGTAAACATAAAATAATAAAACTTTAAAGTCTTTGGTGCCTTCCCACCAGAATTCTGGTAGGGGGCACAACAGGTGCAACTATGTACATTTTGGCTACAACAAGTCCAGTAGCCTGGTAGTCTGTTTAACTTTTAAACTAAAAAGGGGCAATAACTAGCCACTATGTCCAGTGGCCTGGCAAAAACATGACACATACATCACAGGGGACCACATTCCAGTCTAGTGGTCCGGTAACATGTAGACAATGGGGGGGGGTTATCTTCACAAAGAACAAGGGACAAGGATTTCGGGGATAGGTGGCATCTTCAAAAAGAACATGGGGCAGTACAAAAGGGACATCTTCACAAAGGGATGAGGGGCAGACAGGGACTATGTACAGTTCAGTTTCTTCTTTCTTCTTCTTTACATCTCTGTGCTAGAGTCCCAACTTGGCAGGGCCCTGGGCAGCATATAGGCCATGGAGATCCGGGTCTGTGTCTCTTGAGTGGTTGTAGCAGGCCTGCTGCAAGATGCAGCGGCCTGGGCCTGCTCTGAGGTAGGGCTGCTGGCTTGCGTGGGACTGCTGGCTTGCAAAGGGCTGCGGCGCCATTCTGGCTCCTCCTGGGCTGTTTCCTCTTGCAGGATGTGCACGTTAAGGGCGTACCAGCCACGGCTCCCCATCAGCCGCGTGTACTCCACCACGTCGCCGGGCTGGACGTCGCGCCCTGGGTGGCCCTTGGTCAGGTGCTCCTCGATGTCACAGCGGGAGACGAACACATCTTTGCTCAGGCCTGGCTCCCGGATGAAGGCCCATCCCGCCGTCTGCCTGAAGTCGATTACCTAGCCCCTGATAACGGTGCCCTGGGATCCTTTGCGGGCCTTTCTGATCCGCGCTTTGGAGGCCAGGTAGGACACCTCCGCGGCCCTCCCCTTCTCTTTCCGGAGTTCCCGCTCTTGCAGGAACCGCTCCAGCTGGCGTGTGCAGGCAATGTGGGTCGCAAGCGGGGTCTCGGCAGGGCGTATGGGTTGGACCAGTCCTAGGTCGTGGACCGGAGCTGCATCCCAATTCACCCCCGGTGAGTACGCACCCAGCAGGTCGATAGGGGGACTTGGCAAGGGGCCTACCAGGTCATCGGGGCCCGCTGGGGTTAGGAAGCCTTCTGCGCTGCTGGGGGCTGCGGGGGCTGCTGTGGCCTCGGTGCGGTCAGCGGACACCTCCTGCAAGCCTTAAGGAGGGCTGGGCGGTGGCGCTCCATAGTGCCCTGGGTCTGGACGGACAGGGGCGGCATACAGCTTACCCGGGTGTTCTACGACGGCCTGCTCTCGGTGGCCCACAACCTCGGGTGTCGCCCACTCCTCCTAGGCACTCTCCCCTCCAGATTCATGCTCGATCCGCTTCTCCACCTCCGCTTTTACTTCGCTCAGCCTCCGGGTGAGCAGCTCCACTTCCTCGCGGAGCAGGTCCAGCAGGGGATCCATCTGTCGGCTCCCTGGGGTGCTCGGCTGCAGGTGCTCGGCCATGCTTCCTGCCTGGTTCCTGCTCGCTGCTGCACTGGCTCGATGCTCGACCACGCCACTCGGCTGCACCCTTTTTCCAGCTAGAGGCGGGGCCGTGGGCTGCACCATCATCTGGCGCCAGACTGGCACCCAGCCCACAGCCGGCAATACTCCACCGATGATCCAATACATTTTCTTTGTCTACTGGTCTGGCATCTAAAATCGCTTTGCCAGCCAGCCAGCTTCTCTATGCGCCATGTCTTCTTCCTCCGCTCTCCATAGAGGGCTTTACTTCGCGCTCTTTTGTAAGACAAAGGGGAGGAGCTTACTTTCGCGCCCTTCTCCAGGCACGCCCATCTTCTTCCCGCGCTCAGCGAGGCTAATGGCGGCGGCAGTTTTTATAGTACAACAGTCTTTAAACACAGTTTTGCAAGGCGCACAGTACCCGGTGGGCGCCGGACACGTTATCCTGTTCGTGACGCCAAAGTTGACTTGCCCACCCCAGGGTTATGGGACATCCTGTGCCGGGCCGGACTAGTCCAGGGGTCGTCAGTGGTGGCGGGGCCCGACTCCGTGACCCTGGCGGGTGTCAATTAATATGGCTTCAGTGGGGGTCATTAAAGTTTATAATATTCGTGACGCCACCTGTGGTTTGCGGCTATTAAGCTGCCGCTGCTGTATGGGGCCTCTGGGGCTGGTGGAATAGCAGCTTGGATGGTCCTGCTCCCCACAGGTGGAGAGGTGCCCCGGGGCAACGGTTAGTGCTGATGAAAGTCTATGCAGGTGATGTAGTGCCGGCGAAATAACTGAGGCAACGCCAGAGGGTGCAATTTCAAGGTGTTTACTCACAATTCCTGGTTGGTGCACACTGGTGCCTCTGGACTGCTGGAACCCACTGTCAGGGACCTCCGCTGATCCTGGGTAGACCTGGGGGCAAAAGCCGGTGCACCCTTCTATTATGTTCCTCTCTCGGTCATCTTCTAAGCCTTGCCTTTTATGGATGAACCTGGCTTGGCCTCCACTACAGCCTCCGGGCCGGGGGCTCGCCTAGTGGGTGTTCTACCCCCTTTCCAGAGGTTCTGCTGTGGGCTGTGGCCCGGGGAGCTTGCAACTGCCCTGGGCCTTCGTTTTTGCCTTTGGATCTGATTTCGCGTCCTCGAGTTTCTAGGGACCGTCCTCTGTATGCGGCCTGATCCCTCCACCTGTTGACTTCGTGGAACAGGCCACTAGCCTGAAAGCTATCTGTGGCCCTGGAATCCCCTCTGTTCTGCTCGGTGTCACCTGGGCCTATTCGGGCCCCAGGGTCTTCACCAGGAAGCGTCTCCTTCTTGCTCTGTGGTTTCTTCCTTCAGGCTCTCTGCCTTCTCTGCCTCACGCAGGCTAACCCCTTTCAACTCCAAACTCCAACTCCACTCTCAAACTCTGACCTTCCTTAACTACTCTGCTCTCAGGTGGCTCCTCCCACCTCCCCTGTTGCTAGCCTCCACCCTATGGGAGAAGGGATGGGACTTACGGCCCCTCCCAGCGTGCAGCATGGGAGGGTAGCTGCCACTATCCCCGGTCCCCGTGTGTACCTAACAATGGTGTAGTGCAAATTTGCCTGTGGACCAGCGTTCACCCCCTTCCTTACCCAGGATGGGACATCACACCTCTGGCTGGGGTACAATGTTCCTGTGGCGACGGAAGCCTCAGGGGCGCCACACTCCCCCACAGTGAATCCCAGCACATCCTCGGGCTGAAAAGACAAGAAATGTGGCAAGAAATTGCAAAAGACATTTTTGTAAATGCATATAAAACATTAAAACTTTCAAACTTTTCTTCCCTTTATGGGAGGCGCATATTCTTGAACGTTACGTAAACATAAAATAATAAAACTTTAAAGTCTTTGGTGCCTTCCCACCAGAATTCTGGTAGGGGGCACAACAGGTGCAACTATGTACATTTTGGCTACAACAAGTCCAGTAGCCTGGTAGTCTGTTTAACTTTTAAACTAAAAAGGGGCAATAACTAGCCACTATGTCCAGTGGCCTGGCAAAAACATGACACATACATCACAGGGGACCACATTCCAGTCTAGTGGTCCGGTAACATGTAGACAATGGGGGGGGGTTATCTTCACAAAGAACAAGGGACAAGGATTTCGGGGCTAGGTGGCATCTTCAAAAAGAACATGGGGCAGTACAAAAGGGACATCTTCACAAAGGGATGAGGGGCAGACAGGGACTATGTACAGTTCAGTTTCTTCTTTCTTCTTCTTTACATCTCTGTGCTAGAGTCCCAACTTGGCAGGGCCCTGGGCAGCATATAGGCCATGGAGATCCGGGTCTGTGTCTCTTGAGTGGTTGTAGCAGGCCTGCTGCAAGATGCAGCGGCCTGGGCCTGCTCTGAGGTAGGGCTGCTGGCTTGCGTGGGACTGCTGGCTTGCAAAGGGCTGCGGCGCCATTCTGGCTCCTCCTGGGCTGTTTCCTCTCGCAGGATGTGCACGTTAAGGGCGTACCAGCCACGGCTCCCCATCAGCCGCGTGTACTCCACCACGTTGCCGGGCTGGACGTCGCGCTCTGGGTGGCCCTTGGTCAGGTGCTCCTCGATGTCGCAGCGGGAGACGAACACATCTTTGCTCAGGCCTGGCTCCCGGATGAAGGCCCATCTCGCCGTCTGCCTGAAGTCGATTACCTAGCCCCTGCTAACGGTGCCCTGGGATCCTTTGCGGGCCTTTCTGATCCGCGCTTTGGAGGCCAGGTAGGACACCTCCGCGGCCCTCCCCTTCTCTTTCCGGAGTTCCCGCTCTTGCAGGAACCGCTCCAGCTGGCGTGTGCAGGCGATGTGGGTCGCAAGCGGGGTCTCGGCAGGGCGTATGGGTTGGACCAGTCCTAGGTCGTGGACCGGAGCTGCATCCCAATTCACCCCCGGTGAGTACGCACCCAGCAGGTCGATAGGGGGACTTGGCAAGGGGCCTACCAGGTCATCGGGGCCCGCTGGGGTTAGGAAGCCTTCTGCGCTGCTGGGGGCTGCGGGGGCTGCTGTGGCCTCGATGCGGTCAGCGGACACCTCCTGCAAGCCTTAAAGAGGGCTGGGCGGTGGCGCTCCATAGTGCCCTGGGTCTGGACGGACAGGGGCGGCGTACAGCTTACCCGGGTGTTCTACGACGGCCTGCTCTCAGTGGCCCACAACCTCGGGTGTCGCCCGCTCCTCCTAGGCACTCTCCCCTCCAGATTCATGCTCGATCCGCTTCTCCACCTCCGCTTTTACTTTGCTCAGCCTCCGGGTGAGCAGCTCCACTTCCTCGCGGAGCAGGTCCAGCAGGGGATCCATCTGTCGGCTTCCTGGGGTGCTCGGCTGCAGGTGCTCGGCCATGCTTCCTGCCTGGTTCCTGCTCGCTGCTGCACTGGCTCGATGCTCGACCACGCCACTCGGCTGCACCCTTTTTCCAGCTAGAGGCGAGGCCGTGGGCTGCACCATCATCTGGCGCCAGACTGGCACCCAGCCCACAGCCGGCAATACTCCACCGATGATCCAATACATTTTCTTTGTCTACTGGTCTGGCATCTAAAATCGCTTTGCCAGCCAGCCAGCTTCTCTATGCGCCATGTCTTCTTCCTCCGCTCTCCATAGAGGGCTTTACTTCACGCTCTTTTGTAAGACAAAGGGGAGGAGCTTACTTTCGCGCCCTTCTCCAGGCACGCCCATCTTCTTCCCGCGCTCAGCGAGGCTAATGGCGGCGGCAGTTTTTATAGTACAACAGTCTTTAAACACAGTTTTGCAAGGCGCACAGTACCCGGTGGGCGCCGGACACGTTATCCTGTTCGTGACGCCAAAGTTAACTTGCCCACCCCAGGGTTATGGGACATCCTGTGCCGGGTCGGACTAGTCCAGGGGTCGTCAGTGGTGGCGGGGCCCGACTCCGTGACCCTGGCGGGTGTCAATTAATATGGCTTCAGTGGGGGTCATTAAAGTTTATAATATTCGTGACGCCACCTGTGGTTTGCGGCTATTAAGCTGCCGCTGCTGTATGGGGCCTCTGGGGCTGGTGGAATAGCAGCTTGGATGGTCCTGCTCCCCACAGGTGGAGAGGTGCCCCGGGGCAACGGTTAGTGCTGATGAAAGTCTATGCAGGTGATGTAGTGCCGGCGAAATAACTGAGGCAACGCCAGAGGGTGCAATTTCAAGGTGTTTACTCACAATTCCTGGTTGGTGCACACTGGTGCCTCTGGACTGCTGGAACCCACTGTCAGGGACCTCCGCTGATCCTGGGTAGACCTGGGGGCAAAAGCCGGTGCACCCTTCTATTATGTTCCTCTCTCGGTCATCTTCTAAGCCTTGCCTTTTATGGATGAACCTGGCTTGGCCTCCACTACAGCCTCCGGGCCGGGGGCTCGCCTAGTGGGTGTTCTACCCCCTTTCCAGAGGTTCTGCTGTGGGCTGTGGCCCGGGGAGCTTGCAACTGCCCTGGGCCTTCGTTTTTGCCTTTGGATCTGATTTCGCGTCCTCGAGCTTCTAGGGACCGTCCTCTGTATGCGGCCTGATCCCTCCACCTGTTGACTTCGTGGAACAGGCCACTAGCCTGAAAGCTATCTGTGGCCCTGGAATCCCCTATGTTCTGCTCGATGTCACCTGGGCCTATTCGGGCCCCAGGGTCTTCACCAGGAAGCGTCTCCTTCTTGCTCTGTGGTTTCTTCCTTCAGGCTCTCTGCCTTCTCTGCCTCACGCAGGCTAACCCCTTTCAACTCCAAACTCCAACTCCACTCTCAAACTCTGACCTTCCTTAACTTCTCTGCTCTCAGGTGGCTCCTCCCACCTCCCCTGTTGCTAGCCTCCACCCTATGGGAGAAGGGATGGGACTTACGGCCCCTCCCAGCGTGCAACATGGGAGGGTAGCTGCCACTATCCCCGGTCCTCGTGTGTACCTAACAATGGTGTAGTGCAAATTTGCCTGTGGACAAGCGTTCACCCCCTTCCTTACCCAGGATGGGACATCACACCTCTGGCTGGGGTGCAATGTTCCTGTGGCGACGGAAGCCTCAGGGGCGCCACAAATCCACAAACACATGGCAAGGTAGGATGGGCTAACCAGATCACATGTGCAACATGCCAAGGGACCCCAGAGTAAATAAAAATATATAAGTCAAAAGGGCATATCATATGCAAGAATTAGGAAACCCCCGTGTATGGTATTGGGTAAAAAGTTAACTGGGGACATGGAAAGGAGGTCAAACTAGATGGATCAATTTCACGCATAGAGTCTGTAGAAAATGGGAGGCTATACTGAAAGAGATTAGATGGAAAAATGTGTAGGTCAAGATCTAGAGTGGCGGATCAATGTTCCAGCACTCGAGACCAAGAAAAAGAACATTCAAAAATTCAAAAAACTCAGAAAGAATGTCATATCATAACGGATATGCTATATACAAAAACATAAGCAGAGGAGAATTGCAAATGATAATCTTCAAAAGTCCATGTTCCACCTTGGGGATCCTTTCCATGTGGATCATGCTCTGCTTGTCAGTATATCCCAAAGCGATTTGATTTTACTAACTCTCGCGGAGACAAACAATTCCGGATTGTGCATTTCATCAATTGCAGCACTGAGGCTGTCATTTATCATGCCACATGCCTCTGTGGGCTGATCTATATCGGCATGACCACACGCAGCTTGAGAGTCCGCTCACAGGAACATGTTAGGGACATTAGAAATGCTGCTCAAACCCTAGAACCTGAAAAATTGAAAACCATTCCAAGACATTTCTTTTACCACTATTCTAGCAATCCTCGGGGCCTTTGCATACGGGGAATTGACCACGTTAACATGGGTATTAGTGGAGGTGACGTTAAAAAGAGACTCTTACAGAAAGAGACAAGGAGGATGGTCACCTTGGATACCGTTACCCCTCTGGGCCTGAACGAGGCAACTAGTTTCAAATCTTTTCTGGAAATTATTTTGCGCGAATTTTAATTGGGCCTTTTTGGCCATATTTTGTATGTTTTTTAACTTGATTTTAATTTTTTGTGGTTTATATCTTCAGGGATCCTTCTATTTATTTATTCACATTATGGGGACCGATCTGATGTACGGCCGGCTGCAGTTTTGAAGTTGGACGGGGAAAATTTCTGAGCGGGCTGTGGAACATGGACTTTTGAAGATTGTCATTTGCAATTCTCCTCTGCTTATGTTTTTGTATATAGTATATCCGTTATGATATGACATTCTTTCTGACTTTTTTGAATTTTTGAATTTTCTATTTCTTGGTCTCGAGTGCTGGAACATTGATCCGCCACTCTAGATCTTGACCTACACATTTTTCCATCTAATCTCCTTCAGTATAGCCTCCCATTTTCTACAGACTCTATGCGTGAAATTGATTCATCTAGTTTGACCTCCTTTCCATGTCACCAGTTAACTTTCTACCCAATATCATACACGGGGGTTTCCTAATTCATGCATATGATATGCCCTTTTGACTTATATATTTTTATTTACTCTGGGGTCCCTTGGCATGTTGCACATGTGATCTGGTTAGCCCATCCCACCTTGCCATGTGTTTGTGGATTATTGGCTTTATTTGTTTAATCTTACTCCAAACACATGGTCCCGCTCTGTTCCCTGATAATCTACTTACTATTTATTCAGTGTCATTGTAGTACATGGCGGGGGGCTTGCCCTTTGCAGCTATCTGCTGCCTTATTCTGTTTGTAATATAATCAGCTCTTGGCACGGCTATTCTCCTGCCCTCCGCTTCCTATATGATTTGTCCCTCCCTCTGTGTCATTGCCTGGGGGCGTCACATACCCGCCCCCCCCCCGTTAACCTTCTGCATGTTCATTGTTGGTACGGCTATTCTTTTGCCCTCCGCTTCCTATATGATTTGTCCCTCCCTCAGCGTCACTGTCTGGGGGCGTCACATACCCTCCTCCCTTGTTAAACCTCCTGCCTGTTCATGGATGGACACGTCCAGATTAACATTCTCCACCCCTTCTATTGATCCCACTCCCTGTCTCTTACATCACCCCTGACAGGAGGGCGGGACTAACATCCAGGCACAGACGCGACGCGCGCATGTGCTGTTCGCGCCTGCTGTGCAGGTGACTGCCGGGCACTTCCAGGATGAATAGTGGGATGACATACGTCCTCCTCCTGTTCCTCCACGTGGTGCCCTGTGGTCGCCGCCTTGGAAGGCGGGACATCATGACGCGGAGCGCGCCGATTTGCTGCTGGATCCCTGTCATTCACTTATAAACCCACATTACATGCACTATGGCCAAGCCTCCTGACGAAGCCACGCCCGGTGAAACGCACGTCAAGGCCCCGCCCACCGCCACCAGCCTGTCTGCTAGTACCTTCCAACATGTCTCAAGGTAATTTCCCTTTACTATACATTTAATTGACATGTTATCTTAGTGGTTACATAGGGAGAGAAACACATTGGTGACTATAATTAGTTTACTCTCAATTACATGTTTTCCCTACTTATCTGGCTATCCGGTTTCTGATATTAACCCCCTGTTTTTAGCAGCCTCATTATACCTGCTGGTGGTGCGTGTGCTTGTGCAACTCTTTGTGTCTGACGATTTTTAGATCTATTCGTCACTACTGTCTGTCCTTCTGTCACGTGCACCTCATTAAAATGGATTTTGTATTTCACTAAGTACTTGTCCTTGGTCTCTTCTTTTACAAGTGGTCTTCCTCTCATCTCATTTATTGGTGTTTTTGACCACTGGGATCTTTTTTGGTTTGCTGTTCTCATTGAGACCCTCCCTTTAAGGGAAGCTGTAGGTTTATATAAGCTCCTTCCAAAGCCTCAATTAGTTGCTCCTTGGAGAGTCCTTTGTAGCCAACTCCTAATTCATGGGCCTTTGTTTAGAGGCTCGACACAGTCCAGTTCATGTATCCTGAGGTTCTGGTCCAGACGTTGATGGGCCGTTGTCTTCCATTCATTCTGCTCTGATCCCTCTGCTGCCAAACGGTTTGTGACGGGGTATGCGACAGAGCAGGCAGGGACATCAGGCCCATGAACAATCCAACAAGTTTTATTGAGGCAGGGAGCATAGAACATCCAATATCCAAATGGTTCTTTAGAGTCCACAGTGAGTCCACACAAAGCAAACAGATCTGTGGCGCCACCCAGCAATCCAACGCCAAAGAAATTGCAGCAACAGTTCTTAGATGAGTTCCTTAAATTCAGCAGTGTGGCTGAGACAACACAATCCCACGTAGCAGCTGATCTTCAATGTCCCATAGTCCATTCACAGGCACCAGAACCTGCCCTCAGCACAGATCCTCGCCTTTCACCTACCAAAGCCTCGACTAACTAAAAACATGTGGCTGATTCTTCCACCTCTCCTTAGATCTGTGACGCCCCTGGACTATCAGGTCGTCACAGGGTATTGCACAATCTACCCTACCGTGCAGTTTCCACCTCCCTCTTGGTTATGGGTTCCTAATGTTGCGGGCAGGGGACAGACCACAGCAGGGGGGCTGCTCGAGACGCTCGGATCCGGGGTCTGGGCAGAGGCTCGAGGGGAGGCCGGACCCGGGCTTGAGCACCCGTCCGTCGCCCGCAAGTGAAAAGGGGGTTATTTACAGTGGAGAGTTTGTCAGTGACACCACCCGTGGGTTGCGGTGATTGTTGGTGACACCGTCGCTGCCTTGGTATGGGGTGCCCAGGGTTGATGGAGCGGGGAAGCAGGATGGTATCCCCTCCACGGGTAGGGGAGGTGTTGTCCCGGGGCCCAGGTGTCGGTGAAATGGAGTGATCGGACACAGTCTGCGAGGATGGACCAGATGATACCGGTCTACTCACTGTTTTGAATAAAGTCACACAGAGTCCAGATAGTAAACCAACTGCCAGTAACCGGTAGCCTCCGGAGGGGTGTGCTCGGTTCCCGCACACCGGTGGACAGAACAGGGGCCCTTCCTTCTGCACTTTAGGTTGCTGCCTTGTGTGTTGACTAGTCAGCATGAAACGGGGAAGTCCACTCCCGGTGACTTTTCTGTGTGAGCTGTGGCCCGCGAGAACTGACCCGTGGGAGTTTAGCAGGCACTTGCAGACGCGTTATCCCCCTCGTTGGGCTTCTGTCTTGCTCTATCTGGGCTGTTAGTGGGACAAGACTTGGAATCTTGTCCCCTGCTGGTTAATTGGAAAGGTGCTTGCAGCTGTCCTTGCCCTAGGGTCCAGGTACCCCGACTGTGCACGGCCTCTGACCGGATTCCCGCTGTCGGCACCGGCGGGCTACAACCATGCCCCGGTCCACTTAAGGTCTCCCGCGACTGGATCTCCATCGCCTGTGGCCCTGCTCTGCCATCTGCCACCTACTCAGCTCAAGTAGTCCAGTGGTCCAGGAGCTACAACCCCCGACCACCACTTCACTCCTCTCCCTTCTACTGTCTCCTCTCAACTCCTCCGCTTGACTCAACTGTCTTGTTCCCTCCCATTGACACCTCAGAACCCCTAGGTGGGCGTCACCATCTGCCTGGCCCCACCCACTAGTGTGTCCCTATTGTCCTGGGGGGGTGACTAGGCTTTTGTGGCTGGTGTATGTACCTGTGTGGGGTTCTGTTGGAAGGCCAAGGAGGAGAGAATCCTGCATCTGGAAGATGACTGCAGTTTTCTGTTACAACCTGATTTTGTCAGGGCGTCATACTCCCCCTTGGTAGAACACAGCCTGACCTCGGGCTGTCCGGCCACCAGGTTTTATTTTAACTGCTTCTGTAAAAAGGTAAAATGTTAACAGGTTATAGAACATTATGTACATTTAATCCCTTCACAGGGAGGCACTTTACTTGAATGTTGCAAAAACAGTCCCTTTCCCACCCTTCCACCCCAAAGAGTCCCAAAGTCCAGGATATTAGTTGGAAAAGGGGCAAATATACAACCAAGCCTGGTTGCAGTTACCTATATACAATAAAAGGCATCACTAAGACAAATTTAATCCTGGATATGGAAAGAAATTATTTTGCTTATTCTTGACATATTGACACCATTCATCAAATTTAATGTGAAATGGTTATGTCATTCATAATTACTTACCATATAGGGACAAAACAAAATTGCTCCATCCTAAGAAAAAATAGTCAAAGATTTAGATATTTTCACATAAAAAGGGTCGATCTCCAATTAATCAAGCAATATACTGTATACATACTTTTTATTAACACACAGTCAAGGCTAGGAATATGATATGAACATGTGCTTTCTGACAATAATAAAGTTGACTATTTAAGGTAGAAACCCCATTAAAGGAGACACATAACCAAAATCCATCAGAATGCTCAACATAATGTGAATACTGTAGTGTTGTGGCTTCAAAAAGGAACCGAACAAAATCGGTACCAAATGTGCTTATAGATATTTGTGGCAGGACTCAAACTACAGGAAGGAAAGAGATAAAGGAATGAAGACCAAAAGATAATCTGGAAAAGCGTCAATTGATTTATGACCGTATGTCATAATGTCGTCCTGTGGTGGCACTAGAGAAGGTTGTACCAACTACAATACGTGGGCAAGCAACACAACCGGAACATCTGAAACAGCCCTTAGGGTTTGAGGGGAGCCATGTTGTCGCGGGCGGGGAGGGCACTACGCTCACCCACTGCTCGGGTCCGGCACGGCTACTGCTTCGCTTGCTGCTCGGTGGTGGCTCGAGCGGTGGGCCGGATCCCGGGGACTCGAGCGGCGCTACTCGTCCGTGAGTGAAAGGGGGGGTGGTTGGTTTGTTTGGGTTTAGGGATATTGTCTGTGACGCCACCCACGGTTGTGGTGAGGTTGATGACACCACCGCTGCGACGGGGATCCCGGGAGCGATGACAGGGAGCAGCTTAGATGTTGGTTCTCCCCTCCGTGGGTAGGGGGTTGGTTGTCCCGGGGCCCGGTGAGGGTTAGGAATGGCAGGCGGGTTACGGGGCCTGGCGAGGTGCAGGGTCGCGGGGGTAGCGCGGTGCCGCACGGCACGGTAGTACTCACTCAGCCAATGACGAAGACAAAGTCCTTGGTAAAACACATGGCTGGATGGACGGGGCCCACTGATGGCTGCGGTGGTTTCTGCTCCCGGTAGGTTGATGGTGATGGCCTTTCCCTGTACCTGTGTTGTGTTTACGGTTCCAATGGCTTCCCACCGGTAACCCGCTCCCCAGCTTGGATGGATGCTGAGGGAGCCCCTTTTGCCTGCAGGCTCTGGCCCTGGGAACTTTAGCCTTGGCGGTGACTGTGTTTCCCTTCACGGTTTGAGCTGTCGCCTTCTATCGGGACTTGACTTTTGGGAAACCCAGGAGGTTCCCTTCGCTAACGGATTTGACAAATTGGACGGCGACTCCTAGCCTTGTTGGGGTCCGTAAGCCCTGCCGGATGGTGCTGGCTTCTCTTTGCTCGCCGGTCCAGTACTGCCGGGCCACCGCCCGTCCACGGTCCTTTCGGTTCACTCCAATCGGCCTCTTCTGCAGACGGTCACCACCGTCTGCCAACCTTGCTGTACCGTCCGGGCCACACACCCGGACCGACTTCAGACTGCTTCTCTACTACTTTACTTCCTCTCACTACCAACTCCAAAACTCTTCTCTTTTCCTTTTCCGGCCTCCAGGACTGTGGACTCCTCGGTGGGCGGGGCCAACCGCCTGGCCCACCCCCTGGTGTGGACATCAGCCCCTGGAGGAAGGCAACAAGGATTTTGTGTTTGGCTTAGGTGTGCCTAACCGGGGTGTGGGGTGTGTTGGTGTTGTTCTGTGACGACCTGGCTTGTCCAGGGCGCCACAATGTCACTGGAGAAGGTGCTGTAAAATGGCTGTGCATCATCGATCACCAATTGATCTCCTACTCCTAAAAGTACAGAGGGGTCAGGAACCAATGCTGCTGCTGATGTGATCATCCATCCGTAATATAGACCAATGTCTATTAAGTATTTCCCGAATATGTGTGGAGCTGTTGGAGAAAGTTGTGATGAAACGAGTGAACAGTTGTTCAGTTTTAGGTGAAGATGGAACTAGCAGGCTTGATCTATCTCTCATGGTGGCTTCCCTATAAGCTTCCTTTAAAATTGAGTTTGGGTACCCACAATCTCTAAAACGCATTCTTAGATCTTTCGCCTGTGCATTATAGTCAAGAAGATTAGAGCAATTGCGTCTAATGCGCAAATATTGGCCTTTTGGAATACCACTCCTCAGTGGTCTGTGATGACTGCTATCCCACCTGAGGAGTGCCCTTGTTGCTGTCGGTTTCCTAAGGCTATGTGCGCACTGGGAAATGGAATTTTCTTGAGAAAATTCCGCATGCTCTCAAAGATTACCGCACCCGCGGTAAAAAACCGCGGGAAACCTTACCCGAAAACCGCATGCGGTTTGCCGCGGTTTGCTGCGGTTTTACCACGGTATTATTCGCTGTATTGCCGTGGTTTTGCCGCGTGCGGGTTGGGATGTGCTTTATTGCATTCAATGCAATAAAGCACATTGAAAGAAAAAAAAAAAAAAAGTCATTTAATTCTGAGATAGTAGATAGACAGAAGAATAGATAGAGGGATAGATAGACAGACAGATAGAGGGATAGATAGATAGATAGAGGACAGATCGCTGCATTTCCCACGGTCGGCAGTGAGTTCACATTACCGGCCATGGGAAATGACCGGTAATTACCTCTGCTGTCTGCTGCTTTCATTCAGCGCTGTGTCTGTGACAGTCGCGGCTGGATGGAAGCAGCGCAGGACCTGTGGATTATGCCGGAGCGGTGGATTACGCCGGAGCTTTGGTGCGGGAGGGGTTAATAAAAGGGTGATCTGTGTTTTTTTCACTTTACTTACGGGTTGATCATGTCAGCTGTCACATAGACGCTGCCATGATCAAGCCTGGAGTTAATGGCGGTGGTCCCCCACCACCATTAACCCCTTGTATTACCTTGCTGCCACTGCTACACGGTGGCAAGAAGAGCCGAGGACACTCCGGTATTGCCGCATAATGCATGCGACAGTGCCGGGGCAGCTGCGGCTGATATTCTCGGCTGCGGGAGGGGGAGTTAGGCGGGGGACATTAACCCTGCCCCTCTCCCTCCCCAGCCTGAGAATACCGGGCCGCCGCTGTGTGCTTACCTCGGCTGGACGGTAAATATGCAGCGGAGCCCACGTTCTTTGTTTTCTATATTTCCGTTTTCTTTCTATGTGTGTTCTATGTGTCTGTGTCTGTGTTCTATGTCTGTGATGTCTATCTGTGTGTGTGATGTGTGTGTGTTTACTCTCTGCACGGCTTCCTCTTCCTGTAATGACATCACTTCCCTGCAAAACCGCAGACAGGCGATGTACATTACCGGAGGTAAACCGCGAAATACCGCAGGGAATAACGCAGGAAAACGCAGTGAACCGCACAGAATTTGCTGCCTGCGTTATTCCCTGCGGGATTTCATGATTAACATTGGAGTCAATGGAGTGAAATCCCGCAGCGATGTGCGGAAAAGAAGTGACATGCACTTGTTTTTGCTGCGGGATTCCCGCAGCAAAACATGCAGCTGTCAAATTCCGCCCCAGTGCGCACAGGATTTTTTTTCTCCATAGGTTTTGCTGGTGATTCACTGCAGAGATGTTATGAACATTTTCTGCAGCGAAACATGCAGCAAATCCGCAGAAAATCCGCGGCAAAATCCGGTAAGTGCGCACATAGCCTAAAGGTTTTAGTGGACAAAGAGCTATCCATATTTTTGCTCACAAGAATGTCCAGGAAAGAAAGTTCATATTGACTGCATTGAGAAGCGAAGCCCAGGCCCAAATCGTTGCAGGGTCGCCTTTCCAGATCACAAAAACATCATCGTTAAATCTTGACCAAAACACCACCTTGTCAATGTCAAATACAGAGTCATCACAGAACACCACAGTCTCTTCCCACCAGCCCAGGAGCAAGTTTATGTACGATGGCGCACAAGAGCTGCCCATCGCATTGCCCCTGAGCTGGTGGTAATAGGAAACGTCAAAAAGAAAAAAGTTACTGGACAAGCAGCAATTCAAGAGTTTTGACTGAGTGTTAATGAAAAGTATGTATATATTGCTTGATTAATTGGAGATGGACCCTTTTTATGTGAAAATATCTAAATCTATGACTATGATTTCATAGGATGGAACAATTTTGTTTTGTCCCTATATGGTAAAGTATTATGAATGACATAACCATCTCACATTAAATTTGATGAATGGTGTTGTGAAGCCCCACAGGTGCGGTGTAGCGGTGCATTACCTTCAGGGACTCCACGTGGCAGGACGGTCTTCGGTCACAGGTAGGGAATCTTATCTTAGGATTGTCGTGACGCCACTCTCGGTATTGCGGTCAGTAGGGACCGGCACTGCAGATTAAGGGGGTGCCTGGGGCTGATGGTGGGTGCAGTCAGTTGTAGTAACCTCCCGAGAGTGAGGCAAGCCCCAGGGCCCTGTGTAGGTGTGTGGCACCACAAGGCGCAGAATGACTGACTCAAACACAAGCAGAATGTCTTTCAGGGCTTTTACTCACTGTTGATGGCAGGGTGAGTAACCCGGGCGTAGCTGGGATGAACCAGGCTGGAACCAGATATCCTTCCGGCTGGCTGATGAGGGTGACTACCAACTCGCCTTCCTTAGCCCTTTTGTGTTTGTGGTGACCCCGACTTGAAGTCCCTACGGGGGTCACCCAGGGAAGTTGCTGCTGCCTGTTCTTCCCTCGTTTTGGCCCGTTTGCTTGTAGCCCTGACCAGGTCACTCCGGCTGCTTGCCTCCTGTGAACTATGGGCCCTCTCTTTGCTATGTGGCTGCGGACTCTGTAGTGTTGTCTTGAGGGTCTGAAGTGCCCCCTCAGGCAGGTTTGGCAGAAGAAAGGTGAATCTATCTCTGTACTGGGACCTGTTACCCTTGCGGGCCTGGTACCTCCCTGGCAGTCCCCTTACTTTGCCACCACTTTGCTCTCTCTAGCCTTGGGTGGATTTCGGGTGGCACTACCAGGTGAGCGATCTCCCTCGTCGGTAGTCACTGCGTGGACGCTGTTAGACTGCAACAGCTCCAGGGTCTGCTCTTCACGTCTGCTCTCCCTGAGCTGCACACTAAACTGGATCACTCGTGGGTTCTGCACATCTGCTCTGTCTGAGCTCCACTTCCAGACTCCTCACTCCTCTCTCCTCTGCTTCACACTGCTTGTTCCTCCTTCTCTTCCTCTTTCCCCACTGTGCCTGCCTATGCCACCTAGCAACCAGGCTCTCCACCACACCCCTTGAGTGGACATGGAGGCCACGCCCCCTCCTGGAATCTCTCAGGAGTCCTCCCAAAGGTAGATGTGTGAGATCTGATTACTATGCACCTGTGTAGTCACACCTCGGTCAGCCTTCTGGATTACCTGTATTGCACTGCCCCAGCATGGGTGCAGTACTCAGTGGTGCCTGACCAGGTCGGGGGTGCCACATTCCCCCTTAGTTATCACCAGCACGACCTCGGGCTGCAAGACAACATTTTACAATGCATAAAACATTAAACATTGTAAAACATTTTAAAACCACCAGGTACCATACATCACCACCCTCCACCCAAAAGTCCATTAACCCACCCAAAACCCTCTCAGGAGGTAGGTCACCGGTCCTTTTGGCAACCAGGTCTGGGCCATCTGCTTCCCCAGACCTTTCCTCCAATCTTCCTCTCCCATTGGCCGCGCCTTCAGCCACTTCTGGCAGGATGTAGAGGCGGCTTTCGTGGTCTGGTGGTTTCAGGGTATACCTGGCCTGGTGGAGCCGTGCCTTCAGCCTCTTCTGGCAGGATGTAGAGGCGGCCTCCATAGTTGGTGCTGACCAGGTACCCTCCTTGTGGTGGAGAGCCAGGCCCCAAAAACAGGCGTGCTCTCTGGTCACAGACGAGCCAAGCCCCTAAACAGGCTGGCTCTGGTGGTGGTACCTCTGGGGTAACTATATACACTGCGAGAGTTTGTGGCTATAGCCAGTTCATAGCCTTAAGGTTCATAGGTTAAAGTGCACAAAGCCTGGTGCAAAGTGGCAATTTCTCACATTAGTTCATGTGGGCACATGCTTGAACTTGTAAACGTTGCAGAACTGTAAACTTGTTATGTCACCGCCGGAGTCTGCTCCAGCGACTTCTGCTTCGATCGCCAGGCGACGCCGTGTTCCTGCCGTGGATGGTGCTGGTGATGGGAGAGGAGTCGATGCCAGCGTCAACGGTGGGCGCAGGCTCCGATCATCCACTGGGCTGGGTTATCTTGCGATCTGCAGTACTGAGGGCTGACTGTGGGTGGCATGTCTTCCAGCTGAAGTTGCCAGCGTTCAGCTACAGCCAATGGGAAGACACCACACCCTTCTTATTCCCCCTCCTGTCACATGACCACTGCCAGAGATAGTTCTGATTTTCCTGGCTCTTGTTACATCCTATTCTGTTTGGTTATTCCTGTGTGCTGACTTCTGCGTGTTTTCTGACTACCCTCCTGCCTACTGTTTTGTACCTCGCTGCCCGATCCAGATTTGACCTCTGCTACGTTTGCTGACTACGTCATTGCCTGCCGATTCTGTCCCTCTTCCGCAATTACTGGTTTGACCCTGCCTGACTACTACTCTCATCAAACTGCAGCCTTCCACAGCTAGTGATCACCCGAGCCCTGTGTAATTCCAAATCCCTTTATAGTTGTTAAAGGGTTTCAGGGTTCTGGGGGTCCTGCTTGGTGAGTAGCTTACCTCTAGCCTCCCCATTACAGCCCATCTGAGTCTGTGGATCCAGGCAGGCGTTACATTATCTCTGGCCCATCTAACAAGGAGAGAAACAAGAAAAAAAAAATGCATTCTCTCCATGCTGTGCTAAATCAGGTGCTAAGCCAGTGCTATTTAAAGCACCCATATCCAATCAAATGGGGAAGAATTCCCACCGGAACAACTACATGGCACCTGCATGCCAGATTCCAGGATAGCAAAACGTCACTGATCAGAGACGTCACCTGGAAGCAGAGCAGGTGACGCGGTCGGTACAGAGCCGTGTGATAAACACGTGACACGATGCCGATCACGCGACCCAATCCGCGCTGGGTATGACAAGCCTCCAAGCATGACGTCCACTCTCCCCATCTGCGCATGTGCTCCATTCCGGACATATATATATACTGTATAAAGAAGATTGTAGTATACAACTGAGGATAAAATGAGCCGTAAGTATGTACAATGGGATTAGGGATGCTGATGTTATCAAATGTAGCACAATTATGTATCCATATGAAGAGAGGACATAAGGAAATATATATAATAAGAAATTAAATGAATAAATAATAATATAAAGAAATAAAAAATACAAAATAATAAAAAATATAAAATAAAAATTAAAGCCCCCCAAAAAATGTGTGAGATATGCATACATGAAAAATAAGTGAAAAATAAAGAATGAGTGAAAAATAAGTGAAAAATAAGGTGAGTGTAAGATGAATACAATATGTGTACAAAAGTGATGAAAAATATATATGCAATAAATACTGTGCGTATACAAGTTGATGTACCGACAAACTAAATTAAAAAATAAAAAAATATCATAAAACCATGAATGAAAGGTGTATATGCAATATGAAAATGTATAACATATAAAAATTGTGTGATTGTGATGTGAATATGATGTAAAAGAAATATAATATATTAAACATTACCATTGTTAAATATAACATATTACCTACACCCACCCCCATGCATAAAGAATATATAAAATGTGAACATTAAATAAATCCTTATGTGCGAGACTATATGTGTCTCGTCACTTTCTTGTCTTTATCTTCATATCTCTTTATTTTAATTTCATCTGTATTTATCTGCATCTAGAAGTCCCAAATTAGCCCAGAGAAAAAAATGCATCCTCATGTTCATATACTAAAAAATATATATATTAATAGTATTAATAATGATACAAAAAATAATAAAGCAATTCTGACAACAATAAAAATATGATGAAAGATTAAAAAACAAATCAAACAGATTAAAACCAGTGGTCAAGGCGACACATCAGAACCCTATTGTTGTATTATATACAGTATACCAGTATACATAATGTAAATATATATCAAGAAAATAAATGGGGAAATTAGATCAATTATTATTGATTTGAGTGAAGAAATGGTCCAAAACTAAGTGTTTCGTTTAGACCTTTAGGATACACAGTGTCCAAAGTCAATATCCATTTACATTCTTGTTGGGCCAGTCTCCTCATCACATTCCCACCACGTATGCCTGTAATAATATGATCAATGCCTTTTACCTTGAGTAAACAAGAATCACCCTTGTGGAATTCTAAAAAATGTCTAGGTATCATCTTCAAGGTATTGATATCCGTTTCAGTTTTTGCAGCATTGATATCCCGGAAGTGCTCTCGGATCCGTACGTACCTTTAACTCTCTTGTTGTCATTCTAACATAAATAAGGGAACAAGGGCATGTGGCATAATAAGTCACAGCCCTTGTTGTACAAGTGATGCAATGAGTAATCTTATACATATTGGTGCCAGCAGAATTGGCAATTCAGTGGCCGTCTCCATATTGGGACATGCCACACATTTACCGCAAGGTTTACAACCCCATTTTGGTCCCGGAATAGAAGGAAACATTTTATTTAAAGTGGGTATGTAGTGACTAGATGTTAGTACATCCCCAATATTCCGACCACGTCTTGCTGTTATGCTCATGGATGGTAAAACATATTGTTTGATAATTGGGTCGGTAAATAGTATGGACCAATACTTACCAATGCATTGTTGCATTGCATACCACTGTGAGTGGTAATCCATAACAAGTCTGACCTTTTCAGCTCCCATCTGTCTTTTGGAGCTGTATAACAATTATTGCGTATTCGAAGCTCTAGCCCTTTCATAGGCTTGATCAATAGACTTTGGTTATATCCACGATTTTTAAATCTTCTTTTTAATTTACATGCCTGTGATTCGAAGTCTGTGTCACTTGAACAAATAGGCCTTATGTGGAGGAACTGTCCAGTTGGTATTCCTTTAAGAACATGGGCAGGATGTGATGAGTCAGCATGAAGAAAAGAAATAACTGCAGTCTTCTTACGAAAAACATCTGTTTGGAGAAAATTATGTAAGTCCCGTTTGACAACAACATCCAAAAAATCGATCTTCATAGCATCATAATGGAAAGTTAGATGGATATTCAAATCATTCTTGTTTAATCCATCAAAAAATCTCTCCAATTCAGTGGACGATCCATTCCAGATGATGAAAATGTCGTCAATGAAGCGGGTCCAAAATATGACCCGCTCAATTGACACCAAAGACTCATCTGAAAAAAGCTCCCTCTTCCAAAATTCAAAAGACGGATGATAAAGTCAACATGGGGACCCTCCATGTAACTTGTTTTTAGAAAAAACGTTGTTGCTGATATTCCATCTAGATGCTGAATACTGGTATATAATGCTTCAACGTCACAAGTGACGAGAAGCATCTCTTCTTCAATGCATAGTCCATCTATCTTCCTCAAAAACTCAGAGGTGTCTTTAAGATGTGACGGAAGACTTTCCACCATTATTTTCAACTGACTATTGATATATTTACTAACATTATCATTAAGACTTCCAATTCCAATGATGGGCCTTCCTGGAGGATTTTTGTCATTTTTATGGACTGTGGGTAATATGTTATATTTAACAATGGTAATGTTTAATATATTATATTTCTTTTCACATCATATTCACATCACAATCACACGATTTTTATATGTTATACATTTTCATATTGCATATACATCTTTCATTCATGTTTTTATGATATATTTTTTTATTTTTTATTTAGTTTGTAGGTACTTCAGTTTGTATACGCACAGTATTTATTGCATATATTTTTCATCACTTTTATTTTTCACTCATTCTTTATTTTTCACTTATTTTTCATGTGTGCATATCTCACACATTTTTTTGGGGGGCTTTAATTTTTATTTTTTTATTATTTATTATTTTGTATTTTTTTATTTCTTTATATTATTATTATTTATTCATTTAATTTCTTATTAGATATATTTCCTTATTTCCTCTCTTCATATGGATACATAATTGTGGTACATTTGATAACATCAGCATCCCTAATCCCATTGTACATACTTACGGCTCATTTTATTCTCAGTTGCATACTACAATCTTCTTTATATATATGCCCGGAATGGAGCGCATGCGCAGATGGGGAGAGCGGACATCATGCGTAATGGGCATCGATGCGTGATCGGCATTGTGTCAAGTGTTTATAACGTGGCTCTGTGACGGCCGCGTCACATGCTCTGCTTACAGGTTACTGCTCTGATCAGTGACGTTTTGCTATCCTGGAATCTGGCACGCATGTGCCATGTAGTTGTTCCGGCGGGAATTCTTCCACATTTGATTGGATATGGGTGCTTTAAATAGCACTGGCTTTTGCTGCTCCGGCACCATTCATTCTCCCCTGACGAAGATACGCCGAAACACGCGTAGGGTGGGTCAGGGATTGGCGTCGGCACAGCTGATACAGTCATGGCCTAGGGTAAACACCTTGGTTGATCCAATGATCTACAAATGTTATCCTATATTTTGTCATTTGATCTCTGTGCAATATTGCACATGTATAATATATGGGATACTATGTATAATTAAATTGCTGCTACAAATTTTATAACAATTACTATATACTGTATTATTTAGGTATTTTCACTAGTGCACTTTATTTAATGAATTGGTTGTTATTAGTATACGTAGTGCACTTTTTCTAAGCTGCTAGTTTTACATTTTTGCACATTGTTGCTATTATAAGTGATATTTAGTACTGTATATTTCAGTAAATTGTAGCTGCTAGTTTGATTGTATTGGTATCTATAATTTATTGATATAACCAAGTGATGGCCCATATTCTTGTTGCACCTAAAAAAATTAATTTTGATACATATTCATAATCTTATCTGACTGTTTTGGTGCTTTATCTCTGTGTCTTGATCCAATCCCTTTGTAGTTATTTTTCCTTGCTGCTTTTATGTCTTTTGTGATAAATTAATCAAATTGTGTAATTTTAATATTTTTTTTTGTGGCTATTCTATGTGAATTGGGTTTTTCCTTATTGTAATGTGCTCATCTTGTGCCCTTTCCTTGTGCCCTCTAGTAATGTCTCCTGTAGTGGTGTCCCCTGTAGTAATGTTCTCCTTGTCCCCTTCTTGTCCTCTAATATGAAATAAAAATTATTCTTACATCTCCTCCTTTCCCGCGGTGCCTCAGCTGCTCCTTGTAGACCCCTCCGTGATAGCATCTGATCCATAGGGGCTGCTGTCTGCCGTCATGTCTTTACTGCAGTTGAATGCTTTACGACGGTGGTAGCGGCGGTGCAGCAAAGCATTCAACTGCTGTAAAACGCTGACAGAATCGGCGGTGGCCCCGTGTACAGGACACGATCACGGAGGGGTGTATGTACCTGCGGTCTGCAAGAGGCATCCCTTGATGATCCCATCCCGTGCACGGAGCCGCCGCTGCAGGCTGCTATCGTGGCTTCACAGCAGTGCAATTGTTGCGGGCGGGGGCCGCCGCCACATTTCTCTCTTTCGAGGGGGCCTGCTCGGATCCGGGTTACTGCTACAGCTCGAGTGGTGACCGGACACGGGCTCCTTCGGCCTCCCCTCCTCGCAACCGTCGGAAAGGGGATATTTACAAGGGAGGTTGTCTGTGACGCCACCTGTGGGTTGCGGTGAAGGATGTTAGCACCGCCGCTGCCTGTTGATGGGGTGCCTGGGGCTGATGGAGCAGGGGGCAGCAAGATGGGATCCCCTCCACGGGTAGGGGAGGTATAGTCCTGGGGCCCGCGGGTCGAGCACGGGAGTGATGGCTGCTCGAGGTGGTTTAATGGCTGTGTGTTATACCTAAGTGCGGGTTTATGATGGTAACAAGGAGAATGTGCACATCTGTGACTACCCGGTTTTGCCAGGGTGTCACACTCCCCATTGGTTGAATACAGCCCGTCCGGGCACAGAGGTTTATTTTTTTCGGCAACTGTAAAGTAGAAAAGTAACAAAGATATAAAAACATGGTAAAACATTCATCCCTTACGGGAGGCACATTACTTGAACATTGCAGTAACCAAAACAGTCATCTACATTTCCCATTTTCACCCGCCACCCAAAATACCTGAACCCACCCTCGGTGCCACCGCTAATCCTAAGTGCACACTGTTCCGGGTTTCTGGGGGCGTTTGCAAGGTCCCTCACTCGCCAGTCCCACCCAAGAGTTCCATTGTCCAGGAACCCTTGGCCTGGAGGTTAGCCACCAGTTTTGTTAGTGACTGGGCCTCGGCTGACTCTACCGCAGGCCCTTACTCCAACCAACCTCTCCAGAGGCGTCGCAGTCCTGGCAGTGGGGTAGCAAGAAAGTAGGTGAAACAGTGGAAACAATTTAACACCGCTGCCGGGGCAGCCTCCTGCTGCAGCTCCTCTCCACAATAACACGGGTCCCCAGTGCCACCCTCACTCATAGTGCTGCACTGTCCTGAAACCCTCTCCGGTTGTCTGCGGTGCAGGGGCAGCTGCTTTTCCTCTTAACCTGGTCTGGCTCTCCAACCTGCACCAAGGGCTCCAACCCCTGATGGCCTCTTCATCTTTAGCAGGCAGGGATGAAGACGTTCAACAAGAATGGGGCAACTCAACTGTTTAACTTTTAATTGTCCTGCCACCCTCCACCTGGGGATCCAGATGGCCTCCTCCCGGAACATAAGGACGTTCAACAAGGGTGCAGTCCTTAAAACAACTTGGATACTTCAGGCTTCGGTTTCTAGAGCAGCTACCCCTCTGCAGAATTGCTGCTGCTGCTGCCGTTCCCAGTATGGGGCACGGTTCCCATGCTTCTCCTCCCGCTCAGGAGCCAGGCCCACTCGGATGCCCTCGGCGCCGGCTACAACCGGCCTCACATACTGCCGTGGGCCCCACCGATCAGTAGCCTGCTCCACTTCCCTGCAGGTACACTCCGGCTGCTCCTCAGCCGAGACGGGATGCTTGGGAGTGGTTGGTGCTGCAGCTGGGGTAAACACAAAGACGGGTGCCACCTCCGTTACGGCTGGGCAGACTGCCGGAGCCGACGTCATCACCGGTGCGGCCAGGCTCGGGGCCGGATGGGGTGTCATCAGCGGTGTCGGAGTAATGATGTCGGTAAGGCCGGAGGGCCCAGCAGCTGGGTCCTCCCCCGCAGATAGTACGGGCTCCGTTGCCACGGACTGAGGAAACGGGTTGATCGGGGCGTTGACTGCGGAAATGGGTGACAAGGGAGGCGGCATGGCGGACGGGAGCAGGCTGGACCCTCAGCCGGGATGGCCGGTTCCTGGGGAACATAGGGGCGTGGGTCACTGCTTACCTGCTCCTCCGAGGCCATCTCCAGCTCGCGTGCCCAGACAGCTGCAGCCAGGCCCTTCTTCTCTAACGTCCACTTCGCCAGCATGAAGTGGGATTGGACCTGGATCCTCCAACACATCCTGCCGCATTGGTGTCTAGGAATGGATTTCTGCAGCGTCCTGGTGTCCCTGCACTTTACAGTTCTAGTTACATGCCGCTCTGTCCTCTCCTCACCCTTGGTTTTTTGACAGTAGTCTAGCGGGACCCACTGTCCTTTGTGCTTCCTGTCTTGGGAGTCACCAGCTTCCGCCCGCGTTCCCAGGGGGTGGGGCTTCAACTTTGCGACTTTTTGGGGAAGAAGATGACGGAGTTGTTGTTTTGGCGCCAAAGATGGCGGGCAAGATGGCGGCAGTTCCAAATTTTCAAACAGTCCACGGAGTTAAAAGCAAGGCCCATGTCATCTACTGATGGGGTAAGAATCCTGTTCATGATGGCAAATTTGGGCTGTTGCAGGCGGGGGCCGCCGCCGCTTCTCTCTGTCTCGGGGGGGCCTGCTCGGATCCGGGTTACTGCTACGGCTCGAGTGGTGACCGGACCCGGGTTCCCACGGCCGCCTGTCCTCACAACCGTCGGAAAGGGGATATTTACAAGGGAGGTTGTCTGTGACGCCACCCGTGGGTTGCGGTGAAGGATGTTGGCACCACCGCTGCTTGTTGATGGGGCACCCGGGGCTGATGGAGCAGGGAGCAGCAAGATGGGATCCCCTCCACAGGTAGGGGATGTGTAGTCCCGGGGCCCGCAGGTCAAACACGGGAGTGATGGCTGCTGTAGGTGGAGCGCCGGACCGGACCGGGGGAACAGTGGTGTACTTACAGTTCATTAATTTCACACAAGTCCAGTAGTAAACCAAGTTGCCAGTGGCCGGCTGCCCTTGGAGGGTGCATTTGGGTCCCGCACCTAGATTGATGAACAGATATCCCTTCCTCCTGCACTTTGTGTTTCCTTCTCTTTTGGACGACTTCGCATGGAACGGAGAAGTCCACTCCCGGTTCTATTTGTGTTGGAAGCTGTGGCCCGCAAAAGCTGACCCTTGGGATTTCAGTGGGTTCTTGGCAGACACCCTATCCAACGCGTTGGGCTTCCGTTTCGCTCTATCTGGGCAGTAAATTGGGACAATGTCTGGAACCTTGTCCCCGGCTGGTTAATTGGAGAGGGGCTTGCAACCTTCCTCGCCCTAGGGTCCAGGCACCCTGACTGTGCACGGCCTCAGGACCGGATTCCCGCTGTCGGTACCGGCGGGCTACAACCCTGCCCCGGTCCACTTTAGGTCTCCTGCGACCGGATCTCCATCGCCTGTGGCTCTGCTCACCATCTGTTACCTAGCCAAGTAGTCCAAGGGCCACTACCCCTGACTATAACAGCACAGTCTGTACTTGACTCAACTTAAACTGAACTGAGCTGACGTGTAACCGCCTTTGACACCTCAGGACCCCTAGGTGGGCGTGCTCATCTGCCTGATCCCGCCCACTGGTGTGTCCCTATTATCATGAGGGGGTAGCTAGGGTTTAATGGCTGTGTGGTATACCTAAGTGCGGGTTTTTGATGGTAACAAGGAGAATGTACACATCTGTGACTACCTGGTTTTGCCAGGGCGTTACAGAATGCTTTACGGCGGCAGTGGTGCATAAAGCATTCAACTGCTGTAAAGCCATGATGGCAGCCTACAGCGGCGGCTCCGTGCACGGGATGGGATCATCAAGGGGTACCTCTTGCAGACCGCAGATACATACACCCCTCCGTGATCGCGTCCTGTACATGGAGCCACCGCCGGTTCTATCAGCATTTTACAGGAGTTGAATGCTTTGCTGCGCCGCCGCTGCCGTCGTCATAAAGCATTCAACAGCAGTAAAGACATGGCAGACAGCAGCCCCTGTGGATCGGACGCTATCACGGAGGAGTCTACAAGGAGCAGCTGAGGCACCGTGGAACGGAGGAGATGTGAGAACATAACAATTTTTTTTGTGGGACCCTGACCCGAGTATAAGCCAAGTGGGCATTTTCAGCTTAAAAAAATGGGCTGAAAACCTCGGCTTATACTCAAGTATATACGGTAAGTAGGACAAGTGAGCCTACTGCTCCTATGTGTCTAGCAGACTATTGGCTAGTGTGGCACTTTGCCACGTCCCTAAGAGAGCTACGGGGAAGCTTTTGGCACTTCAAGAGCTCCCCCGCTACAAAACCCCATATGTAATATGGTCTGTACCCCACACATGTGGTCCAATAGGGCCCGGCCATCATTTTCTCAGAACCTTGAACAGATGATATATATAAAGTATGAGACATGCAGCATCCAACATATAAAATATAATAAAACCAGAGCTCAATATCAAGCAATAAAGGAAAAAGGGGAGGGAGGGAGCAGAGAGGGGAGAGAGATAGCATAGAATATAGGGGCGAGATTGAGGTAGAGAGATTGGTAAGAATGAGATGATAGTGTGACGCCCTGGCAAAACCAGGTAGTCACACATAGGCCCCCGCACAACACCACATCCCACACAGGGTTACATACAGCCGACCTGAAATCCTAGTCACCTCCCCCAGGGAAGGAAAGGCACACCGGGGGGCGGAACCAAGAGGGTGGGGAACGCCCACCTAGGAGTCTAGAGAGCCCGGGATGGGAAAACAGAAAAACAGGTCTAGCCTGAGCTGTCAGGTAGAGAGGAGTAGCAGAGAGGACAGGTGTCAGGGTCGGAACCCTCACGCACTGACTAGGTGTGTAGATGGTGGTCCGTGTCTGCAGGAGACGGGAAGACGGTTGCCGGAGATCCAAGGTGAACGGGGCAGGGTTGGAGCCCACCTGTACCGACACCAGAGAACTGACCCAGAAACCGTGCACATAGGGGGTATTCGGACCCTGAAGCCAGGACCGGAACCAATGGCCTAGCTAATTAACTGATTGAGGGCAGGATTCTAGGTCCTGTCCCAACCAAAGTCCCAAAAGCAGACAACAGCCCACCGCAGGGGATAAAGGGCATCAGCTAGGGCTCGGTAGATCCCACGGGCCAGCGTCAGCGGGCACAGCTCCCAACCAAAGGACCGGGAGCGGACTCCCGTGTTTCACAACGGGAAGTCCACCACACAAAAATGCTGAGTGCAGAGGAAAGTGATACAGACCACCAGCCCGGGTGTGGGACCAGATACACCCGTCTGCGGAGGCTGGCCACCAGCACCTTGGTTTACCATTGACTTGTGTGATTCATTCAATTGTGAGTAAGCTAACACTCCCCGGCCTGACCGGGCACGCTGGCCCCTGCAGCCACCATTCTCAGGATAAGAGACACTGGGCCCCGGGGCATCCATCCCTACCCACGGATGGGTTAACGTCCAGCTGCCATCCCATTGTCCCTCGGGTGCCCCACAACAGCAGCGGTGGTGCCACATCTCACCACACACCGTGGGTGGTGTCACAGACAGTTTACAACAAATCCCATACAACTACGTCCCCTTTTATTTGAAGTGTCCGCGCAAATCCCTCGAGCCACACTGCGGATCCGGATCTGAGCAGCCCGGCTACTGGCATGAGGGCGGCAAACCTCAAAAACTGTCATCACAAACAGGATTGTAACCCCTCCACCTACCTGGTGGAAGTGCGCCTTGTTCTGGACTGTCAGCGGTGCTCCGCTGCAAAATTTTGAAAAGCCGCCATTTTTGCCACCATTTTTGGGCGCAAAAACAACAACCCAGCGTCTTCTTCCCGAGAAAGGGCGCGAAGTTGAGGCCCCACCCCCTGGGAACACGGCCGGAGGGAAGACCCTGAGGTCGAAAATGAAACAAAAGAGCCGCGTCTAGAGACTGCTCCCAAAAAAACAGGGGGAGGGCGAAAAACAGAGGCATGTGATCCAAGGAGATAAGAGGCAGGGACACCAGTACTCTGCCATCTTCAGTTCCTGGACACCACCTCGAGAGGAAGTCTGACCGGTCCGGCAACCTGAAAATGGAGGAACCTGCTCCCGGGACTGCCGACTGTTGTAAATGTCAGTTATGCTTTCACTGCTGTGAGGCTAACTCTTGTGGCCAGGAATGGTTTGGACAGAGACCAGGTGTGCTGGAGCAATGGGCGTTTCCATTGCTAACTCTCTGCCTATTTAAACCTTGGTCTGCTAGCAGTCTGAGCCGGTTGTCATTTGTTCTTTAGTTTACCAGCCTTCTCACCTTGCTCCAGACCAAATCTACCCCAGATAGGTGCTTTGTTCTTCTTATGTTGTTTTGTTCTTTTTGTTCTTATCTGGGTTTGTCATTTACTGTGGATATTGTCAGTTCATTTGCATGCAGGAATCTTCCCTCTGTTGCTTAGCTGGGAAGCTCCCTGCAGCTATGTTTGGAGTATTGCTCCTATAAGTCCATGTGTTTGTTGCTTTTTGAATTTGTAATTGTTCCTGCATTCTGTTCATTGGTTTGACAAGAGCGCCTGATATAGGACAGAGTTAAGATCTTGCGATCCGAGGACTTTTTGTACTATCAGGTATTTGGATTTTTGTAGGGTTTTTCTCTGGCCACCATCAGCCCATTTCCTATCCTTTCCTATTTAGTCAATGGGGGTCTCACCTTTGCTAATCCTATCATCCATCTGTGTATTGTGTTTTCCTATATCACCGTAGTCTTTGAATGTGGGGGGCTTGCTATACCTTTGCGGTCTATTTCTAAGAAAGAGAGCTATTCATCCTTCCTTCCTTTAGGATAGCTAGTTCTCCGGCTGGGTTCACGGTGCATAGGATGTTAGTTCACCCCTCAGCTACTTCTAGTGTTGATGGTTAGTAAGGGGATAGCGGCCAGATTAGTTGACAATGCTCTCGTCACCTTTTTTGACAATGATCTATTGTGATCTTCCATGGTTCCGGATCATAACAGCCGACTGGGTGGAAGCCCAGACAGAACGGATGTGCCGTAGGATCAAGGCCCAGGCCAACTTTCTGCTGAAGAGATGGGCAGCCGAGATGAGGGACCTGGCTGCAGCCTTTCAGGCCCGTGAAGTAGATATGGCCTCGAAGGAGAGGGTAAGCGAGTCACGCCCCTATGTCCCCCCGGAGCGGCACACCAGGCTGAGGAGCTCGGTCTGCCCTCGTCTGCCACGTTACCTCCCTCGCTGCCGGTAGCTGTAGCTGGCGCCTCGCTCGGTCCGCTGCCCCAAGCAACGGTAGCGGTACCCTTTACGTCTGCCTGCGAGGACCCAGCAACGGAGTCCTCGGGCCATGAGCACGCCACCACCCCGGCCCCCGTACCAGCCCCACGCCAGACCAAAGCCCAGAAGACATCCCCTCCGGCTCCGAGCCCGGCCGCGTCAAAGATGACATCACCCCGGGTCCTGAAGAATGCTGCGCACTTGATAACATCGGCCCTGGCAATGCGCCCGGCCACAACAGAGGCGACGCCCGACCGGAAGTCGGCACCAGCAAAGACGCCGACCGCTCCCCAGTACCCGGTCCCGGCTGAGGCGCAGCTGGGATGCACCTGCAGGGTGGCAGAGCAGGCCGCGGATCAGTGGAGCCCGCTACTTCACGGGAGGCCGGTCGTAGCCGGCAGTGAGGGCATCCGGATGATCCAAGCCCCTGAGCAGGAGAAGGCGGAGCACAGAACCAGTGCCCCGTATTGAGAGCAGCAGCAGCAGCAGCTGAAGACCGAGATTGCGGCCCAGGAAAAGAGGAAGACAGAGGTACTAACCCGCACCTACCGGGAGAAGGATAACCTTCTGGGTGCGGGGCCCGACCTATCAAGGACAGGTCCGGCACTTCAATGCCCAAAAAGGATGGGGCTTCATCTAAAAGCCGGGCATCGATGCCGAGATATTCATCTCCCAGAGGAATGTGGCCCCACACCTACCTACCGGCCACCCGGATCGAGACCTGGAGCCCGGAGAGTTAGTCTCATACACCCGACACTGCGGAGAGCGGTGGTGGTTCGCTCCCGACGTGAGGAAGTGGGTGAAGAAGGATGAAAAGCTGTGCCTCCACCCCCTCCGCCATCTCCAGGCAGGGATGATGAGTAAGGTAGCGGTTCCCGGCTACCCCAGTTAACCCCCTTCAAGTTTCCCCAGTTTTAAAATGGACCACGGCCGAGAACTGGCAGGCCAACCCAAAAACTTTTGGGCTTGTAAATACCCCTATCCACCTTCTTGTTGCTTGCCGCAGTTTCTGGAGAGGCTGATTGGAGGAAGGGCCTGCGGTAGAGTAGGCCGAGGCCCAGTCACTACTGAAACCGGTGACAACCCTCCAGGCCAGGGGTCCCCGGACTTGGGGCCCTTGTATAGGACTGCTGGGTAAGGAACTTTTTACCCGGCCCGTGTGGGCGGCAACCAGATCCATTCCTGCACTTGGGAAAAGGGGTGTGAACCAGTGTTAGCGGTGGCACCAGAGAACCGGTGGTTTTGGGTGGGAGCAACGAGAAGGTGGCCCGTTCCGTTTGCAACGTTTAAGAATTGTGTCTCTCGTAAAGGGAAGAAAAATGTACCACTTGTTTAAAATTTTATTATATTTGTTACCCCTGTTTTACTTTTCACTTCCGGTTACAATAAACGTTGGTGGTTGGACAGCCCGCGAATGGTCTATATTTAACCCGGGGGTAATGTGACGCCCTGGCAAAACCAGGTAGTCACACATAGGCCCCCGCACAACACCTCATCCCACACAGCCAACCTGAAATCCTAGTCACCTCCCCCAGGGAAGGAAAGGCAAACCGGGGAGGCGGAACCAAGCAGATGGGGAACGCCCACCTAGGAGTCTAGAGAGCCCGGGGAGGGAAAACAGAAAAAAAAAGGCTAGCCTGAGCTGTCAGGTGGAGAGGAGTAGGTCAGGTGTCAGGGTTGGAGCCCTGACGCACTGACTAGGTGTGCAGACGGTGGTCCATATCTGCAGGAGACGGGAAGACGGCTGCCAGAGATCCGAGGTGGACAGGTGCATGGTTGGAGCCCACCGATACCGACACCGGAGAACCGACCCGGAAACCGTGCACGTAGGGGGTACTCGGACACTGAAGCCAGGACTGGAACCAAAGGCCTAGCTAATTAACCGATTGAGGGCAGGATTCTAGGTCCTGTCCCAACCAAAGTCCCAAAAGCAGACAACAGCCCACCGCGGGGGATGAAGGGCATCCGCTAGGGTCCGGTAGATCCCACGGGGCAACGTCAGCGGGCACGGCTCCCAACCAAAGGACCGGGAGCGGACTCCCGTGTTTCACACTGGGAAGTCCACCACACAAAAACATTGAGTGCAGAGGAAAGTGATACAGACCACCAGCCCGGGTGTGGGACCAGATACACACATCTGCGGTGGACGGCCACCAGCACCTTGGTTTACCATTGACTTGTGTGATTCATTCAATCGTGAGTAAGCTAACACTCCCCGGCCTGACCGGGCATGCTGGCCCCTGCAGCCACCATTCTCAGGATAAGAGACACTGGGCCCCGGGGCATCCATCCCTACCCACGGATGGGTTAACGTCCAGCTGCCATCCCATTGTCCCCCGGGTGCCCCACAACAGCAGCGGTGGTGCCACATTTCACCACACACCGTGGGTGGCGTCACAGACAGTTTACGACAAATCCCGTACAAATATGTCCCCTTTTATTTGAAGTGTCCGCGCGACCCCCGGGTCCGGAAGGATCCCTCGAGCCACACTGCGGATCCGGATCCGAGCAGCCCGGCTGCTGGCACGGGGGAGGCACAGTAGGAGGGAGGTAAATGCAGACAGGGACGTGAAGGAAAGAGGCCGGATAGAAAAAGAAAGGGAAGAAAAAAGTAGAGGGTTGAGTGGTAAGATGTAGGGGGTGTGTGTAGGCGTATGAGGTGTGGACCAAATGATAAGGGGGGTGGGGGGAAGTGTGAAGTGCGTTGATGTGTGTGGGGAGAAGAGAGGAGATAAAGGGGGTAGAGAAATGTGAGAAGGATATGTGACGCCCTGACAAAACTAGGCAGTCACAAAAGTGTCCACCCTCCTTGTCACCACCAAAACCCACACCCAGGTACAACACACAGCCATTAAAGCCTAGCCATCCCTTCTTGATACTAAGGGCACATCACTGGGCGGGATCAGGCGGATGAGAACGCCAACCTAGGGGTCCTGAGTTGTCAGAGGCGGGGAACATGACAGTAAAAAGTTGGAGTTCAAGTTGGAGAGTTGAAGTGTGTGTGGAGTGTTGGTTGAGAGGAAGCTGGCTGAGAAGTGTAGTCAGGGGTAGGGGTCCTTGGACTTCCCGGCTAGGTGGCAGACAGTGAACAGGGCCACAGGTGACGGAGATCCGGTCGCGGGAAACCTTAAGTGGACCGGGGCAGGGTTGTAGCCTGCCGGTACCGACAGCGGGGATCTGGTCCGGAGGCCATGCACAGACGGGGTGCCTGGACCCTAGAACGAGGAAGGTTGCATGCCCCTTGTTAATTAACCAGCAGAGGACGAGGTTTCAGGCCTTGTTCTCCCAGAACCCAGAGAGTGAAACGGAAGTCCAACGCGGGGGATAGGGTGTCCGTCAGAACTAGAGATGAGCGATGTTCGAGGTTCGCCAATTTCATGTTCGAGTGATTTTGGAGGGTGTTCGAGTCGTTCGACGAACTCGAACCATTTGCTAAAAGTTCGACAGTTCGAGTACCGTTCGAGAACGGTTCGATAAACAAAAAGCCTTGCTAGTTACTAGCTGGCTGTTCACTGTAATAGTGTGATTCACTGTGAATCACGCTATTATCAAAATTCAGCGTATAGTGTGCGGGGGGGGACGGTGTATAGATCAGTGCTGCTGCTGAGTGTTTAAAGAATGCCAATCGCCATTTTTTTTTTTTCCTAACCGTGCATACAGTGGGGCGGGCCAGGCTGTCAGCCAATCACAGAGGCACACACTGCAAAGTGGATTTTTGCCAGACAAGCAAGGGCTTGTGTCATAGGCTGTGCATGTCAAATGTCTTTGCTCTATAGGATCCGGCTATTTTCCCCGTCGCAGCCATTATCTCTCTGCTGTGGGTGCATGACAGTCAAAGCTCCCGCTCCCACTACTACTGCTGCTGTGTGTGCTATAATCATACAGTGCGATCTACACAGCGCTTTAGGGATTAGGGACTCCTTGTAATTTAAGCCATTTTTAGGGCTGCATTACAGCCGTTCATAGGTATTGTTGCTAGGCAGGTTAGTGCAAACGCTGTGTAGGGCTTTAGCTAACAGCGTCTGGCTACATCAGCTCTGGCAAGTCCTTGCTGCATTTTTTCATTGGCAGGGATAGAAACTGAGGCTTCCTTTGCTGTCCTGCTACCTACAATAGCTGTTCATTCTACCATCCTGCCCATTTTTGCTAAGCTATTTTTATAGCAACAGTGCTGACACTTAGTGGCATCCAAAAAGTGTGTGCTATACTAACTTAGTGTCCCACTGGTGCCAAGCAAGGTCCACCACCTTTGCATTCTACCCTCCTGCCCATTTTTGCTACGCATTTTTGATAGCAAACAGTGCTGACACTTAGTGGCATACTAAAAGTGTCTGTGATACTAATTTAGTGTTCCTCTAGTCTAGTGCCACGCAAAGGTCCACCAATGTGCATTCTACACTCCTCTCCATTTCTGCTAAGCAATTTTAATTTCCAAAAGTGCTGACACTTTTAGGGGCATAGTAAAATTGTCAGGGATACTACCTTAGGGTTCCTCTGATGTCAAGCAAGGTCTACCACATGTGCATTCTACAATCCTCTCCATTGCTGCTATGCAATTTTAATTTCCAAAAGTGCTGACACTTTTAGGGGCATAGCAAAATTGTCAGGGATACTACCTTAGGGTTCCTCTCCTGTCAAGCAAGGTCCACCACATGTGCATTCTACACTCCTCTCCACTACTGCTACGCAATTTTTAACTGCAGGTAGTCCAGCCAATCTGTGACGACGGTGCAAGCGTGGATATAATGTTGCCTTCATCCAAAGGTGATTCTCTTGATGTCTGAGAGAGCTCAACACCAGCAGCTGTTTCCATTTCAAAAACAACTGACGACCTGCCAATCACACTACCTGTAGCGGGTAAAGGGGTGGAAGGTCAGCATCAAAAATCAGTTGTGACTGCTGTCCCCACAGTCTCAGAGGATGAAGAGCACGCAGATGCACTTGAAGGGGCAGACGGTGGTTGCACAGCCCCACTAGGCCGCATTGTAGAACAGTGAACTTCCCATTGCGACTTATTATTCATTTAAAGTAGTGTACAGGGTGGGCTCCCCAGTATACAGCAAAACCACACACTAGGAAAAGGACTCTAGGCAGTTGGGTTGATAAATGATTGTTTAACTTTCCAAAAACAAACAATAAGAACCAAGCATAAAACTGAACAATCTATTCACAAGTCCAAAAGCCTACAGTACACCCCTATGTTGCGACACTCGTAATGTTGATTTATACCCCCTGCTTACCAACTTTTGCCTAACTAAGGGACTGTCTAAACAGTTGCCTACTACCTGGTAATCCCTCTGCGTAGCAGGAGTAATTGTGTGTGTGTGTGTGTGTGTGTGTGTGTGTGCGAACACGACTTAGGGGTACTTCTCAAATAGCGAGATCGCTAGCAAGATCGCTGCTGAGTCACAGTTTTCGTGACGCACCAGTGACCTCATTAGCAATCTCGCTGTGTGTGACACTGAGCAACGATCTGGGCACTGCTGTGAGATCGCTGCTTATTACACACAGTGCTGGTCCATTTTTTGAATGTTGCTCTCCCGCTGTGAAGCACACATCGCTGTGTTTGACAGCGAGAGAGCAACGATCTGAGTGTGCAGGGAGCCGGCGTCTGGAAGCTGCGGACGCTGGTAACGAAGGTAAATATCGGGTAGCCAAGAGAAGAGCTTAGCTTGGTTACCCGATATGTACCTTGGTTACCAGCGTCTGCCGCTCTCAGCCTTCCAGCGCCGGCTCCCTGCACACGTAACCAAAGTACACATCGGGTAAATAAGCAAAGCAATTTGCTTATTAACCCGATGTGTACTCTGGCTACGAGTGCAGACAGCCAGCGCTAAGCGGTGTGCGCTGGTAACCAAGGTAAATATCGGGTAACCAAGCTTGGTTACCCGATATTTACATTAGTTACCAAGCGCAGCATTGCTTCCGTGACGCTGGTGGCTGGTCACTGGTGAGATCTGCCTGATTGACAGCTCACCAGTGACCATGTAGCAACGCACCAGCGATCCTGACCAGGTCAGCTCACTGGTGGGATCGCTGGAGCGTCGCTAAAGTGTGACAGTACCCTTACTAGTGTCGCATCAAAAGAGTTTACAACTTATCTACCTAAACATAGACAAAACCCATTACCCCCCCCTGAATACCCTTGTTAGCTGAAGCCTCATAGATTAGGCAAATGAGAACAGTGTGAAGGCAAACCCCACAGCTCAGCAACACAGTCCAACAACAATCCATGCAAAAAATGTGTCACTGTCACTCTATGATTTTAACTGTAACTGACAAATTGAGAGAGCAGGGGCATCAAGTCTTACTGTCTATATAGTCGGCCGAAGCAGAACAGATATGTGTTTTGCAAAGAAAACAAAGTGTTGCGTGCACGTATTACTATCTTGTCCCAGCCTACCATACCCGGATACTGTGGTGTCTAGTTGCCATAAATGCAGAGTTTACGATCCTCTCCCGGTAAACAGTATAGACTTTTCCGGAAGAATGTCGGTCTCTGGCACAGGATGCTGCTCACAGGCGTTACGGTCCTCCTCACCAAACTCCAACACGAGTCCCCTCACAATTCACCGGTGTTTTCCACGGTGGCTCCTTGCTGTAACGCACACCTTTAGCTTTTCCTTCACTTCACAGACAGCACCTTATCCGCTCTCCAAGTCCACAGCCGAAGACCGTTTTGCTATTGCTATATTGACCAAACGGTTAAAGACTGATGGAAAAAAACAGCCGCCCCTTGTGGGTAGTCTGCAACAATGTATGCAATGAACGGCAAGTAAGCATGTTGCATTCACAGTGGATAAAGCTCATCAATACACCCTCACGCTATCACTTCATATCCATGTGACAGTTCATGGACGAAGTAATCATAGTACTGAGTTTTGGGCCTCTACTTAGAAATTGGTGACAAATCTTACAGATGACATGACTTGGTTGATCTTTTGCAATGTAAAAAAAGCCCCAGGCTAGGCACAGCTTACAGCCCATGCGACCTGCAGAGCCACCACCACTACTTCTGCTCAGAGGCAGAGTTGTGGCTGAGGATTCAGTTGTTGACGTGCTTCCAGTACTTTTTCTCTGTCCAGGAAGACGCAACGTAACCTCGTCGTCAGTAGCATCCTCCTCCACCTCCTCTGCTGACCTCATCGACTGGCTGACTTTGGTTTCACAGTAAGTGGGGTCTCCAACCTCATCATCAAACTGTGTGTTTTCACTCCCCTTGTCCTGACACCTCCAAGCGAACCTCTTTCTGCCCTGACCGAATAGGAAAGTTGTCGTTCCAATCAGGTATCTGAGTCTCCTCAGCATGTTCCCCATTGTCTCCACCAGGATGATTTACAGTTTGGGAATGAGTGTGTACATTATGCTCAGCACCTTCTTCATCAGGTCCTGGATCAGACTTACAAAGCTTATGGGCATCAGTGCAGATCATTTCCTTGTCTGGACTCACTGCAGCTTTGGAGCAGACCTCTGATTCCCAGGCTATAGTGTGACTGAACAGCTCTGCAGACTCAACCATCTCTGTTACCCCATACTCAGCAGGGCTGGTGGAAACTTGTGATCTGATAGGGAGCAAGTGTGATTGGGTTGACACCACAGAGGAATGGAGTATTTGGGATATTGAAGTTGAGGTGGCGGAGAGGCTACTTGATGGAGCAATGGAGATCCATTGAAGCACCTGCTCTTTTGGTGCCTCATCTACATTTGGTAGCGATGGTCGTGTCCCTTAAAAAAGGGATCATATCAGATTATCCAAGGGAAGAAGTACACCTCTTTTTTTGGCTGGTAGTTGGTGGTATGAATCGGTGCCGCCGTAGACGCAAGCAGCCAGCTGCCGTTCCAGTTGCGCCCAGGCGTCAGCTGCCATTTTTGTCCATCCCTCTGGTCATCCAGCTGGCTGCTTCCTCATCCATGTCTAAGTGTGGATAGACGGCTAGTGCGCATGCGTGTGCCGATTTACCCCAGACACAGCCTAAGTACATTGTTTTGCCTAGTGATCATGCTCACCATGACTGTGCCATTCCTGAGGCTAAAGCGGGCTTTACATGCTACAATTTATCTAACGATGTGTCGGCGGGGTCACGTCGTAAGTGACGCACATCTGGCATCGTTAGTTAAATTATATTGTGTGAAACCTCCGTGCGATTGTGATTGAACGTCAAAACGTGCATCGCATACACGTCGTTCAATTTCTAAAAAACGTCAGGTTGTTCAATGTTCCCGAGGTAGCACACATCGCTGTGTGTGACACCCCTGGAACGATGAACTCAGCTTACCTGCGTCCCGTGGCTCCCGGCTGGCTATGCGGAAGGAAGGAGGGGGGCGGGATGTTTACGTCCCGCTCATCTCTGCCCCTCCGCTTCTATTGGACGGCTGCCGTGTGACATCGGTGTGACGCCGAACATCCCTCCCACTCCAGAAAGTGGATGTTCGCCACCTACATCGAGGTCGTATGGAAGGGTAAGTACGTGTGACGGGAAATAATCGTTTGTGTGACACGGTTAACAAATTGAACGTGCCGCACATACGATGGGGGCGGGACACATCGCATACGATATTGTATGCGAAATTGTAGCATGTAAAGCAGGCTTTAGTCCTGTGTTGTGCCTACAGAGCATGCAGAAGCTGATAGTCTGTTTTCTGAGACAGTTGTTCAGGCTACTGAGCATGCTCAGACACTTAGTGCATCAGAGGATAGGTCCGTTAAGGAACTCACTGGCCATGTCCGTGAGTTGGCAGTCCATTATAGTCCTGAGGGCATCAGGTGTCCTGATGATGTGGCCACTCCGGACTGGCTCGCAGAGGCCCGCCCCTATGATTTGGCAACTCATCATTATTTGTCAGACGATGACTGGTGAGGTGTTTGGGGCGTGGCTGCCATGAGGTCATCATTGAAGTGGCGGTTACGGATAGGCCGCTAGTTAAGTTACTGATGACTTGGCACTCTACTTTTGGCTCATGGAGGTGTATTGTGATCCACCCTGGGTTGGGGCGGACCCAGATTAGAAAAGGTGCTGGAGACAACAAGGAGGTGCGCAGTCTTCTATTATGCTGAGATAGAGCACACCTCCATGTGTTGAACCCATTGTGGCTTTAGGCCAGAGGTAGGCAGGGATAGGCCGTCAGCGCAGGACGCCACCACACTTGGTAACGTGGAACGGTTACGTCCAGCTCCTGTCCTACCAGTCCTGCTAGTGCTGCACAGTGGCATTAACTTGGCTGATGCTGCTGCGCCTGCTGTCCACAGGTGTTCCCCCTACGCACACGGACAGTGTAGGCAATGGCCCCTGTGTTGTTAACAGTGAGTTCCTGTGCTGGGTGTGTGGACCCTGTGACGCTAACAGGGTTCCCAGTCTCCAGATCCGAGTGTCTAACTCGGTTCAGGCTACTACTTTTTTCAGAGCCACCCAGCTCTTTATCCTCCGCCTAACCTTCGGGTTGCCAGCATCTCCTTTTCCATCTAGGAGCACGGTGGTCCCCGACTGGCGATTGGGATATATACCACCTTATCCAAATCTTCCAGTCCCCCCGTAACAGATGGTGTTTCTTCAGCAGATGTTACTGTTGCTTAACCACCAAACCCACTGTTAAAAATATACTCTTAAATATATTTTTCTTCAAATACGCGATAAGACGCATGAAAAATGGACTACAAAATGTGTAAAAAATAAATGTAGTTTATATCTGATAAAAATGATTGCTAAATTATAAAGTTGCAGTTCAGTTACAGAAAAGGAAAAAAATATACTGCATTAGCTTACGTAAAAGAGTTCAAGGAGTCCATACTGATCAATAAAAAATCTTCATCCATCTCTCCTTGGATCCTGAATGGTAAGGCAGAGGTGATATACTGTAGGCTTTTCAGCATGTGTTCAACTTACAGCCTGGAAGGATTCTGGGTCAGTTGGCGACGTGCAGGAGGAGTAGCCCCCTCCATCGTGTCATGTTATATGACAACTGTCCAAACCATATAGGGAAATTACTGCTGGACGCATGTCACATGGTGTAATCTCTAGAAGCTTCCAGATGGATAAATATACCATACTATGTCAGCACTTATGTATACAGATACCTTATTATTTATTCCTTATAAAAACTTTAACAATAAGCTATGCCCTCCAACATAAACAGAACTGTGAACATATATAATATGTCTTGTCATAAAATGTTTGATAACTAGATGTATTAATTTTAATGTTTTTACAATTTCCCCTTGAGGCGGGTAAATTATTAATTATTATTATTATTAATGAAACCCCGAAAATTAATTAATACATCATTAAAATAACATTTCTTCTTTTCTATTTTTTCCAATAATGGATTAATGTCAATAATAATGATGAATAATAATATTCAATTTGCATTATTCATGTTGTAAGTTCAATAATATAATAATGTGGATTAATGTTATGGTAGGCCGTGACTGATAATCATATAAAATATCTATATATATAATTGCCTTATTCTGTCTGTCTGTCTGTCTGTCTATCTGTCTGTCTGTCTTGCTCCAAAATTGTGTCCTTACGGTGACACAAAGCTGATTGGCCGCTGGGCTCGCCATGGCCCTGCCCCCCTGCACGGATTGGCTGCTCGCCCAGGCTGCGCCCCCACACGGATTGGCCGGCCGCTCGCCCAGGCTCCGTCCCCCCCACAGATTGGCCTCTCGCCCCGGCACCCTGCAGGCATTGGCAACTCGGCCACGCCCCGCCCCCTCACGCAATGCACGCTAGCTCTGGCCCCGCCCCCCCACGCATTCCCCGAACTGACACGGTCACGGAGCCACGACTACCAGGTGAGTACTGTACCCCTGGGAGCCCACATCAGCGTACGCCGCCAAACCAGCCGACACATACCCTAGCATTGCTGGGGCTGGCCGGCGTATGCTGGTGTGGGCTCCCATGCGAGCGGGGGACGAGATACGCTGGTAACCATGGTAGCATAGTTACCAGCGCATCAAGGTCCTAACAGCACACACACACACATACACACATCAGATCACACTCACTCTCACACACACCTCACACACACATCACATCGCATCCACACATCAAGGTCCTGCAGCGGCGGAACATACACACACGCACACACATAACAGCACACACACACACATACACACACACATCAGATCACACTCACTCTCACACACACCTCACGCACACATCACATCGCATCCACATACTCACAACATCCTGGGATATCGCTTGCTTCTCGGCGGCGATACTGTGCTGTGAGCTTCCAGGACCTGCCGGAGGATCACATGGCCAGAAGCATGTGGTATCTCCGGATGTTGTGAGTATGAGCGCGTATGTGCAATATCGTCAATGTGTGTGTGCGTGAGTGTATGCGATCGGGTGTGTGTGAGTGTATGCGATCGGGTGTGTGTGAGTGTATGCAATCAGGGGTGTGTGTGTGTGAGTGTATGCGATCGGGTGTGTGTGAGTGTATGCGATCGGGTGTGTGTGAGTGTATGCGATCGGGTGTGTGTGAGTGTATGCGATCGGGGGTGTGTGTGTGTGAGTGTATGCGATCAGATCTGTGAGTGTCGGCAGAGGAGCATGGTGTGCTGGAGGAGGCTGGGAGGAGAGAGGCTGATCCTGGGGAAGGCTGGGATGGGGAGGCTGAGAGAAGAGAGGCTGATGCTGGGGGAGGCTGAGGCTGGGGTAGGCTGGGAGGAGAGAGGCTGATGCTGGGGACCGAAAAGGCTGATGCTGGGAGGAGAGAGGCTGATGCTGGGGGAGGCTGAGGCTGGGGTAGGCTGGGAGGAGAGAGGCTGATGCTGGGAAGAGAGAGGCTGATGCTGGGAGGAGAGAGGCTGATGCTGGGGGAGGCTGAGGCTGGGGGAGGGTGAGGCTGGGGTAGGCTAGGAGGAGAGAGGCTGATGCTGGGGACAGAAAAGGCTGATGCTGGGAGGAGAGAGGCTGATGCTGGGGGAGGCTGAGGCTGGGGTAGGCTGGGAGGAGAGAGGCTGATGCTGGGAGGAGAGAGGCTGAGGCTGGGGGAGGCTGAGGCTGGGGTAGGCTGGGAGGAGAGAAGCTGATGCTGGGGACAGAGAGGCTGATGCTGGGAGGAGAGAGGCTGATGCTGGGAGGAGAGAGGCTGATGCTGGGGACAGAAAAGGCTGATGCTGGGAGGAGAGAGGCTGATGCTGGGATGAGAGAGGCTGATGCTGGGGACAGAGAGGCTGATGCTGGGGACAGAGAGGCTGATCCTGGGATGAGAGAGGCTGATGCTGCGGGTAGAGAGGCTGATGCTGGGAGGAGAGAGGCTGATGCTGCGGGCAGAGAAGCTGATGGTGTGGGTAGAGAGGCTGATGCTGGGGCAGCATGGGGGATGGAGCACGATGGGGGGTGCGCAGCATGGGTGATGGAGCACATTTGGGAGTGCGCAGCATGGCGGATGGAGCACGTTTGGGAGTGCGCAGCATGGCGGATGGCGCACGTTTGGGAGTGCGCAGCATGGCGGATGGAGCACGTTTGGGAGTGCGCAGCATGGCGGATGGACCACGTTTGGGAGTGCGCAGCATGGCGGATGGACCACGTTTGGGAGTGCACAGCATGGTGGATGGAGCACGTTTGGGAGTGCGCAGCATGGCGGATGGAGCACGTTTGGGAGTGCGCAGCATGGCGGATGGACCACGTTTGGGAGTGCGCTGCTTGGCGGATGGAGCACGTTTGGGAGTGAGCAACATGGCGGATGGAGCACGTTTGGGAGTGCGCAGCATGGCGGATGGAGCACGTTTGGGAGTGCGCAGCATGGCGGATGGAGCACGTTTGGGAGTGCGCAGCATGGTGGATGGAGCACGTTTGGGAGTGCGCAGCATGGGGGATGCAGCACGATGGGGAGTGCGGAGTATGGCGGATGGAGCACGTTTGGGAGTGCGCAGCATGGTGGATGGACCACGTTTGGGAGTGCGCAGCATGGCGGATGGAGCACGTTTGGGAGTGCGCAGCATGGCGGATGGAGCACGTTTGGGAGTGCGCAGCATGGGAGATGGAGCACGATGGGGGGTGCGCAGCATAGGGGATGGAGCACGATGGGGAGTGCGCTGCATGGGGGATGGAGCACGATGGGGAGTGCGCTGCATGGGGGATGGAGCACGATGGGAAGTGCACATCTCCCCCAACACACACACACACACACGCGCGCACTGCACAACACACCACACACACACACTGGGAACCACAAACAACCGCCCTACACAGACACCCACACACACAGACAACGCTGCACACACACAACACCCAACACACAAACACCGCGGCACACACAAATATACGCACATACCGCACAACACACACATTGCACAAAACATACCTCCCCCCAAAACACACCACACACACACAAACCGCGCAACACACACACAACGCTACAGACACACAGCGCTCCACAAACAACGCAACACACGCAACACACGCAACACACATACAACACCGCTCTCACCCCCCGCCACACCCAGACAACACCCAGAACATGTACAGCGCCCTACACAAACACTGGGTAACTACACACAACAACATCTATATATATATATATATATATATATATATATATATATATATAACAAAAATCATACATGAACTACACAATACGTAAATTCTAGAATACCCGATGCGTAGAATCGGGCCACCTTCTAGTATAATTATACTTTCCTAAACCAAAAAAGATGCAAAACAAATCCGGTCACCATATGATGTCCTCTGGGTTGATTTCTTCTTATCTCCGATGTAATCTGGCATAAACACAGTCTCTTAAAAATAAATCCTTTGATAAAGGATGAATGGTTACCAATTTAATACAGTCCCATATTGCGTTTATCATTGTTAGATCAGGTCCATAAACTTTATTCTTTATTGCAAAGTCCATAGCCAATGTTGATAAACCACAGTTCATGAGTGTAGAAGAATAGCATAAGTCTTTGATGTCTGTGCAGTGTAATTTACGTTAGTCACCTTTATCCTCCGCGCTGCCTTTTGTCAAATCCTGGAACAGATATTAAGACGTTCTTGGTCAGCACGACAGGGGTTAACTTTAACACGTTATTGCTCTCCTTAGTAACTGTAGTGAGGTCTTAATGCACAGACCATGTGTCAGGATTGTCCATCCTGGCACCATAAGATCACTGTGTTTCTGAGGTCCCGCAGTGGTAAGGCTAGTTTCACACCTGCGTTGGACGGGATCCGTAGCATTGCGTTGTGTGACGCATGCAACGGATGCGTTGCATATAGTGGCACAACGCAATGCTACGGATCGTACAAAATATCGCAATCCGCCTGGTGATCAGCTGATCACTCAGAGTAGCCGGCCGCCGGGTGATCGCCGACAATGTGTGCGGGGGCCAGGGGCGGTGTGCGAAGTAGGTGGAGCCTAGCGGGGCCATGGTGAGGACGTCAGTACTGCGGGGACTGCATCGCTGGGGGATAGGTGAGTGTGTGTGTGTGCGCGCGATTGTGTGTGTGTGTGTGTGTACATATGGAGTGCGGGAGGGGGCGGAGCCGAGCGGCGAGGTGTCGGGCTCCCGGCACACGTAACCAGGGTTCCTTGGTTACCCGATGTGTACCCTGGTTACGGGTGGAGGGAGCCAGAGAGAGCATGCGCAGTGGAATCCAGAGGATTCCGCTGCTCAAAAAAATGTTACATGCTGCGTTCCTTCCGCCCGACGCAGCGTCAAAATAACGACGCTGCGTCGTCCAGCAGATGCAACGCAGACACTTGCGTTACAGTGCGTTGTCCATACAAGTCTATGGAGAATAGCGCAGTGCGTTAACGGACTGCGCTATTCTCCATAGTGACGGACTCCGCTGAACGCAAGTGTGAAACTAGCCTAAGTGTATTGTATGTAACACAGTCTTATTTGAGACGTTACCTTTTGGACCTTTGGATATCAGCTTTTGCAACTTTTGTGGAATCCCTCTTGACTTTAAAAAAATTACTAAAAGTCTTTTATCTTTCTGTAATCTTGATTGAAGACTGATTCATTCTCTAAACTAGATACCAAATGTGGCAACGATACTATCACTAATAAATGTCACAGCGTATCATAACTCTAATACTATAATACCATGTCATTATTATTATCGTAGAAGTATTAATATAATTGATACTTAGAATGATGTAATAATACTGCATAATGGTATAGACGATAGTATTTCATGTAATAACCTTTTTTGTCATTGGTGTAATTACTTTTCCAAACCCATAGGTGGCAATGTGTTCAATGTAACCAAAATGTAATATAAAATATGAAATAATATAATGTGTACCTATAACATGTACCATATTATAAATATGAAAGGCAACAATGTGACTTATTTAGTTAGATCATTTGTAAAATTATAAACCAAAGCAAATAAACTTTTAGAAAAGACTGGATGATTCCATCAAAACACAATATTATTCATTATAAATTATTATTGATTAAAAAATATAATATATATTATTTGTAAATATAGAAAGGTAAACCTAGATGTACCTCGATCTTCCATCTTTATTACTGTAATTTAATTCATTTGATTTATCTATTATTTATTTAAATAACCTACTATATAAGAAAATGTGCAACTATAACCAATATTTCATCCTTATTGTGTTGACATACTAATATAAGAATAATGTATTACTAGGAAGTAAATAATTGAATATATTGATGAATGAAGTGTTCTTTTGTTCCAAAAATTGGAACTTTCCCTTTTAATATGATTCATATTTAATAAAGTAATATTCTTATTTTAGATATTACTTAACTAAATATTGAAGTGTTTTCTCAATTGAGATATTTAAAATTTGAAGGAAAAAATAAAAATTGTAGAATTAAAATTTTGATTAAAAATTTTAATATTAAATAAAAATAATCAAAAATAAAAATAAGAATAAAAGGAAAAATGAAAATTGGAATAAAAATTGGAATAAAAATAAGGCCTTCTATGTATATGACACTTATGTCCTTAATAACACATAACCTTAATATTACCAATATCTTGTATGATTTCCAATATTTTTTCCAATTTTCCTTTTGTACTTGATTAATATTAATTATTAAAGTATTCTGAAGACACATATATTAATCAAATATAAATATGTAATTAAAACCCAACCTTTCCTTTTAATATCATGAAATATGATGTTATAAAAATTAATATGTTAAGATTAAATTAAATTAAAATTTATATTGTATATCTCCAAGACCATATTATAAATATTTCTTTCATATTTGAAAAGAAAATGATTACCAATCTGTGTATCAGTAAAATAACACAAAACCTGTATAAAAATCAAAACATTAAAAAACCTTATTCTAGAATGTAATTTTTCAGAATAAACCTTTAATAAGGATCCTAACACATCTATACTAAAGAAATATGTCTATGAATAAGATATATATTCTATATAAATTCCTTAATTATTAATACTTATGTACTATAACTTATTTATTCTAAATAATATACATACATATATATATCTCCTCGAAGTTAAAACAAAAAATTATTTTTTCTTTTGGAAGCTTCAAAGATCTCTTAAACATGTAATTGACGTCGGCAGCTGCTCAGTCAATCATTCATAGACACATCTATGTACACAAGACTGTCATGGTTCTTTAACATATACATCCACATAGAAAACATTGACAGACACATATCCCTGTTTTTCCAATTTTTCTATGCGCATTTCAAAAAATATGATACTAATATGAATTACTTCTTGAAAATTACGAATTCCAATTTCTTTCATACTCATGAGTAACAGGTACTTTTTAATAGTCACATACTGTACATTTGGCCATAGGACAGACAGACATTTATTATTATCTCAGTAATTCGAGTGTCACATGCTCTGGTTACATACAAAGAACATTCCATTCAAACACAGCAAACAGTTTAAGTACTCCATTCCAAAACTCAGATTACACCTTAAATAGCACCAAGGAAAACATATGTATATTCATATTCCTGAAAGAAACGTTAAAAACAGCTGATCTTCCTCTTGATGATTGCTACCTGAGAAAAATAATTATCATTATGCATGCTTTAACGATTAGCCTTATGCAAATATAAGATATATGTTACCTGATTGAGGATAAGAACAAATTTATAAATAAAAAGTTAATACTTCATCAATCTGCTTTACTGATAAATTCTGAGGGAAATAAAATAATAAAATTATTATCATATTTATGATAAAAATGAAACACTTAAAATAAGTTATACTTTTTCTTATTATTAATTTTTTAAAAATATTATTATTCATATACAGAGATCAAATTGTTAATTTATAAAATTAAACTATCATATTATAGTATATATATATATATATATATATATATATATATATATAGATTCACTGTATATGAATAATTATGATTATCAAATAGCAAAATTAATTTATCCAGAAATCCCCTTTTATCCAGCTAAAAACCAAACCTCAATTTTTGCAAGATTCGATCTATTACAGTAATTTCCAGTATATTGGAATTGAAATTATTTTGTAACTCAATTTTTTTTCTTAAATGAGAAAAAATGTCTCTCTCCGAAAAACCACCCAGCTGTCGCTGGCTGTCAAATTCTCTGGACGACATTTTTTCTTTCAATAGTGACAAGGGGAGAGGATTTGCACAAGACACCTGTTTCTGTCTTTCAGGGCTTTTAAAAATCGCATGTCTGAGATTGTCAGTATCAGATTTTGTGACAATTTTCTCTTTCATTGAAGGTGACAAGGAAAGAGGGGGGGGGGTATATGATTTATAATTTACATGCAATTTCCTGCAAATTTCATACATTTTGTCACAGAAATATTTGGATCTGGGAGACACTGTTGGTTTTTCACAGAATCTCTCCCTTTTTCATGTTGGTTTTTCTGAATTAATTAATTTCTGTTTTGATTGACTTTGGTGATTTCTAACAAAATCGATAAATGTCGTACATTCAAATAGGGACTTTTTCTTTAATGCCACATTACAGGCTGTATCATCAAGGAAATTAAATTTCTTGACGAATAAATGTATCATTCCATTCAGGCTGACATTTGGAATGACCGCCCTATATAAACGTTCAAAAACGGACATAAATGAGAACGTACTTTCATTCTGTTCAATTTGTAATTCCTTCAACATCTCATAATTTGGACTCGCTTCATTCCGTTCACAAAAAATGAAATTTCTCAGCCTTGTGATGTCATCCTCAGTTGGACAATCAAAAGTCTCATTGTCAGAAGACATTTTTAATGCTAGCTGTCTGAAAAATTGCTGGGGTAACCACATATCAAATATTTGAGTCTTCTCACTATTGGTTAAATTTAATTTTTCAACGGAACTTTCAAATATTTCTGAATTTCTGCATACATGTATTTTAGGATCGTATGCGGGAATTAATTTGCATAAGTCCAATAGATTCTTCCTAAGTTTAAGTTCTAACTTAGCCTGTTCTAATTTTAGAAACTGATCTCCGCCATGCTCTCTGACTCCTCCCCATTCTAGCTCCACTTTGTCATTTCCTTCTCTGACAACTTTTTGCACATCTCCTACTCTGGCTCCTCCCCCTTCTGACTTTTCTATGTCATTTCCTGCTTCTTCTCTGGTGTTCCGAAAAAACAGCACATGTCTGCGGCCATCTTCAGGATTTTGATTTGCAAAATTAAAATTACAGTCAAAATCTGACTTTTCATTTGCAACATTACAGTCAGAATTCACAATATCACTTACTGACATTTCAGGTTCTAAGCAGTCTTTGGATATCTCTATCACTGACTTCCCTGACAATTCAGGTTGTCCATTTCCACCATTTTTACATTTTTCTAACACTAACTTGTGAAATTCATAAACTAAATGACAGACATTTCTGATTTTCTGTTTCTCTCTATTAAAAGACATTGCACATTCTACACGTGAATTCTCAAGTTCACACTCCCCATAAAGGCATACCCAAAGCTCCTCTACATTAGAAATATCTGAGTATGTGAACTGAAGTTTACTTTGCTTAACATAAGAAGAGATAAAATCCATTTTCTTACCTGAAATGATCAGATGATCTAATGGATGATCCTCTGAGACTTGATTCACCTTGTTCAGCATGTCCAATACTTCTTATGGACTGACTTATTCTTTCTTGCTCAAAGACACGTCAAAAGTTAACTTCTGTGGCTTTGTAAACTCTTTAAAGTTGATTTAAAACATTCATGCGACTTGAACTTATCCGTATTTCCTAGGTTCTGCGTGATTTTTATAAATTGTCAATTCCCTGTCACTTTGCAGGATATATTTATTACTGATTTGCCCCGATGTGCAAAGTAAAGGAGCAACAAAAATTTAAAAAAACACGAATGACTGAGCTCGCCAAATGTTAAAAATATACTCTTAAATATATTTTTCTTCAAATACGCGATAAGGCGCATGAAAAATGGACTACAAAATGTGTAAAAAATAAATGTAGTTTATATCTGATAAAAATGATTGCTAAATTATAAAGTTGCAGTTCAGTTACAGAAAAGGAAAAAAATATACTGCATTAGCTTATGTAAAAGAGTTCAATGAGTCCATACTGATCAATAGAAAATCTTCATCCATCTCTCCTTGGATCCTGAATGGTAAGGCAGAGGTGATATACTGTAGGCTTTTCAGCATGTGTTCATCTTACAGCCTGGAAGGATTCTGGGTCAGTTGGCGACGTGCAGGAGGAGTAGCCCCCTCCATCGTGTCATGTTATATGACAACTGTCCAAACCATATAGGGAAATTACTGCTGGACGCATGTCACATGCTGTAATCTCTAGAAGCCTCCAGATGGATAAATATACCATACTATGTCAGCACTTATGTATACAGATACCTTATTATTTATTCCTTATAAAAACTTTATCAATAAGCTATGCCCTCCAACATAAACAAAACTGTGAACATATATAATATGTCTTGTTATAAAATGTTTCATAACTAGATGTATTAATTTTAATGTTTTTACACCCACGGACACAAACTTTTTTCCCCTTTCTAACACACCTGCTCCCCTTTCCACCAGCATCTGTCCTTTTTCCACTCATTTTGTAGATGACAAAATTTGCAACTCTGCAGGGACACCCTACTCAATGCCGTCTCAGCACAGCAGCCATCCCTCGGTCCCTCAGATGTGGACAAGTAAAAGACCATTTCCTCCTAGCCATGACAAAGCGTTTAGATTCACTCTGTGCAGCACTGGTGTTTAGTGGAAAAGCCGATCTAAGATTGCGTACCAGCTTCTGCTGATACTCCTGCATACGTGCGTCCCTTTCTATGGCAGGACTTATTTTGCAAAATTTTGTCTTGTACCGGGGATCTAACAGTGTGGTAACCCATTAGTCAGCATTTCTTCGAATTAGGACAATCCGAGGGTCATGTTGTAGGTAGTGCAGCAAGAAGTTACTTATGTGTGTTGCGCATCCAGGAGGACCAAGTCCTTGCTGTGTTGGTGGCGGAGAGGTGAGAATCATGCTTCCTTCCTCTGCCCTCTCCCCCCAACCTCGTGCAACAGAAATGTGATCAAGCTCTCCCTCATCTACTGAGTCTTCCATGCCCATCGCCAGTTCGTCCTCCATTTCTTCATGGGCTCCTGCACCTTCCTCAAAAGTTTGGCTGATACTATGTGCCCTTGTTAATCCTTCTCCCCCACCGTCCCATGCCTGCCGCCTTGGTGCTGCTGAACGTGTGGACCTTGTACATCTTGTTCTCCCGTCTGCATATTACTCCTCCTGTACTTCATCCCCTTCCTCTTGTCCCACCACCTGACCCTGAATAATGTTTAGAGTGTGCTCCAGCATGTAGATGACCGTAATTGTCATAATGATAATGGCTTTGTCAGCGCTTAACATCTTTGTCGCCATTTGTAAATTGTGAAGAAGGGTGCACAGGTACTTGATCTCAGACCATGTCAGCAGTGTGATCTGCCCCACCTCTGGATCTCGTTAGCCCAGGCATAGTCATAACGGATTGCAGCAGGGTTTACCGTTGCTGCCACAGGCGCAACATGTGCAGATTCAAATTCCTACGTGTCTGCAAATCGCATTGCAGGCGGTGAACAGGCAGATAGAAAGACTTCTGGAGCGATGCAAGTTGTTTAGCTGCTGGTTGTGAATGGTGGAAGTGAGCACAAAGCGAGCGTACTCTCTGCAGAAGGTCATGTACGCCGGGATAGTGGTTTAAAAATTGCTGGACAACCCGGTTGAACACCGGGCACGTGTCTCACATTGCCCTGGCGAAGGGCCACACCCAGGTTTGCATCATTGTCGCGCACGGCTGTTACGTCAACACTGTAGTCCGTTCCAGCAACTTGTACTCCGATCGCCAGGTGACACTGTGTTCCTTTCGTAGATTGTGCTGTTGATGGGAGAGGAGTCGATGACAGCGGCACTGGTGGCCGCTGGTTTTGCACAGCCACTGGGCAGGGTTACCTTGAGATATGCAGTACTGTAGGTGCTTGTTGTCTCACAGCTGAAGTACCATCATTCAGCTACAACCAATGGGAAGACACCACACCCTTTTTTAGGCACCTCCTGTCTGCTGACCACTGGCAGACATATTTCTGAAGTTCTGGTTCCTGTTCCGCCCAGTTCTGTTTTGTGATTTTGTGTGCTGACTACCGCTTGTTTCCTGACTACGTCTCCTGCCTGATGTTTATGTACCTCGTTGCCCGATCCGCATTAGACCTCTGCTTGTTTTCTGATTAAGTCCTGGCCATCCGATTCTGTTCCTGTTCCTCAATTCATGCTTTTACCCTGACTGACTACTACTCTCTCGGACTGCAGCCTTCCACAGGTATTGATCACCTTTGGCCCTGTGTAATTCAAAATTCCTGTATAGGGGTTAAAGGGTTTCAGGGTTCTAGGGGTGCAGCTTGTTGAGTGGCTTCCCTCTAGGCTATCCTTTACAGCCCGTATGAGTGTGTGGATCCAGGCAGGTGTTTCACTGTGCCCTCTGCAGAAGGCCATGTAGGCCGGGATAGTGGTTTAAAAATTGCTGGACAACCAGGTTCAACACGTGAGCCATTCAAGGCACGTGTGTCACATTGTCCCGGCAAAGGGCCGCACCTAGGTTTGCATCATTGTCGCACACAGCCTTCTCTGGCTGCTGGTTGAGTGGAGACAACCATTGATGAAACTCGGTCTCCAGAGCTAACCGTCCACAAATCCTCAGCGGTGTGACTCACATTTCCCATACATTTCAAAGTAAAGATTTAACCGCCTAATGACGTTGAGCTCTGCTGCCAGCATAGTAAGGAGGTGTGAGGGATTCCTTGTGCACAGTTACAATGTGGGTGGCCTCACCAGATACGTTTTGAGCGGAGGTTGAGGACCTAGAAGAGGTTGAGGAGGCAGAAGCAGTGTAGGAACTTCTACATACAGAGAAAGGATTGACACACAAATCATGGGGACGGCAAGACTTGTACAACAGACCCTTCTCCATCTCACACCATAATTACCCAGTGCCCAGTCAGTGACATGTAACGCCACTGTCCATGCTTACTGGTCCAAGAATCTGTGGTGAAATGCACCCTGTCACAGACAGAGTTTCTCAAGGAAGCGGTGATGTTGTGTGCGACATGCTGTTGTAGCGTGGGCACGCCTTTCTTGGAGAAGGAGTGGCGACTGGGCATCGGCTCTTGGAGCACTGCGAGGGGCATAAGGTCTCGAAAATCCTCTGTGTAAAAAGGGTGTAAAGGCAGTATTTCTGTAGCCAACAGCTTGCAGATGCTGAAAGTCAACCTCTTTGGCATGTCATGCCCTTCTAAAATCATGTAAAACACAGCAAGGGGACTCCAACCCCAGTCTCCTTCGTTTCCAAACATTGGGCCACATACACACACACACCACTTCACTGGCATCAGTTGTCCCCCAGTTGCAATCTTACAAAGATACTTTGCATGAAGCACTCTCAAAAATACACCAGACTTTCGCCTCCCCTGGATGACACAGGGGTAGAAAAGTCCTCTGTGATCCATGACTTGTTCATCTCGGCTCTTTTTGAAAAAAAGCAAGGGGACTCCAACCATAGTCTCCCTCGTTTCCAAAAATTGAGCCACACACACACACACACACACACACAGACACTACTTCACTGGCATCAGTTGTCCCCCAGTTGCAATCTTACAAAGATGCTTTGCATCAAGCACTCTCAAAAATATACCAGACTATCGCCTCCCCTGGATGACACAGGGGTAGAAAAGTCCTCTGTGATCCATGACTTGTTCATCTTGGTTCTTTTTGAAAAAAGCAAGGGGACTCCAACCACAGTCTCCCTCATTTCCAAAAATTGGGCCACACACACACACACACACCAATTCACTGGCATCAGTTGTCCCCTGGTTGCAATCTTACAAAGATGCTTTGCATCAAGCACTCTCAAAAATACATCAGACTTTTGTCTCCCCTGGATGACACAGGGGTAGAAAAGTCCTCTGTGATCCATGACTTGTTCATCTTGGCTCTTTTTGAAAAAAGCAAGGGGACACCAACCACAGTCTCCCTCATTTCCAAAAATTGGGCCACACACACACACATACACACACCACTTCACTGGCATCAGTTGTCCCCCAGTTGCAATCTTACAAACCTGCTTTGAATGAAGCACTCTCAAAAATACACCAGACTTTTGCCTCCCCTGGATGACATAGGAGTAGAAAAGTACTCTGTGATCCATAACTTGTTCATATTGATGAACGTTAGTCTGTCCACATTGTCACTGGACAGACGCGTGTGCTTATCTGTCAGTACACACCCAGCAGCACTGAAGACACGTTCCAAGAGAACGCTGGCTGCAGGACACAACAAGATCCCCAAGGCGTAAGTGGCGAGCTCAGTCAATTTATCCAGACTGGTAGCCCAAAATGAGCAAGGCTCAAGTTGCACAGTAATCGTTTCCAAAAATTGGGCCACACACACACACACACAGACACACACACACACACACACACACACACACCACTTCACTGGCATCAGTTGTCCCCTAGTTGCAATCTTACAAAGATGCTTTGCATGAAGCATTCTCAAAAATACACCAGACTTTCGCCTCCCCTGGATAACACAGGGGTAGAAAAGTCCTCTGTGATCTATGACTTGTTCATCTTGGTTCTTTTTGAAAAAACCAAGGGGACTCCAACCACAGTCTCCCTCGTTTCCAAACAATGGGCCACACACACACACCACTTCACTGGCATCAATTGTCCCCCAGTTGCAATCTTACAATGATGCTTTGCATGAAGCAATATCAAAAATCCATCAGCCTTTAGTATCCCCAGGATGACACAGGGATAGAAAAGTCCTTGCGGATCCATAACTTGTTCATCTTGATGAATGTTAGTCTGCCCACATTGTCACTGGACAGACACGTGCGCTTATCTGTCAGCACACACCCAGCATCACTGAAAACATGTTCCGTGAGAACGCTGGCTGCGGGACACGACAAGATACCCAAGGCGTAAGTGGCGAGCTCAGTCAATTTATCCAGATTGGAAGCCCAAAATGAGCAAGGCTCAAGTTGCACAGTAATGGCATCGATGTTCACGTGCAGATACTCCGATATCTGTGTCTCCTCCTCTTTTTCCTCGCCCAGCTGTTTTGTTTTCACATGAGTATATGTACTTGTCACTTTCCCATGTGTTTGTGGTGTCTTGGGAGTTGTTTGTCACCTTTTGTACACCTTTGAAGGTGTTTTCGATGTGTTTTTATGTGTTTGTGTTTGCCTCCCATTGTTTTCAATGGGGTTCGAGTGGTTCGTTGAACGGTTCGTCTAACGTTCGTCGAACTGGGCCTCCGTTCGACGAACCGAAACAAACTCGAACGCCAGGGGGGTGGCTCATCTCCAGTCAGAACCCACAAAGATCCCAAGGGTCAGATTTTGCCGGCCACAGCTCCCAAATACACACAGAACCGGGAGTGGACTTCTCCGTTCCATGCGAAGTCATCCAACAGGAGAGAAAAACACAGAGTGCAGGAGGAAGGGACACCTGTTCACTAACCCGGGTGTGGGACCCGAATACACCCCCCCAACGGCAGCCGGTCACTGGCAACTTGGTTTACCACTGGACTTGTGTGAGATTACTGAACTGTGAGTACACCATTGTCCCCGTTCCAATCCGGCGCGCCACCTCCAGCAGCCATCACTTCCGTGTTCAGACCGCAGGCCCCGGTACTACACCTCCCCTACCCGTGGACGGGATCCCATCTTGCTGCCCCGCTCCTTCAGCCCCGGGCGCCCCATCATTGCAACCCACGGGTGGTGTCACTGACACAACAAAACCCCCTGTAAATATTTCCCTTTCCGACGGTTGTGAGGACGGACAGCCGTGTGAGCCCGGGTCTGGTCACCACTCGAGCCGCAGCAGCGAACCCGGATCCAAGCAGGCCCAGAGAAGGGCAGCGGCCCCCGCCCCCAACAAATATGTAGAAGGGGGTAGATGGGGAGGTTGTAGAGAGGAGATAAGAAAGGAAGCAGAGGGGTGATGAGAGAAAAGGCGAGGGGGGGAAGGAGAGGGAGAGATAATGATATAGTTATGCTCTGTAAACTGATAAACAATCAAGAATAATCAACATGTGTTTCATCTCCGGGGAACACACTGGAGGCCATGATGCTTCTCAGTTTCCTGATTATTCCAGCAAATCTCCATTTCTCCAGATGGTCAGCAACGATCAACGGTGTACATTTCGAGGGAATCCCCCATCTCTTCGGTTCTACACTTGGCGCCATTGTTCTCTTGGTGGCTAAGGTGTGGGACCTCTCGGAGTTGGCCAGTCCGCCAGGCTGATCATAGGCAATTCAAAAGTCCCTAAAAAGTTGGGGAGATCTCCTAATGACCGGAGCACCACCAACTTCCCATTTTTCTTTGCTATGAGTTGAAAGAGATATCCCCATCTACTTGGGATGTCTTTATCCTGTCTTTATCTTTGAGTGTCTGGAGTAGTGGTCTTAAAGATTTGCGTAGTTGCACGGTCCTTCGTGCCAGGTCTGGTAGAACAAACAGGGTTGTCCCTTTGTATATGGCCACACCTTTATCTCTGCAGCTTTTCAATATGGCTTCCTTTTCTTTATAGAAGTGGATCCGACATATCACATCTCTTGGTCTGGCCGGCTCAGGTGATTTAGGACCCAGAGATCTGTGAATATGGTCCAGTTCTATCCGTTGTTCTGGATCACGTTGGAGGTGACTTGTGAAATATTTTTGCGCCCAATTGTCTAACTGTGATGGCTCCACCGCTTCAGTGAGGCCTCTGATACGTAGGTTATTACGGCGGTGACAGTTCTTGATGTCATCTAAGTGGGTCAGGATGTCCTGTATCTGTACGGTGTGTTCTGATAAGACTTGTTGATGTGATTCTATATGGGAGAATATCTGTTCCTGTACCTCCTCTGTAGCTGCCACACGCTGGCCAATTTGCTTTACCTCTGTCTGTGTTGAGGCCATATCTTGTTTGTGGGACACCCTCAGTTTCCCCAATAGAGAATCCATCTCCTGCCTGGTTGGGATTGATCTGATATGTGCTTTCCAATCCCATTCCTCCTTCTGCACTTGGCCTGGATTATTTTTTTTCTCCCCTATTTCTGCGGGAGGTACCCAGACTGTTCTCTGGCTGAGGGATGCTGCTGTGGTGGAGATATGGGCTGCTCCCTGGGTGTTACAGACCTGTTCCCTGTAGCCACGGCAGTTTGGTTTGATGGAAGTGAGCTGAGGCCTTGTTCTGCCTGCAGCCCGTCCATGGAGCGTCGCGGTGGCTGGTGAGAGGATTCCTCAGCGTCCCCACTCACAGGACTCTGCAGGGCTGTGTTATGGCCGGAATCTGACCTGCTCACTTCTGTTTCTGGGTGCCGCGAGGTCGCTTCGCTGCAGGGCTGGTGAGCACTACTTACTGCTTCTGCGTCCGTCGGCGCCATCTTAGGTGGTGTGGCGGTGTCCAGCGGCGCTGCTGAAGAACCCAAAAAAGCGGGCTACATCAGCTCCTTCTTACTCTGGGGTCTGCGCGTACGTCGCCTGCCCCCTTCTGCAGACCATCCCACCGGCCTGGGACCCGGGGAGTTTGTTATATTCGGGGTTCTGTCGTGGGTTTGCGGGAGCATCGTCTTCTCCTTCCTTATCCTGCCATCGGCCAACTCCGCCCACCGGACTCTGCATAAATTAACTTTTTTATGATATTCTAATTTATTGAGATACCTTTCATCTCTATGCTCCCTCTCTGATTAATGCTCTCCTTACCCGGGCTGAGAGTTTTGGCTGGCAACCCACTTTTGGCGGGTTTGTTGTGGCACCATGTTGTTTCTATTTGATAATAATGGATTTGATGGTGCTTCGAGGGATCATCAGTGATTGGGATATTTATTTATTTATTTATTTTTAGAACAAAACCCTGACTTGTAGTTTTCAACAACTTTGTCGTTGACTTGTTTGGAGATCTCCTTCATGGTGTTAATTGGTTAGTGGTGCTTCTTGCTTAATGGTATTGCAGCTTTTGTGGCCTTTCAGAAAAGGTGTGCACTTATTGACAGATTGCACACAGGTGGACTTCCTTTCAGCAAGCTTGCGACTTATGAAAATAATTGTTTGCACTAGAAATTTTGTTGGGGCTTCGTAGCAAAAAGGGTGAATACATATGCACATGCCCACTTTTATTTTATCCCATAAATTTAATTTTTGCCTATATTTTTCTCACTTCACTTCCTGAATTTAGACTATTTAGTGCTGATGAATTACACACAAATTGGGTTACAAAAATATTTAAAAGAAGGGTGTCGCGTTTTTTTTTATTTTTGCATTAATAATAGTGATTATGAAATCAAGTATTTTTAATACAAAATTAAAATCACTGTCTATTTAGTTTTTATTTAATTCTAGTTTTACTGAAGCACTGGGGGCTGCCATCTTGGATTTGGTGTTTGTAACGACAGTTACTCACCTCCTTAATGGCAGCCCCCTTGGCATAGAGGACAGTCGTTGGATTTCGACCCCATTTAGTAACATAGAGAAGGCATCTGCTGTGAAATGGATGCGCCCACTGGGCTGTCCAGATCAAAGCAGAGGGAGGAGATCAGCGCCATCTTTGTGGTGCTCACAGCGTATGCTGTGTGCTACACTTTCCCCCTGTCACCCGCCGTGATGGATGGGTGAGTACCGACGCTGGGCATCGGTGATTGCACCGTTACTGATCCTGGCTACTCCCCACTCTGCTACACACCCCTCCCTCACTCTGTCATTCAGCCCCCTTCCCGCTCCGCCGTTTACACCAACGCCACTCAGCCCTCCTCCCCATGTGTGCTCACCTCGCGCCTCCGTTCGCTGCTGGTACTGTGATCTCTTACATCACAGACTGCCGTGGGCGCAGGTCTGAGGTGAGTGTATGCGGCTGGAAGCGGTGATCTGCAGCCTGAGTGGCACTGCACTATGGATGACCCCTCCTCACTGCATGTTACCTCGGACCTTCGATCCTGGCCGGTAGCACAGTGTATGGGGGCACGGGATAGTGAGGCATAGTGAGACAGCCAGCAGTGGGGCAAAGGGAGACAGCCAGCAACTGGGCATAGAGAGACAGCCAGCAGTGGGGCATAGGGAGGGAGACAGCAAGTAGCGGGGCATAGGGAGACAGCCAGCAGAGGGGCATAGGGAGACATCAGCAGCAGGGCATAAGGAGACAGCAGCTGGGCACAGGGAGACAGCCAGCAGCGGGCCATAGAGAGGGAGACAGCCAGCAGCGGGCCATAGGCAGGGAGACAGCCAGCAGCAGGGCATAGGGAGGGAGACAGACAGCAGCGGGGCATAGGGAGGGAGACAGCCAGCAGCAGGGCATAGGGAGGGAGATAGCCAGCAGCGGGGCATAGGGAGGAAGACAGCCAGCAGCGGGGCATAGGGAGGAAGACAGCCAGCAGCGGGGCATAGGGAGGAAGACAGCCAGCAGCGGGCCTTAGGGAGGGAGACAGCCAGCAGCGGGGCACAGGGAGGGAGACAGCCAGCAGCGGGGCACAGGGAGGGAGACAGCCAGCAGCGGGCCATAGGGAGGGAGACAGCCAGCAGTGGGGCACAAGGAGGGAGACAGTCAGCAGTGGGGCATAAGGAGGGAGACAGGCAGCTGCGGGGCATAGGCAGGGAGACAGCCAGCAGCATAGCATAGGGAGGGAGACAGCCAGCAGAGGGACAAAGGGATACAGAGGAGCACTATGCAGCTGTCCTCGGTGACAGTTTAGGCCGCTTTCACACTTCTGTTAATTTGCCTCAGTCACAATCCGTTGCTTTTGTAAACAACTGAATCCTGCAACAGAATCAGTTGTTTCCCATAGAATTGCATTACTGACGGATCGCGACTGATAGCTTTGCGTTGCATCCGCTGAGCAACTGATCAGTCGTGAAATGACTGAGCGGCCAGCGGAAGCAACTGACACTGTAACTTTTTTGGAGTATGAAAAAATGCAATGTGCTGGATTCCGTCGGTGTCCGTCGTTGGTTATAATGGAAGCCTATGGGGGTGGAATCCGTCTTTTACCAACTGAGCATGCTCAGATGTGTAAATTCCTTTCTGGTAAAATCTCTCTTTCTGCTTTTCAGATTCTATTCATTCTCTCTCTCTCTCTCTCTCCTTTTGTGACAGGCTGCACTGTGCCTCTGGGATTCTATTCATTTTTTTCTCTTCCAGTGTCAGTCTGCACTGTACCTCTGGGATTCTATTCATTCTCGCTCTTCCTGTGTCAGTCTGCACTGCGCCTCTGGGACTCTATTCATTCTCTCTTTCTCTTCTTGTATCAGTCTGCACTGTGTCTTTGGGACTCTCTTAATTCTCTGTCTTCCTATGTCAGTCTGCACTGTGCCTCTGGGATTCTATTCATTCCCTCTCTTCCTGTGTAAGTCTGCACTGTACCTCTGGGATTCTATTCATTCTCGCTCTTCCTGTGTCAGTCTGCACTGCGCCTCTGGGATTCTATTCATTCTCTCTTTCTCTTCTTGTATCAGTCTGCACTGTGTCTTTGGGACTCTCTTAATTCTCTGTCTTCCTATGTCAGTCTGCACTGTGCCTCTGGGATTCTATTCATTCCCTCTCTTCCTGTGTAAGTCTGCACTGTACCTCTGGGATTCTATTTATTCTCTCTCTCTCTTCTTGTGTCAGTCTGCACTGTGCCTCTGTAATTCTCTTCATTCTCTCTCTTCCTGTGTAAGTCTGCACTGCGCCCCTGGGATTCTATTCATTCTCTCTCTCTTTCCCTATGTCAATCTGCACTGCGCCTCTGGGATTCTATTCATTCTCTCTCTCTCCCCTTGTGTAAGTTTGCACTGTACCTCTGGGATTCTATTCATTCTCTCTCTCTTTCCCTGTCAATCTGCATTGCGCCTCTGGGATTCTATTCATTCTCTCTCTTTTTCCCTATGTCAATCTGCACTGTGCCTCTGGGATTCTATTCATTCTCTCTCTCTCCACTTGTGTCAGTCTGCACTATACCTCCGGGATTCTATTCATTCTCTATCTTCCTGTGTCAGTCTGCACTGTGCCTCTGGGTTTCTCTTCATTATCTCTCTTCCTGTGTCAGTCTGCACTGCGCCCCCGGGATTCTATTCATTCTCTCTTTCCCTACGTCAATCTGAACTGCGCCTCTGGGATTCTATTAATTCTCTTGCTCTTTCCCTATGTCAATCTGCACTGTGCCTTTGGATTCTATTCATTCTCTTTCTCTTCTTGTGTCAGTCGGCACTGTGCCTCTGGGATTCTATTCATTCTCTCTCTTTCCCTATGTCAATCTGCACTGCGCCTCTGGGATTCTATTCATTCTCTCTCTCCCCTTGTGTCAGTCTGCACTGTGCCTCTGGGATTCTATTCATTCTCTCTCTCTCTTCTTGTGTCAGTCTGCACTGTGCCTCTGGGATTCTATTCATTCTCTCCCTCTTTTCCTATGTCAATCTGCACTGTGCCTCTGGGATTCTATTCATTCTCTCTCTTTCCCTATGTCAATCTGCACTGCGCCTCTGGGATTCTATTCATTCTCTCTCTCCCCTTGTGTCAGTCTGCACTGTGCATCTGGGATTCTATTCATTCTCGCTCTCTCTCTCTTCTTGTGTCAGTCTGCACTGTGCCTCTGGGATTCTTTTCATTCTCTCTCTCTTTCCCTATGTCAATCTGCACTGCGCCTCTGGGATTCTATTCATTCTCTCTCTCCCCTTGTGTCAGTCTGCACTGTGCATCTGGGATTCTATTCATTCTCGCTCTCTCTCTCTTCTTGTGTCAGTCTGCACTGTGCCTCTGGGATTCTTTTCATTCTCTCTCTCTTTCCCTATGTCAATCTGCACTGCACCACTGGGATTCTATTCATTCTCCCTCTCTTTCCCTATGTCAATCTGCACTGCGCCTGTGGGATTCTATTCATTCTCTCTCTCTTCTTGTGTCAGTCTGCACTGTGCCTCTGGGATTCTATTCATTCTCTCTCTCTTCTTGTGTCAGTCGGCACTGTGCCTCTGGGATTCTATTCATTCTCTCTCTCTTTTCCTATGTCAATCTGCACTGTGCCTCTGGGATTCTATTCATTCTCTCTCTTTCCCTATGTCAATCTGCACTGCGCCTCTGGGATTCTATTCATTCTCTCTCTCTCTCTCTTCTTGTGTCACTCTGCACTGTGCCTCTGGGATTCTTTTCATTCTCTCTCTCTTTCCCTATGTCAATCTGCATTGCGCCTCTGGGATTCTATTCATTCTCTCTCTTTTTCCCTATGTCAATCTGCACTGTGCCTCTGGGATTCTATTCATTCTCTCTCTCTCCACTTGTGTCAGTCTGCACTATACCTCCGGGATTCTATTCATTCTCTATCTTCCTGTGTCAGTCTGCACTGTGCCTCTGGGTTTCTCTTCATTATCTCTCTTCCTGTGTCAGTCTGCACTGCGCCCCTGGGATTCTATTCATTCTCTCTTTCCCTACGTCAATCTGCACTGCGCCTCTGGGATTCTATTAATTCTCTTGCTCTTTCCCTATGTCAATCTGCACTGTGCCTTTGGATTCTATTCATTCTCTCTCTCTTCTTGTGTCAGTCAGCACTGTGCCTCTGGGATTCTATTCATTCTCTCTCTTTCCCTATGTCAATCTGCACTGCGCCTCTGGGATTCTATTCATTCTCTCTCTCCCCTTGTGTCAGTCTGCACTGTGCCTCTGGGATTCTATTCATTCTCTCTCTCTCTTCTTGTGTCAGTCTGCACTGTGCCTCTGGGATTCTTTTCATTCTCTCTCTCTTTCCCTATGTCAATCTGCACTGCACCTCTGGGATTCTATTCATTCTCCCTCTCTTTCCCTATGTCAATCTGCACTGCGCCTGTGGGATTCTATTCATTCTCTCTCTCTTTCCCTATGTCTATCTGCACAGCACCTCTTGGATTCTATTCATTCTCTCTCTCTCTCTTTCCCTATGTCAATCTGCACTGTGCCTCTGGGATTCTGTTCATTCTCTCTCTTCCTGTGACCGCATTATCCCGCACATACGCAGACGAGTACATCTCGTCCTCACAGCAGCAGAAATAGGGAACAGGAGTGATGCAACCGCATCTCACTGCGCAGGAGCCGACAGGTGCCCTTACTTCTGGTGATGTGGCGCCCCTGACCTGGTCAGGCACCACTGAGTACTGCACCCATGCTGGGGACAGTACAATACAGGTAATCCAGAAGGCTGACCGGGGTGTGGAACACAGGCGCATAGTGATCAGGCCTCACACATGTACCCATGAGAGGACCCCTGGGGGTCCCAGGAGGGGGCAAAGCCTATACCTCCACTGGAATAGTGGCAGGGGGTCAAAAGCCTCCATCTCCTCTCAAGGGGTGTGGTGGAGAGTCTGGTTGCTAGGTGGCGTAGGCAAGAACAGGAGAGGAGGAGCAGTGAGTCAGTTAGAGGAGAACTCCAGAGGGCTCAGTGAGGAGCAGACCTGTGGGGTTGATGCTGTCTAACAGCGCCCGCGCAGTGGCTACTGACGGGGGAGAACGGTCAACTAGGAGTGCTACCTGAAAGCCAGCTTCAGCTAGAGAGAAAGCACGGAGTGGGAAGTAAGGAGACTGCTAGAGAGCACCAGGCCCAACCGGGCGGCAGATCCCGAAGCGAAGATAGATCCAGCTTTCTTCTGCTAAACCTGCCGGTGTGGGGCTCTCAAAGCCCACACCACAACACCACAAAAGCCGCAGCCACGTAACCGCAGTGAGGGCCCATAGGTCACAGGAGGCAAGCAGCTGGAGTGGCCTGGTCCGGGGAACAAGCAAACGGCAAACAAAAGGGGGAGAGAGGCTGCAGCATCTTCCCTGGGTGACCCCCATAGGGACTCAAAGTCGGGGTCACCCCAAACCACCAAGGGCTAAGGAAGGCGAGTCAGTAGTCACCCTCATAAAGTCAGCCTGAAGGATACCCGGTTCCCATCTGGTTCATCCCAGCTACGCCCGGGCTACTCACCCTGCCATCAAATGTGAGTAAAGCCCTTGAAAGACAGTTCTGCCTGTGTGAGTCATTCTGCGACTTGTGGTACTACAAACCTACACAGGGCCCTGGGGCTTGCCTCACTCTCAGGAGGCTACTACATCCGACTGCACCCACCATCAGCCCCAGGCGTCCCCTAACCTGCAGTGGCGGTCCCCACTGACCGCAATACTGAGAGTGGCGTCACGATCAAAACCGAAGATTCCCTACCTGTGACCAGAACCAGCTACGTGGAGTCCCTGAAGGTATGCACCGACACAACACCTGTGGGGCTTCACATCTGGCGTCACGAACAGGATAAGGACTAGACCTGTCCAGACAGGTGACCATGTGCCTGGGCGGTCCGCTTGAAAAATTGGAAGCGCCGCCATATTGCCACCATGAAAAGCGCGCTGAAAAACAACAGCAGCCCGCGCTGGAAGAAGTTACCGCCCACGAAGAGGTGTGGCTACCCAGAGATCCCCTGGAGAGTTCTGAGCTTGCCAGCAAAGAGAGCGGAAGCGTCCGGAGACGGCGGAGCAGAAGAGAAGCCAGCAGCTTGCTAATGAAGATGGCGTCTGAGAGCAGAGATCCAGAGCCAGGCTCCGCTGCCTGGTGGTGTCGGGAGCTTGCTGAGTTCTGCGATCAACTGGAAGCCAGGGTCGGAAGGCTGATCAGAGAGGGACGCGAGGAGTTCCTATGGATGACCGCGGCGGTTCGGGCCTACGAGGAGAGAGCCGCGCACCGAGTGCCAGATCGGGCGGTGACAACTCAGACCCCGATGCTGCCAACGATGGGTGAGTCGAGTGATGCCCCGGCTAGCGCAAGTGCCCCGACCCCTACTGCCACGCCCGCGGTCCCTGAAGAGGCGCCCGGCGCGGCGACGCTGAACCAGGCCGCAGCCACGCCAGGTGCGGCCCGCCAAGACCCGGCCGCCGCAGCGATGCCCTGCTCGGCCCACCAAGACCCGGTCCCTGCAGCGATGCCCAGCCCAGCCTGCACAGACCCCATCGCAGCTGCGACGTCGATCCAGGCCGCCGCCATGCCAGGCGCGGCCCGCCAAGACCAGGCCGCCGCCATACAGGGCGCGGCCCGCCAAGACCAGGCCGCCGCCATGCCAGGCGCGGCCCGCCAAGACAAGGCTGACGTACCATTTACCCCGGCCTGCAAGGCCAGAGCAGCCACCGCTCCCCAGCCTAAGGAAGTCCCTACTAGGAAATCCCTGGTAGGTGAGGACTCCGCATACTGGCAGCTAAAAGCCGACCTGGAAGCTAAGTTCCCACGGGAGATGGTGGAGCGGTACATGCTCCCTCCGCACACCCCAAAGAGTATCCCGACAGCTCCTGCAGCAACCACGGCAAAGAGTTCCCCACCTGGGCCGGCAGAAAGAAGTCCATCCCCAGCACTGCTACCCAAGGAGTGCCAGGAAGAACTAAGGGGGGGAGGAGGCCAGGAGGTTGAGGGGCTGACTCCAGAGCCATACCCAGAGCCAGAGATGCTGCCCTATTCTCGCTGGGATGAGGAAGACCTGACACCATCTGCAGAAGAAGAACTGCCCAAAAGCCTTACCTGGGAGTTTGTGAGCTGCACCCTACAGAATCCAGCCCGTAAGACACACCGCAACAGAACGCAACTATCCTCTGCACCGTCATCTCCAGAGCAGAGAGAAGTCACCGTCAGAGACCTGCAAGAAAAACGAGCCCTGAGAAGGTCCAAAGCCCAGGCCAGAGGACCCCTTTTCAGAGGAGTAGTGGAGGATTTTAATCTGAGAAGTGGATACGGATTCATCGTAGCACCTGGTATCAAAGAAGGGATATTTGTCAACAGAAGAGATGTGAGAGCTCATCTGCCTCGAGGACACCCTGGCAGAAATCTAAAGATGGGAGATTCAGTCCAGTTTACTATGCATCAAGGCGAAAGAGGATTGTATGCCCTGGACGTAACACAAAGTCCTAAAGAAAGAGAAGGAAGACAAAGCAGAGAAAAAGAACCTACGGATGAGACGACCACAGACGACGATAAAGAGCAGGAAAGCAGCAGGTGCCACCGCCATACAGGCTCAAGCCCTGGTAAAGAGGAGTAAAGTAAAGTAAAAGAAAGAAGTTACCAGATGAAGTTTTGAAAAGTTTTGGTTTGCAACGTTCTCAAGTTCAAGTATGTGCCCACAAAAACTATTGTGAGAAAAAAACCATAAACCTTAAGGCTATGAACTGGCTATAGCCACAAACTCTCGCAGTGTAAATAGTTACACCAAAAGGGCACCACCACCACCAGAGTCAGCCTGTTTAGGGGCTTGGCTCGTCTGCAACCAGGAGGAGCCCGTCCGTATATAGGGCCTTGGCTCACCTGCGATCAGAGAGCACGCCTGTTTATGGGGCCTTGGCTCACCACCACAAAGAGGGTACCTGGTCAGCACCAACTGTGGAGGCCGCCTCTGCATCCTGCTAGAAGAGGCTGAAGGCGCGGATCCACCAGGCCAGGTATACCCTGAAAACCACCAGCCCATGTAAGCCGCCTCTACATCCTGCCAGAAGTGGCTGAAGTCGCGGCCAACGTGAAAGGGTTTTGGGTGGGTTAACGGACTTGTGGGTGGAGGGTGGTGATGTATGGTACCTGGTGCTTTTAAAAATGTTTTACATGTTTTAATGTTTTATGCATTTTAAAATGTTGTCTTGCAGCCCGAGGACGTGCTGGTGATAACTAAGGGGGAATGTGGCGCCCCTGACCTGGTCAGGCACCACTGAGTACTGCACCCATGCTGGGGACAGTACAATACAGGTAATCCAGAAGGCTGACCGGGGTGTGGAACACAGGCGCATAGTGATCAGGCCTCACACATGTACCCATGAGAGGACCCCTGGGGGTCCCAGGAGGGGGCAAAGCCTATACCTCCACTGGAATAGTGGCAGGGGGTCAAAAGCCTCCATCTCCTCTCAAGGGGTGTGGTGGAGAGTCTGGTTGCTAGGTGGCGTAGGCAAGAACAGGAGAGGAGGAGCAGTGAGTCAGTTAGAGGAGAACTCCAGAGGGCTCAGTGAGGAGCAGACCTGTGGGGTTGATGCTGTCTAACAGCGCCCGCGCAGTGGCTACTGACGGGGGAGAACGGTCAACTAGGAGTGCTACCTGAAAGCCAGCTTCAGCTAGAGAGAAAGCACGGAGTGGGAAGTAAGGAGACTGCTAGAGAGCACCAGGCCCAACCGGGCGGCAGATCCCGAAGCGAAGATAGATCCAGCTTTCTTCTGCTAAACCTGCCGGTGTGGGGCTCTCAAAGCCCACACCACAACACCACAAAAGCCGCAGCCACGTAACCGCAGTGAGGGCCCATAGGTCACAGGAGGCAAGCAGCTGGAGTGGCCTGGTCCGGGGAACAAGCAAACGGCAAACAAAAGGGGGAGAGAGGCTGCAGCATCTTCCCTGGGTGACCCCCATAGGGACTCAAAGTCGGGGTCACCCCAAACCACCAAGGGCTAAGGAAGGCGAGTCAGTAGTCACCCTCATAAAGTCAGCCTGAAGGATACCCGGTTCCCATCTGGTTCATCCCAGCTACGCCCGGGCTACTCACCCTGCCATCAAATGTGAGTAAAGCCCTTGAAAGACAGTTCTGCCTGTGTGAGTCATTCTGCGACTTGTGGTACTACAAACCTACACAGGGCCCTGGGGCTTGCCTCACTCTCAGGAGGCTACTACATCCGACTGCACCCACCATCAGCCCCAGGCGTCCCCTAACCTGCAGTGGCGGTCCCCACTGACCGCAATACTGAGAGTGGCGTCACGATCAAAACCGAAGATTCCCTACCTGTGACCAGAACCAGCTACGTGGAGTCCCTGAAGGTATGCACCGACACAACACCTGTGGGGCTTCACAGTGACATCAGGAGATGTAAACTGCAATCTCCTTACACCTCATCACAGACACAGCAGCTACAGCGCAGGAGCACAAGCTTATCACATATATGGTAATGACCACTCCACTCTCCCACTACCACCAATTGACGGTTACTAACCCTGACACTTTGTCTTTTAGCCCCTATGGTGACATCACCAGAGGCTCATTTCTACACTAAGTGGAACTCACACAGGCTTCTACCAAGGTGAATCCACTCCTATATTATGATATGGCAGTTGATATACTGGGGGAGACCAACTGTGTTATGCCTGTTTGTATGTTACTAACATTAGATTGAATACAACGGAACTTCATTGTGATTGTACTGCTACTTTATAATCAATTTATTGGGGAGCCATATATGAGTCGATGGTAATGACTTTTGATAATGACTCATTCACATGACTGTTCCGTTTTGCAGTCCACAAAAAACGGTCCTGTTTTTTCACGGATGCATCCGTGTGACAACCGCATCCATCCTGTTCCATTCCGTATACGGTCCGTGTGTCATCCGTGTGTCTTCTGGGGTTTTTTGCGGACTGCAAAAAAGTGGAAAGAGAGTTACATGCAGTCCAAGGTATCTGGCCAGAAGCTGGTCCCCATATAAAGTCTATGGGGAACAGAATCTGGGGAAAAGGGGTAAGAACAAGCGCTACACACTCACCGATCACCGGGGCGGCTGTCACACTGCTCCCACAGCAGCTCTTTGATCTTGCCGGGCTGGCCGCTCATTAGGCTCATACATATTCACTCCTTCCCCATCTGTGATTGGTTACAGTCAAAAATGCCCCCACGCTGAGTGACAGCTGTCTGACTGCAACAAATCACAGCCGCCGGTGGGCGGGTCTATATCGTATAGTACAATAAATAAATAAATAATTAAAAAAAAAACAGTTTCCGGTCCCCCCAATTTTGATATCAGCCAAGATAAAGCCTCACAGCTGCTGGCTGGTATACTCAGGCTGGGGAGACCCACGTCATTGGGAGTCCCCCCTGCCTAAAAATATCAGCCAGCATCCGGCTGGAATTGCTGCATCCATTAGATGCAACAGTCTCGGGACTTTACCTGGCTCATCCCGAATGCCCTGGTGTGGTGGCAAACGGGGTAATATATGGGGTTGATACCAGATGTGTAATGTCACCTGGCATCAAGCCCAGAGGTTAGTGATGTCATGGCGTCTATCAGTCAGTATATCAGTATTATCTAACCCAGTCAGCAATAAAAAAAAATAGACGACAAACAGATTTTTATTTGAAAAAACACTCTGCAAAACTCTTTCACCAATTTATTGGGAAGAAAAAACAAATCCTGGTCCGGCATAATCCAATAAGGGGGTCCCACGACGATCCATACAGTCCCAGTCATTGAAGAACAGAATGTTCCCCACTGGCTGGGAGAGCAGTGCAGTGACCTGAGCTAACATCATCAGGTCAGCCTAAGTCACTGCAGGGCATGACCAGCGCTGACTTCATGAGGTTAGCTAGGTACATTACCTGCGGTGATGGAAGCCGCTGCACTCCTGACGGCAACACTCATCATTGAGTTCAATGACCGCCGCGTTCACAAAGAAGTATTGCGAGCGGCCCGTGACGTCACCGCTAGTCACAGTCTCGGGCTGCCCACGAGAGGTGATCAGAGAACGCGGCGGGCATAGAAGTCAGTGACGAGTGTTGACGTCAGGAGTGCAGGAATTCATCACCGCAGGTAATGAACTTTACTAACCTCCTGACAGCAACACTCATCATCCCCACGGCTGCTCGCACTGCTTTGCGGGCAGATGCTGACACTGGAATGCAACATTTCTGGAATGCAACATTTAACGCAGACTGCATTTGTACATCTGTTTTGTCATGATAAACACTTGTTGTATTCTGATTTTGATGGATAAAATGAATATTATTGTTACTACTTTGGTTTGTGGCTTTATGTCACCATTTTGTTTTTTCACTTTTTTGTATAGCGACTCGCGAACAAGACCCTTTCGGTCGATACATCGATACAGTCACCCACATACATGTAAAAGCTCTCACATAAAATACTTTGTTTGCATCCATACTGGATTAAGAGTGTGCAGTGGTTATAAATAGAGTGAATTTTGGTTAACCATAACCCGTCCACTCACACCTCACCTTTGTAAGAGTGTGCGCGCCAATTAATTTGAAGATTACTAGTCCCTTTGGCTGTAGCACCAACCGCATAGATGTCAATGGAAATCTTGGCTGTGTCTTGTACCTGGGTGTGGGTTTTTGGTGGTGACAAGGAGGGTGGACAAATTTTGTGACTACCTGGTTTTGCCAGGGCGTAACACAAGAACCACCAACTCTTTCCTTCTTGATACAGGGGATTTCCTTAACAAATTGCTTAACTTGCACTAAATCCCGATAGATAGCATATTGGTGACAATGGATGTGAATAGCTTTTACACATCAATCACACATGAAGGGGTATACAAGCTACACTCAGAACACTAGAAGAAACAGGTATGACCAGTGAAAAATTACAGTTCTGCATAGAACTGTTAGACATCGTCCTAAAGGACAATTTCTTTCTTTTTGGAGATGATTGGTACATATAGTCATGCGGTACTGCCATGGGGTCGAATGTGGCACTGGCATACGCAAATCTATATATGAACAGCTTTGAGAAGACACATATTTACACCAACCCCCTATTCAGGCAACATGCTCTATATTGATATTGACCCGCACCCAGGGCCGTAGGGTACTCGGTTCCGGGCGTTGGATAATGGCATTATGTCACGGGGGCCTGTGCCCGGTCCCGTGGCCCTGGTGGTTGCTGAAAGTCAGTAAATAATAATAATAATAATAATAATAATAAAAAAAATTAAATAAATAAATAATAAAATAATTATAAAAAAAAATAAAAGTATTTTGTGACGCCACCTATGGTTCCAGTATGGTTACTGGGGCTGCAGGTCAGATCTCTGAAGTGATGGTTAGGCAGCCAGTTGTTTATGCTTCCCGTAGGTGAAGGGAGATCCCCAGGGCAGTTTTTTGTAGCCTTACATAAATATGGCAGTTTGTCTTTACAGCTTTTTCAACTGTCACTTTAGTGCAGCAGCCTATGGCTCCTCAGATCAGAGAAATAAAGTATGTCACACCAATTCATTAACTCTGACCAGGTTTTACTTGCAGGTGTTATTAAAAAGGGGTTCAGTTTCTGATGTGACAGTTTTTGGGTAATCTGGGAACAGTTCAGGATCTCTGCACCAGGTTAGTTGTGTGGCCTCCCTGCTGCGCTGTGTCTCTCCTTGGTACTAGGTTGCCTGGAGCTATACCTTGTCCCTCTCTCACTGTCTTCACCTGTATGGCAGGCGGCGGGAGCTTCTCTAAGGAGCATTGCTGTACTCACTGTGGTCCCTCAGCTCTGTGTAGCGGCTTTGCCTTCAGGTGCTGCTGCGGCCAAGAGATCTGCAGTCTCCCTGGCCCCTGGTCTTTATTGCTGGGCAGATTAGATCCCTCACAATCTCGGACACCGGTGTCCGGTAATCAGCGCTGTTCCTCAGGCATAAACCGATCTGGCTCAACCTCCCCGGTCACTCCTCTTTTGCCTCACTTCTGGATCCCTCAGTCTGTCACACAGCTACTCGTACGGGCTAAATACAGCCCTCTCCATTTTGATGTCTTACCTCTCCTCGCTCGAGCTCAAGTCCAACTGTCAACTGTCTCTCTGACTCCGCCTCCAAACCTGGATTTAAACGGGACTTCATCTGAACTCGGTTTGTAGAGCTCCCCCTCCAGGCTTGGAGTGGAAGTGTTGTTTGTGGGATTACCTGATGTGGAGATCCTTCCCTGTCCCAGGTACAGGTATATTTGTGGCAACTGAACCCTGGGGTGCCACAATATTGCTTTATAGATGATGTGTTCAGTATTTAGCGGGGAGATAGGAGCAGCCTAGAAACCTTCTTTCGTCCAGGCCAGGTCTTACATTTACACTGAATATAGATCTGAGCGAGGTAGCCTTTTTGAACACACAAGTATCCAAAAAACGCAATGGTGCTTTGATTAGACATATACTCCAAACCCACAGACTGCAAAGGACTGTTATCATATAAGAGTTGCCATTCACGATCTACTAAAAATAGTTTACCTCAGTCCCAATTCAACTGGGTTACACACACTGTCTCTGACCCAACCAAGGTGCCTCTCTGCTTGGAGGAAATGTCTGCGAAATTTCGTGTTTAACATTATCCCACTCCTTAGAATGGAAAAAAACCACATGCTAGAACTCGGAACCAATACCGATCTGACCCCCAAGAGACAGGATCGATTACCCTTTGTACACGAATACCACCCCTCGATACCCAAAATCTACACTATAATCAGAGAATACTGGTCACTATTACTCAAGGCATACCCCAACATTGAAACTTTTAAAGTCACCTCCCTTAATGTGTACTAAAAGACCCAAAAACCTTAAGGACGGATTGTTCCGGGCAAATATTGGCACCCAGAGACATCTGACAGAAACTTTTTTTACAGACAAAACATATAGGCACCCCCTCCATATACCACACCTGTAATAAACTACACCACTACACCCCCCCATATACACCTGTATTATACTACACCCCCTCCATATACCTGTAATATACTACACCCCCATATACACCTGTATTATACTACACCACTATATAATACACCTGCGATATACTACATCATTACACCCCTATATACTACACCTGTAATATACTACATCACTACACCCCATATACTACACCTGTAATATAGTACACCCCCATATAGTACACCTGTAAAATACTACACCTCCATATAGTACACCTGTAATATACTACATCACTACACCCCATATACTACACCTGTAATATACTACACCCCTATATACACCTGTAATATACTACATCACTACACCCCTATATACTACACCTGTAATATACTACATCACTACACCCCTATATACACCTGTAATATAGTACACCCCCATATAGTACACCTGTAAAATACTACACCTCCATATAGCACACCTGTAATATACTACATCACTACACCCCTATATACTACACCTGTAATATACTACATCACTACACCCCATATACTACACCTGTAATATAGTACACCCCCATATAGTACACCTGTAATATACTACACCTCCATATAGCACACCTGTAATATACTACACCTCCATATAGCACACCTGTAATATACTACACATCCATATAGCACACTTGTAATATACTACATCACTACATCCCTATATACTACACCTGTAATATACTACACCTCCATATAGCACACCTGTAATATACTACACCTCCATATAGCACACCTGTAATATACTACACCTCCATATAGTACACCTGTAATATACTACATCACTACATCCCTATATACTACACCTGTAATATACTACACCTCCATATAGCACACCTGTAATATACTACACCTCCATATAGCACACCTGTAATATACTACACCTCCATATAGTACACCTGTAATATACTACATCACTACATCCCTATATACTACACCTGTAATATACTACACCTCCATATAGCACACCTGTAATATACTACACCTCCATAGAGCACACCTGTAATATACACCTCCATAGAGCACACCTGTAATATACTACGCCTCCATATAGCACACCTGTAATATACTACATCACTATACCCCCATATACTACACCACTATATACAACACCTCCATATAGCACACCTGTAATATTCTACACCTCCATATAGCACACCTGTAATATACTATACCCCCATATGTCACACACCCTGCTCCCCATACAGCCTGCACCCCCATATCACACACACTACACCCCCATATGTCACACACCCTGCTCCCCATACAGCCTGCACCCCCATATCACACACACTACACCCCCATATGTCACACACCCTGCTCCCCATACAGCCTGCACCCCCATATCACACACACTACACCCCCATATGTCACACACCCTGCTCCCCATACAACCTGCACCCCCATATCTCACACACCCTGCTCCCCATACAGCCTGCACCCCCCAGATCACACACACTACACCCCGATATGTCACACACCCTGCTCCCCATACAGCCTGCACCCCCATATCTCACACACCCTGCTCCCCATACAGCCTGCACCCCCCAGATCACACAAACTACACCCCGATATATCACACTCCCTACCCACATATCTCACCCTGCCTGTACCCCAACTTACCCCTCTCAAACACTCTGCACCCCTTCGTCTGCAGCCCTCATATGCCACTCACTCTGGAACTCCATCTTCCCTCATATGCCACTCACCCTGCAGCCCCCTCCCCCCTCATGTCCCCTCTTTTCTTATTACCAGTGATCATGTGTCCACATCTCCTTCAGGATTCAGTATCTTTGCTTTCTGCCCGGCATCCCGTGTCTCCTCCCATACAGTCACATGGGCGTGACGTCATCGCAGGTCCTGCAGGATGAATTATTCCGTCTGCTGTGCTGCTCCTTCTCCTGCCGGGCGGGAACTTTTGAAATGACACACGCAGCGCAGTACTGATAACATCAGAGCGCGCGCGTGTGTCACTGACAATTAGTGCTGGCAGGGAACAGAGGAGAGACTCCTGCGTTCCGCTGCCTGCACTTACTGTGCGGACCTGCAGGATCTCTCCCTGCTCGGCACGCTGCAGCCCGGCTCCACTGCACCGGCTGAAGACGGGCGGGCCGGTCACAGAGAGTAGGCGGGCCGGATGTGGCCCGCGGGCCGCCCCTTGCCCAGGTCTGCTCTAACATCATTAGAGGGGATGTGGTTACACATCCAATGACAGGCATGACATATCCCATCAGGGGGTTATTATTAGGGATGAGCGAATGCATTCGCCACTATTCGGTATCCGACGAATAATGGGGTATTCGAGGTATTCGCTACCCGAAGGGTAATATGGTATTCGCTTCGATACTTTCATTTTCATTTCTGACTTCCTTTTTCCAGCCAATGAACACATCTGATGTTGCTTGCCCTCACAGTAACGCCGCAGCCATCTTTGTTGTGGTGTTACTGTGATTGGCTTGGCCGCACAGCTTCATAGGGGCTATATAAGCCAGTGGCCATTTTGGTCAGTCGGCCTCTCCCTCTCTCTTTCTTACTCACCAATCATGAGCGCAGTGTTGCATGGCTGTCACACTGTGGTGGGTTCTCCAGCTTTTGAAAATGCCGGCCACTCATTATTCCATCTCATATTCCCTGCTTCTCCTGCCAACCGGCGCCTATGATTGGTTGCAGTCAGACACACCCCCACGCTGAGTGACAGCTGTCTCACTGCAACCAATCACAGCCGCCGGTGGGCGGGTCAATATTATGTAGTAAAATAAATAAATAAATAATTTAAAACAACGACATGCGGTCCCCCCCCAAATGATACCCAGCCGAGGTAAGCACACAGCAGCGGGCCGGTATTCTCAGGCTGGGGGGGGCAAGGGCCATGGTTACGACCCCCCTCTTGCAGCCGAGAATATCAGCCCGCTGCTGCCCTGAGAATGGTGGGCAGTGTAGTGCATAATGAAACTGCCCCAGACTGTGCAGCAAGGGGTTAACGTCCAATGCTGTATTTCTCCAGCCCCCTCTCCCGTCCACTTCCTGCTCTTCCTGTGTTTGGGAGAGGACACCATCCCGGCCCCTCCCGATTTCCCAATCCCACCTATAGGGTGTAATTGCTACCTATATATTGGGGTCCGGGGCGGTGTCCGGCCTCTTCCCCTGGTATCCCAGGATCCGGCAGCAGCTCTGCCCGGTGGAAGCAGGAGAAACCCGATGGACCCTCAGATCGAGACGCTGCGGGCCCATGCGCGGCAGGAAGGTGAGAGATGGCTGGCCCGTTTATTTGCGGAGCTCAGCTGTCCTCAGTCATAGTTAGGGGATGCACTGCCGAGCGCTGCAGTGCCTGCTGGGGAAATGTCTTTTCCCTCGGGTGCTGTACCGCCGCTCGTCACGATGCTCCTGCCCCCCCTAAATGATTCAGACCGTCTGCGCACCCGGTCTCTGTCTCCGGAGGCCGCAGCAGCAGAGAGCGGAATTTGGCCACGCCCACTTCCCCTCCTGTTCTCTTACGTGAGCCAGTGTTCTTCCCAGCGCCGCCATCTTACCCCCTTCGGTCGGATTTCCAGGCGTGCTCTGCTCCACGTGCGTCCTCTGCTCCTTCCCTGTCCCTCCTTCCAGCAGCTGCAGCAGGCTTTAATACACTCCCCTCGAGTGTCGCTCCCTCACCCCCCCCTGCTGTTTCCACAGCACAGTTTATGTCACCTCCCCTCACCTCCTCTACAGCTCCCAGCACGTTTAGTTCACTGATACAAACAGGGCCGTATTTGCCACTAGGCACCCGTGGTCCCGTGCCTAGGGCGGCACGTTGCGGGGGGGCGGCACTTTCTGGCAGCAAAAAAAAAAAAAAAATAAATAAAAATATATAAATTTTTTTTTTTTTTTTACATCCCCGCCCCCCGCCCCTCCCTCCGTTGCACTTCGCTGTGTTCTCGGGGGGGAGGGGGGGTTGAGAGGGAGAGGAAAGGCGCACTTCTGTCTCTTTAAATACACGGAGGGCGCCAGGCATAGTGAGCTGATTAACCCCGGAAGTTCCATCGTCTGCACTTCCGGGTCAGAGGCGCGCGGGCGCGCCAATCAGCTCACTGCCCCGTGCTGCAGCGTCCAATTCTGCAGACAACACACGCCGCGGAGGAGGACGCAGCTGGAGCCAGCCAGAAGAGGATAATAGCAGAGCAGGGCAGCAGGCACCGGAGCAGGTATGCGTAAGGCAGAGCCTAGAATGTATGGGCACCTTACAGGTTAGTTGATGATCGTTGCGATGCCTCTTTTTGTCTGGGGGGAGGCTGGGAAAAGAGAGAGGCTGGGAAAAGAGAGAGGCTGGGGGGAGGCTGGGAAAAGAGAGAGGCTGGGGGGAGGCTGGGAAAAGAGAGAGGCTGGGGGGAGGCTGGGAAAAGAGAGAGGCTGGGGGGAGGCTGGGAAGAGAGAGGCTGAGGCTGGGGGGGAGGCTGGGAAGAGAGAGAGGCTGGGGGGGAGGCTGGGAAAAGAGAGGCTGGGGGGAGGCTGGGAAAAGAGAGAGGCTGGGGGGAGGCTGGGAAAAGAGAGAGGCTGGGGGGAGGCTGGGAAAAGAGAGAGGCTGGGGGGAGGCTGGGAAGAGAGAGGTTGAGGCTGGGGGGGGAGGCTGGGAAGAGAGAGAGGCTGGGGGGGAGGCTGGGAAGAGAGAGAGGCTGGGGGGGAGGCTGGGAAGAGAGAGAGGCTGGGGGGAGGCTGGGAAAAGAGAGAGGCTGGGGGGAGGCTGGGAAAAGAGAGAGGCTGGGGGGAGGCTGGGAAGAGAGAGAGGCTGAGGCTGGGGGGAGAGAGGCTGAGGCTGGGGGGGAGGCTGGGGGGGAGAGAGGCTGAGGCTGGGGGGGAGGCTGGGAAGAGAGAGAGGCTGAGGCTGGGGGAAGAGAGGCTGAGGCTGGGGGGAGAGAGGCTGAGGCTGGGGGGGAGGCTGGGAAGAGAGAGAGGCTGAGGCTGGGGGGAGAGAGGCTGAGGCTGGGGGGGAGGCTGGGGGGAGAGAGGCTGAGGCTGGGGGGAGAGAGGCTGAGGCTGGGGGGAGGCTGGGGGGAGAGAGAGGCTGAGGCTGGGGGGGAGGCTGGGGGGAGAGAGAGGCTGAGGCTGGGGGAGAGAGAGGCTGAGGCTGGGGAGAGAGAGAGGCTGAGGCTGGGGGGGAGGCTGGGGGGAGAGAGAGGCTGAGGCTGGGGGGGAGGCTGGGGGAGAGAGAGGCTGAGGCTGGGGGGAGGCTGGGGGGAGAGAGAGGCTGAGGCTGGGGGGAGGCTGGGGGGAGAGAGAGACTGAGGCTGGGGGGGAGGCTGGGGGGAGAGAGAGGCTGAGGCTGGAGGGGAGGCTGGGGGGAGAGAGAGGCTGAGGCTGGGGGGGAGGCTGGGGGGAGAGAGGCTGAGGCTGGGGGGGAGGCTGGGGGGGAGGCTGGGGAGAGAGAGAGGCTGAGGCTGGGGGGGAGGCTGGGGAGAGAGAGAGGCTGAGGCTGGGGGGAGGCTGGGGGGAGAGAGAGGCTGAGGCTTGGGGGGAGGCTGGGGGGAGAGGCTGAGGCTGGGGGGGAGGCTGGGGGGAGAGGCTGAGGCTGGGGGGGAGGCTGGGGGGAGAGAGGCTGAGGCTGGGGGGGAGGCTGGGGGGAGAGAGGCTGAGGCTGGGGGGGAGGCTGGGGGGAGAGAGGCTGAGGCTGGGGGGGGAGGCTGGGGGGAGAGAGGCTGAGGCTGGGGGGGAGGCTGGGGGGAGAGAGGCTGAGGCTGGGGGGGAGGCTGGGGGGAGAGAGGCTGAGGCTGGGGGGGGAGGCTGGGGGGAGAGAGAGGCTGAGGCTGGGGGGGAGGCTGGGGGGAGAGAGAGGCTGAGGCTGGGGGGGAGGCTGGGGGGAGAGAGAGGCTGAGGCTGGGGGGGAGGCTGGGGGGAGAGAGAGGCTGAGGCTGGGGGGAGAGAGGCTGAGGCTGGGGGAGGCTGGGGGGAGAGAGGCTGAGGCTGGGGGAGGCTGGGGGGAGAGAGGCTGAGGCTGGGGGAGGCTGGGGGGAGAGAGGCTGAGGCTGGGGGAGGCTGGGGGGAGAGAGGCTGAGGCTGGGGGAGGCTGGGGGGGAGAGAGGCTGAGGCTGGGGGAGGCTGGGGGGAGAGAGGCTGAGGCTGGGGGAGGCTGGGGAAGAGAGAGGCTGAGGCTGGGGGAGGCTGGGGGAGAGAGAGGCTGATGCTGGGGGAGGCTGCGGGAGAGAGAGGATGATGCTGGGGGAGGCTGCAGGAGAGAGAGGATGATGCTGGGGGAGGCTGCGGGAGAGAGAGGCTGATGCTGGGGGAGGCTGCGGGAGAGAGAGGCTGATGCTGGGGGAGAGAGAGGCTGAGGCTGGGGGAGGCTGGGGGAGAGAGAGGCTGAGGCTGGGGGAGGCTGGGGGAGAGAGAGGCTGAGGCTGGGGGAGAGAGAGGCTGAGGCTGGGGGAGAGAGAGGCTGAGGCTGGGGGAGGCTGGGGGAGAGAGAGGCTGAGGCTGGGGGATGCTGGGGGAGAGAGAGGCTGAGGCTGGGGGAGAGAGAGGCTGAGGCTGGGGGAGGCTGGGGGAGAGAGAGGCTGATGCTGGGGGAGGCTGGGGGAGAGAGAGGATGATGCTGGGGGAGGCTGCGGGAGAGAGAGGCTGATGCTGGGGGAGGCTGGGGGAGAGAGGCTGCTGCTGGGGGAATGGGAGAGAGGGGCTAATGCTAGAGACAGAGGACAAGGGTTGAGGGATAGTGCAATGACAAAATCGATGTAGGGGAGTCAATATCAAGAGTGGGGTAGTGTGTGTGTGTGGGGGGTGGGGTCTCAGCACAAGCGCTAGTGTGGTGGTCTTAGTATGATGAATGGGGCAGCATGGAGGTGTCATTATGGAAAAGAGTAAGGCAGCATTAGGAGCTCATGGAGAGGGGCAGCATGCATGGGACACTGTGAGGAGGGGGCAGCATGCATGGGACATTGTGAGGAGGGGGCAGCATGCATGGGACATTGTGAGGAGGGGGCAGCATGCATGGGACATTGTGAGGAGGGGGCAGCATGCATGGGACATTGTGAGGAGGGGGCAGCATGCATGGGACATTGTGAGGAGGGGGCAGTATGCATGGGACATTGTGAGGAGGGGGCAGCATGCATGGGACACTGTGAGGAGGGGGCAGCATGCATGGGACATTGTGAGGAGGGGGCAGCATGCATGGGACATTGTGAGGAGGGGGCAGTATGCATGGGACAGTGTGAGGAGGGGGCAGCATGCATGGGACATTGTGAGGATGGAGCAGCATGCATGGGACACTGTGAGGAGGGGGCAGCATGCATGGGACACTGTGAGGAGGGGGCAGCATGCATGGGACACTGTGAGGATGGAGCAGCATGCATGGGACACTGTGAGGAGGGGGCAGCATGCATGGGACACTGTGAGGAGGGGACAGCATGCATGGGACACTGTGAGGAGGGGGCAGCATGCATGGGACACTGAGGAGAGGGCAGCATGCATGGGACACTGTGAGGAGGGGGCAGCATGCATGGGACCCTGTGAGGAGGGAGCAGCATGCATGGGACCCTGTGAGGAGGGAGCAGCATGCATGGGACCCTGTGAGGAGGGAGCAGCATGCATGGGACCCTGTGAGGAGGGAGCATCATGCATGGGACCCTGTGAGGAGGGGGCAGCATGCATGGGACCCTGTGAGGAGGGAGCAGCATGCATGGGACCCTGTGAGGAGGGGGCAGCATGCATGGGACACTGTGAGGAGGGAGCAGCATGCATGGGACACTGTGAGGAGGGATCAGCATGCATGGGACACTGTGAGGATGGAGCAGCATGCATGGGACACTGTGAGGATGGAGCAGCATGCATGGGACACTGTGAGGAGGGAGCAGCATGCATGGGACACTGTGAGGATGGAGCAGCATGCATGGGACACTGTGAGGAGGGAGCAGCATGCATGGGACACTGTGAGGAGAGAGCAGCATGCATGGGACACTGTGAGGAGGGAGCAGCATGCATGGGACACTGTGAGGAGGGAGCAGCATGCATGGGACACTGTGAGGAGGGAGCAGCATGCATGGGACACTGTGAGGATGGAGCAGCATGCATGGGACACTGTGAGGATGGAGCAGCATGCATGGGACCCTGTGAGGAGGGGGCAGCATGCATAGGACCCTGTGAGGAGGGAGCAGCATGCATGGGACCCTGTGAGGAGGGAGCAGCATGCATGGAACCCTGTGAGGATGGAGCAGCATGCATGGGACACTGTGAGGATGGAGCAGCATGCATGGGACACTGTGAAGATGGAGCAGCATGCATGGGACACTGTGAAGATGGAGCAGCATGCATGGGACACTGTGAGGAGGGGGCAGCATGCATGGGACCCTGTGAAGATGGAGCAGCATGCATGGGACACTGTGAGGAGGGAGCAGCATGCATGGGACCCTGTGAGGAGGGAGCAGCATGCATGGAACCCTGTGAGGATGGAGCAGCATGCATGGGACACTGTGAGGATGGAGCAGCATGCATGGGACACTGTGAAGATGGAGCAGCATGCATGGGACACTGTGAGGAGGGGGCAGCATGCATGGGACATTGTGAGGAGGGGGCAGCATGCATGGGACATTGTGAGGAGGGATCAGCATGCATGGGACACTGTGAGGATGGAGCAGCATGCATGGGACACTGTGAGGAGGGGGCAGCATGCATGGGACACTGTGAGGAGGGGGCAGCATGCATGGGACACTGTGAGAAGGGGGCAGCATGCATGGGACACTGTGAGGAGGGGGCAGCATGCATGGGACACTGTGAGGAGGGGGCAGCATGCATGGGACATTGTGAGGAGGGGGCAGCATGCATGGGACATTGTGAGGAGGGGGCAGCATGATGTGAGGACAATGTGCAGATCATATTTCATAATTGAGGAAGGTGTGGTGGATATAATTTATAAGGGAGGGCAGTGTGTAGTTTATTAGGGGCAGTGTGACAGTCACAGTATATAAGTGGGGACAGTGTCACAGTCACAGTATATAAGGGGGGACGGTGTGGTGGGAATATTTTATACTCATGCTATGTTTTGATGTGCCCGTGGTGATCCCCATTGGGGGGGGGGTTAGTGCCCTTTGTTTCTCATTTATACTTTTTAAAGTGTTTTACAAAGTAGATCTGCCTTAAACAGATGTCAAGTGCGAAAACTCAGTTTTACGTTGTCACTAAGGGGCGCGACCACTTAAAGTGCCTAGGGCAGCACGAAGGCAAAATACAGCCCTGGATACAACGGCAGTGTTACATTAACCCCTCATATTCTGCCATGGGCAATAATAACACCTCTGCCTCCTCTTCTGGAGAGGCTTTGGGCTCTGTGCCTGCTGAACAGCCTGCAGCCCTGACCCAGGGACACAAATAGTACCCCCCTCCAACCCTAACCCCCCCCTGTGCTGCATACCACTCCTGGTCAGCAGAGTTCACAATTAACCCTTGATGGCAAGCTGTAGCTGCATTCAGTTTACCACCTACCTTAACCCCCCCCCCAGTCGCTGCAGCTTTTGCCTGCTTCCCATGGTAATTCACAACTTCTTATGCCCAATCTCCAAATCATCGCAGACCCCAGGGGTCTCGCTTATGTCCTATCCAGTGATCAGTCCTGCCCTCCCTCTGCGTCGCGTCGGTTGGATCGGCATAGTCAGCGCCACTCGTCGGATCACAGGAGGCGCTCGAGACATTCTTCACGGAATTCCTCCTGTACGCGCAGAAGCTGGCGTTCACGTTCGTCTGGTAGAATTCGCCGTTCCAGGTCCTCCAGGTGGCGCTCTCCCTCTACGTCATCAGAGGGGTCAAGCGTCTCGAGGGCGACTGGTGAGCGTGCACGGACATCTATGGCGCAGCCTGTGGGGACGCAAGGAGCACTGTTTACTACTGAACTGCCCGGGGATGTGAGGGATGCCCCTTCCCACGTCAGCGGTGGTGTATGAACGGCGACTCACCCACGGATGGCATCCACTTCCGCATCCGGTAAGTTCACGAAGGCTTGGGGGGTTTTAGACAGTTCGGCATTACCGCCGGTCCTGCAGGCCTTGGCAGATCATCTGGCTAAGCAGGGTTTGTCAATGTAGTCAGTCACAACAACCCCCTCAGGCAAGTATACACAAGAATTCCTTTTTCTGCGGGGTTACCCCGCTAGGTTTTCATGTAGAAAACGTCAAATAAAAAATCTGGGACAACGCTTATATTGATATATGGTCTCTAATTTTTCCAGACCAACATACTGTTGATAAGGGACGCAGGTTTTTCTCGGACAGGTCATATGATAGAAAGCCTAGAATAGCAAAAAAAAAATAATAATTGGGAAAAGTATTATGAGGATTTTTCATCATCGGCTTGCTCTTACACCCTGGCATCGGTTTGGGTGTCCGAGCCATGGATTTCTGGCTTAGGTTAATGACCGTACAGAAACCAGTATACTACTTTTCAATCCACGGCCACCGTGCTGGGAGTTTCACAAGGTCCAGTCATGGTGGCCGTGCGCCGCCCAGGAGTGTGTTGGTTGTATAATGATTGACACTTCCGGTTCTTTTGGTTATGCAAATACTAGCACGAGTGTTCGGCTTGCTGCGGAGCAATTTGGCTGTTAGATGCCCCTCGCCCCCCTTCCAAGCTCATCGGTACAAATGGTACAAATGTCTCAGACGACTCCGGGTAAGTTACCCTAGATGCCCCTTGTGGCTTAACAAATATCCCAATAAGGTTGCGCTGGTCATATCTGTTTTGTATTTTTCTTTCATTTTCTTCATTCTATTTAATTGTTCTAATCTCTCCCTTATTGTCCCTAAAAGGAATGGAAGCAGGTAAATTTCAATTGATACACCACCTACTGTATCTCACCCACACGGCGGGTCTGTTAATCATGGTATCCCTCCTGAGTAATCCTTGGTTTCTGTGTCTTTTCACAGTCTAATTTCTTTTATACGGCATTTCGGACACAGTGCACTTTTGCTTAATCTGATATCGAATCTGTGTTTTGTCCGTTACCTGTTCATCCGTACTGTTCCATATTTTGGGTTGTTGCATGTATGGCAATTTTTGCTACGATTCTTACTTCCCATGGGATGCTTTATGTCATTCCATTATTTTGAACTCTTCAGTTCATTTCTTCAATGGGTGCGGTGGTGTGAGACTGTCTCAATTTGTCACTCACTACTTGATGATTTTCTTTAATTGCTCTAGTGACTTCGATGAATTCAAACAGTTTTTTGACATTTTTCAGTTGATATTGAGTTTGTTGTCCCTAAAAGTAGGGCCAGGAAAGATTCAGACCCTGTTTCAGTTGTGTGTCGGTTTTGTTTTTGTACGGTGCAGTCTTAAAGGGATTTTCTACATACCAGGAAAATACATTCACTTTGTCTGGTTGGTAATTCTGTTGGACAATTTTGTTGCTTATGTGATGTATATTACTGAACAGCAGCATTAGAGAGGTCAGAATTACAGCCCGAGCTAATTAAAATTACTGGCATAGTATAGTTATAAGTATTTGTGTCTTTACAGGAAAGTTACATTGCACCAAATGCAGTTCACCGCCTCTCATTGTCCACCTGAGGGGCGCTTCACCCTGACCACAGGATTATTGTGTTCACCAGAGGGGCGCTTCACCCTGACCACAGGATTATTGTGTTCACCAGAGGGGCGCTTCACCCTGACCACAGGATTATTGTGTTCACCAGAGGGGCGCTTCACCCTGACCACAGGATTATTGTGTTCACCAGAGGGGCGCTTCACCCTGACCACAGGATTATTGTGTTCACCAGAGGGGCGCTTTACCCTGACCACAGGATTATTGTGTTCACCAGAGGGGCGCTTCACCCTGACCACAGCATTACTTATTTTTTCTGACTTACTGATTTGGTCTCAATTCCTTTCCACCTTTAATGAGTGCATGTTCAACATGTGTTTTGTGGTATCTAGCCAGGTATTATGTTTGCTCACCAATGCGTCTTTTCCGATGGTTTAGCGCTGTTTTAGTCAATCGCGGGGTGACGGGGCACCTGGCCCTCACCTTAATTTTTGTTTGACTGCCAATTTTCCCTTTCAGAATTGTTTCCTATTGTCATTGCTGTGGAGTTATGGCACAAGTCACTAGCCAACTGTAATATTTTGTTTGTTACGCTGCATGCAATACACATTTGATCCGAGCTTCATGGGCTACGGGTTCTCAGAGTAATACTTTATATTGATTGTCCCGTTTCTTTTACAGAAGTTTTTCAGCTGGTACCCAATGCCAGCCCGGTGGGTTGCCATTGCCACACTGCTGTGAGATCTTGTCAGGACCAACTCCTGACAGAGATTAGGACTTCAGATTCCCCTTCAAAGTGGCAGCTTTATGGATAGGCGTGAAACAGTGGTTAAGTATAGGTATTCTGGTAGCTGGGCCCCAGTTCTGATAACTTTACCCGTTCGGAGGTTACCCTTCAATATTTGATTCACCTTTATAACCTTGGTTCTTTCGCCTCTGTAGCCCAGAAGCATTTATTTGTATTTTGTTTAAATTTTTTGATGGGATGTTCTACGTTACTAAATCTTTTGTTATTTGCCAATCCCTTTAATGGCTGGTTTAAGTCCCACCAATCCGTAGATAAGAGGCACCCTATTTTACCCAATGCTTCTTCAGTTAATCGACTCTGCAGGACATTTGTTGAATCCCACGGGAGATATATCTGTTGTCCACAACCGTTAGCTTGGCCTTTTCTGGACCCTCAGAGTCGGCGAATTCGTCTCACCGTCCAAGAATAATTTTGTTGCCGTCATTTGTGTGCCATACTACTTATTGATCCTTCATGCGTATCCGCATTCAGGAGCCCAAACTGACCAAGTGGCCAGAGATACTGGGATTAGACTGTTCCCCCCGCCCTGCCTTCCCTTTGCGTTTCTGTATAAAGCTGTGGACAAAGAAGCGCAAATAGGGTATTACCCCAATAAAATGGGGTGAGGGAAGGGGAGTGAATACTCACCAGATGGAGTTGTGCAAGTCACAACCCCTTTGACAGCATGTAAATCGTTAATCCAGGCAGCAGCCACCCGCCGGCAGATAACAGAGAACAATAGAGATAGGTGATAATGCCGCGCCACAGATCACTTCAGGAACAGTAAGATTAACGTATCTTTATTGGCATAGGTCTACGCGTTTCAGGAGTCAAGCTCCCTTCCTCAGGACCGTAAGGAACCAAGAGACATCAAATCTAAAATGGTGTCCACTGACATACATTAAATAACTCCATTGACGTCACAGGGACCATCCCCCATGAAAAAAACGAGCGGGAAGAGCACGTTGCATCAGAGAACATGACATCATATACATATTTGCATATGCTAATCAAAACACACTATACGCAAAAACATTTAAAGAAATCAATTAGAAATATGTAACATATCTATAAGACAGTCAATGTGAAAAAGAACAATGATCAAAGCTAAACCTTTGTCAACCCAGACTGTATGAACAAAATGAATAAAAACCAATAAAGGAATGATGTGCAAAAAAAATGTGTGTTAAATGAGTGTAATGATTGTCTGTATTACTCATAAAGCTAGGGATTAGAACTCCCACGATATAAGCCAAAGACTGTAGAGAACAAGAATGAACCCTCACGATCCATTGTGGCCATCGCGGCATACGTGAACACATTACAGACTATAAGGTGCTATCAACCAAAAAAGTGTGAAATAGAGAATAAAGACCATTTGACAGGCTGTGAACGTCTATTCTGGAAGTGGCCGAACAAGTGACAGATGAAACCCACTGTTGGTAACTTCCCACCGACTACAGTTCACAGAAGTTCAATACCGTGGGAAAAAGATCCAGTGCGCCTGCGTCCGAGAGCTAGCAGGTCAAATAAGTTCAAGACCGTGGGAATTAGAACAGAGCGCATGCGTCTCTTATAAATAAATAGTCCAGTGTTAATACTGTAATGAAAAGTGCTCATACGGCTAAACCATTCAAGTTTAGTGAAAGATACAGTGTAGAAAGGAACCCACATTAACCCCTTCACCCCCGGCCACTAAAACACCCTAATGACCGGGCCATTTTTTGCAATTCTGACCAGTGTCACTTTGACAGGTTATAACTCTGGGACGCTTCAACGGATCCTGGCGATTCTGAGATTGTTTTTTCGTGACATATTGTACTTCATGTCAGTGGTAAATTTAGGCCGATATTTTTTGCGTTTATTTGTGAAAATTTAGGAAATTTGGCGAAAATTTTGAAAATTTCGCAATTTTCAAACTTTGAAAATTTATGCCCATAAATCTGAGAAATATGTCACACAAAATAGTTACTAAATAACATTTCCCACTTGTCTACTTTACATCAGCGCAATTTTCGAAACAAATTTTTTTTTCGTTAGGAAGTTAGAAGGGGTCAAAGTTCATCAGCAATTTCTCATTTTTCCAACAAAATTTAGAAAATAATTTTTTTTAGGGACCACATCACATTTGAGGTGACTTTGAGAGACCGAGGTGACAGAAAATACCCAAAAGTGACCCCATTCTAAAAACTGCACCCCTCACTCTGCTCAAAACCACATCCAAAAAGTTTATTAACCCTTTAGGTGCTTCACAGGAACCAAAGCAATGTGGAAGGAAAAAATGAAAATTTTACTTTTTAACACAAAAATGTTACTTTAGCCATAAAATTTTCATTTTCACAAGGGAGAAAAGAGAAAGTGCACCCTACAATTTATTGTGCATTTTCTCCTGAGTACGCCGATACCCCATATGTGGTAAAAATCAATTGTTTGGGTGCACAGCGGAGCTCGGAAGGGAAGGAGCGCCATTTGAATTTTTGAACGCAAAATTAGCTGCACTCATTAGCGGACGCCATGTCGGGTTTGAAGACCCCCTGAGGTGCCTAAACAATGGAGCTCCCCCACAAGTGACCCCATTTTGGAAACTAGAGCCCTCAAATATTTTTTCTAGATGTTTGATGAGCACTTTGAACACCTGGGGGCTTCACAGAAGTTTATAACGTTGAGCCGTGAAAAGAAAAAAAAATTTTTTTACCACAAAACTGTTGCTTCAACTAGGTAGCTTTTTTTTTCACAAGGGTATCGGGAAAAAATGCAACATAAAATGTATTGTCCATTTTCTCCTGAGTACGCAGATACCTCATATGTGGTGGAAATCAAATGTTTGGACACACGGCAGTGCTTGGAATGCAAGGAGCGCCATTTGAATTTTTGAACGCAAAATTAGCTGCACTAATTAGCGGACGCCATGTCGGGTTTGAAGACCCCCTGAGGTGCCTAAACAATGGAGCTCCCCCACAAGTGACCCCATTTTGGAAACTAGAGCCCTCAAATATTTTTTCTAGATGTTTGATGAGCACTTTGAACACCTGGGGGCTTCACAGAAGTTTATAACGTTGAGCCGTGAAAAGAAAAAAATTTTTTTTTACCACAAAACTGTTGCTTCAACTAGGTAGCTTTTTTTTTCACAAGGGTATTGGGAAAAAATGCAACATTAAATATATTGTCCATTTTCTCCTGAGTACGCAGATACCTCATATGTGGTGGAAATCAAATGTTTGGACACACAGCAGTGCTCGGAAGGCAAGGAGCGCCATTTAAATGCAAAATTAGCTGCACTCATTAGCGGACGCCATGTCAGGTTTGAAGACCCCCTGAGGTGCCTAAACAATCGAGCTCCCCCACAAGTGACCCCATTTTGGAAACTAGAGCCCTCAAATAATTTTTCTAGATGTTTGGTGAGCACTTTGAACACCTGGGGGCTTCACAGAAGTTTATAGCGTTGAGCCGTGAAAAGAAAAAAAAAAATTTTTACCACAAAACGGTTGCTTCAATTAGGTAGCTTTTTTTTTCACAAGGGTAACAGGAAAAAATGCACCATAAAATGTATTGTGCATTTTCTCCTGAGTACGCAGATACATCATATGTGGTGGAAAGTAATTGTTTGGGCGCATGGCGGGGCTCAGAAGAGAAGGAGCGCCATTTGACAGCAAAATTGGTTGGAATCATTAGCGGACGCCATGTCACGTTTGGAGACCCCCTATGGTGCCTAAACAGTGGAACTCCCCCACAAGTGACACCATTTTGGAAACTAGAGCCCTCAAATAATTTTTCTAGATGTTTGGTGAGCACTTTGAACACCTGGGGGCTTCACAGAAGTTTATAGCGTTGAGCCGTGAAAAGAAAAAAATTTTTTTTACCACAAAACGGTTGCTTCAACTAGGTAGCTTTTTTTTTCACAAGGCTATCAGGAAAAAATGCACCATAAAACGTATTGTGCATTTTCTCCTGAGTACGCAGATACCTCATATGTGGTGGAAAGTAATTGTTTGGGCGCATGGCGGGGCTCAGAAGAGAAGGAGCGCCATTTGACTTTTCAAACGCACAGACGCAGTGCACTGATCGGCCGCTGCAGGACGCACGGTCGGATGCGATAAAAAAAGCGTCGGGGATACGTAAAAAAAAAAGTCACGCCAAAAATTGACCATGGATGCAGATATGTTATGTGCATCCCTGATCAGCGCTCGGCGGGACGCACAGACGGATGCCATACAAAAATTGTCGCGAATACGGAAAAAAGTCACGCCAAAAATTGAGCAGGGATGCCGATCCGTTATCTGCATCCCTGATCAGCGCTCGGCGGGACGCACGGACGGATGCGATACAAAAAGCGTCGCGAATACGGAAAAAAGTCACGCCAAAAATTGAGCAGGGATGCCGATCCGTTATCTGCATCCCTGATCAGAGCTCGGCGGGACGCACGGTCGGACGCGATACAAAAAGCGTCGCGAATACGGAAAAAAGTCACGCCAAAAATTGAGCAGGGATGCCGATCCGTTATCTGCATCCCTGATCAGCGCTCGGCGGGACGCACGGACGGACGCGATACAAAAAGCGTCGCGAATACGGAAAAAAGTCATGCCAAAAACTGACCACGGATGCAGATCCGTTATCTGCATCCCTGATCAGCGCTTGGCGGGACGCACGGACAGATGAAGTGTAAAAATGGACAGGATACAAGAAAAAAAAAAAAAAAAAAAGTTATACTCACAGTACCAAGAGGATCACTGACCAGAAGAGTTGCAGAGGAACAAGAAGGCAGTGAGATGGACAGCTTTACACCAGCAGCAGGCAGGACGTTGGACAGATCAGCAGAAGGACCCAGCGATGGAGGCAGATGTGATCGGGCCAGTGAAGACCTCGGACGACCCGTGAAGGCAGGTAAGAGGATGTCGGGGGGGGCAGGGGGGATGGGGAGAGGGGGGGGCAGGGGGGGGCAGATGGGGGGGTTAGAGGGAGAGCAGAGGGGGCGGAGAAACAAAGGCAGAAGGAAGGAACCTTGGAAGCAGAATAGAGATGACAGAGGAGGCAGGCAGATCGCGTGGGGAGCAGATCGGGATGCCGGGGGGCAGATCGGGGCGTAGGGGGGCAGATCGGGGCGTAGGGGGGCAGATCTGGGGGGGCACGGGCAGGGGCCTTCACGGGAGCGCGCAGGGGCCTTCACGGGAGCGCGCAGGGGCCATCGCCGGAGCGCAATACTTACCTTTGGAGCTGGCGCGGTGACAGCAGAGGCGGCGTCTGCGGCGGCAGCAGCGGTGGCGTGGTACCAAAAGTACCAGCCACTCCACGCTGCAGCCATGTTGGGGGAGGGTCCCCAGAGCAGTACAGGCCTGGGGAGGGCGGCCACCGGCAGATCAGACCGCCCCACTGCACACTGATTGGAGCGATTGCGCGTCATAGCACGATCGCTCCAATCAGTGCTGCAGGGGCTGGGGGCGACATGTTTGAGGTCCACCTATGATATGCTGCAGCAGCTGCGGCATCTCATAGCTGGATCTCACAGGATCGCACTAATTTGGGCATTATTTTTGCCGAAATTAGTGCGATCGATGTGGTTGGCGGTTCAGATTTGAACAGCCAATCACATCGATCGTCGATAGGGGGTGGCGATGCCACCCCCCCTGGGGTCAAGCAAAGGTCCCCTGCTGTAAGAAACAGCAGGGGACATCATTTGAAAGCCGTTGCTATGGCCACGGCAATCAAATGAAGTTTAGGCAGTAAAATTACGTCCCTGGTCGTTAAGTCACGTTAAAATAGGACGTAATTTTACTGCCCGCGGTCGTGAAGGGGTTAAAGAAACTTGACAAACAATCATGTCCCACATTATGCCTGTATCAGCGGGCATGAACCTTCCGGTAAAAAGTGTATATATATATGGGTGCATGCTGCTCCTATGTTGGAGCCGGCCACAGGCAACGCCGCTAGTCCAAGGGGCCAGAGCTTAGAGAAAACATACAAATACCGATATAAATAGTGCACACAGACACAGAATATAAATACATAAAAATGGCAAGTATGAACCACAATAAAAAACCTATGCACTAACAATAATAAATAGGGAATAATAAAAATTTTTTATAAAATACATATATAATTATAAAAATAAAAAATGTAAATTTATATGTAGTATTAAATAGTTAAAAATAATAATAAAAATAAACCAAATGTATCTCAATCAGTGGAATAAATCTGTAATCTCATTGAGACCCCGTGGTTTGAGCGTGTTGAGTCTATAGATCCAGAAAGTCTCCTTTCTGTTCAGTACCCTCATTCTGTCCGGAACATGTGGGGGTATTTGTTCAATGGGAGTCACTTTGAGTTTTATTTTCTTCCCATGTATTACGGTGGTGTGTCGTGACAGGCCATGGAGCATAAAGCCCACCTTAATGTTGTGTCTATGGGAGTTTATGCGATTATGCAATGGTTGTATAGTCCTACCTATATAATTTTTTCCACAGTCACATTCGATTAAATAAATAACAAAATCAGACTGGCAGGTGAGGCGTCCCTTAATCATACAGTCTGTATCCTCCGGGGTCGGACCAAAAAACACCCTTCCATGTTGAATATTCTTACAACACATACAATTCTTAGCCCCACATCTAAAAACTCCTATGTTATTATTATTATTAATAGCTGGATACAAATGGTTTCTAAGTCTGCTGGGGGCAAGTTGGTTCCTCAAGTTGGAAGCTCTGCGGAATGTGATCCCCGGGTGTAACGGCAAAGCTTCCTTAAGATAGGGATCATTGAGTAGAATGGGCCAATGTTTCTTTAGAATATTCTTAACCGATTCCCCATCACAACTAAATGTAGTGAGAAAATTTGCCCGAAACCTGTCATTGTATAGATCATCACTTTCCTTCAATGGACCCATCCTACTAATAAGATCAGCCTGACTGAGATCCCTATTAGCCTGATAAGCCCTTTTAATTATGGCTGGGGGATACCTCTTTTCTAAAAATCTACCTCTCAAAATAGAAGCTTGGTTAGTAAAATCTTTATCCAGAGTACAATTTCTTCTAATCCTTTGGTATTGATTATAGGGAATGTTACGTAGCCATTTCTCATAATGATTGCTAGCAAAATTAATATAGCCATTGCTATCAACCTTTTTGAAAAAGGTCTTGGTGATAATGGCATCATTATTATGCATAATGGATAGGTCAAGGAAATCGATGGTGGTCCGATCTATCGTAGGTGAAAAATTCAAACCCCAGGAGTTGTTAGCTATATCCTCCAAAAAAAGTGAACAATCATTATCCACATCATCCCAAATGATGAATAAATCATCTATATATCTCTTATAGACAATCACACGCTTAAAGAATTTTGAGGAGTATATATGGTGTAGCTCAAAAAGCCCCATTACCAAATTGGCAAAGGTGGGTGCAGCTTTAGAGCCCATCGCTACTCCGCAACACTGACGGTATATGAGATCTTGGAAAGTGAAGAAGTTGTTTCTTAGAATAAACGACATACTATCTAGTAGAAAATCTTTTTGTGTCGGATGATGTGGATAATGATTGTTCACTTTTTTTGGAGGATATAGCTAACAACTCCTGGGGTTTGAATTTTTCACCTACGATAGATCGGACCACCATCGATTTCCTTGACCTATCCATTATGCATAATAATGATGCCATTATCACCAAGACCTTTTTCAAAAAGGTTGATAGCAATGGCTATATTAATTTTGCTAGCAATCATTATGAGAAATGGCTACGTAACATTCCCTATAATCAATACCAAAGGATTAGAAGAAATTGTACTCTGGATAAAGATTTTACTAACCAAGCTTCTATTTTGAGAGGTAGATTTTTAGAAAAGAGGTATCCCCCAGCCATAATTAAAAGGGCTTATCAGGCTAATAGGGATCTCAGTCAGGCTGATCTTATTAGTAGGATGGGTCCATTGAAGGAAAGTGATGATCTATACAATGACAGGTTTCGGGCAAATTTTCTCACTACATTTAGTTGTGATGGGGAATTGGTTAAGAATATTCTAAAGAAACATTGGCCCATTCTACTCAATGATCCCTATCTTAAGGAAGCTTTGCCGTTACACCCGGGGATCACATTCCGCAGAGCTTCCAACTTGAGGAACCAACTTGCCCCCAGCAGACTTAGAAACCATTTGTATCCAGCTATTAATAATAATAATAACATAGGAGTTTTTAGATGTGGGGCTAAGAATTGTATGTGTTGTAAGAATATTCAACATGGAAGGGTGTTTTTTGGTCCGACCCCGGAGGATACAGACTGTATGATTAAGGGACGCCTCACCTGCCAGTCTGATTTTGTTATTTATTTAATCGAATGTGACTGTGGAAAAAATTATATAGGTAGGACTATACAACCATTGCATAATCGCATAAACTCCCATAGACACAACATTAAGGTGGGCTTTATGCTCCATGGCCTGTCACGACACACCACCGTAATACATGGGAAGAAAATAAAACTCAAAGTGACTCCCATTGAACAAATACCCCCACATGTTCCGGACAGAATGAGGGTACTGAACAGAAAGGAGACTTTCTGGATCTATAGACTCAACACGCCCAAACCACGGGGTCTCAATGAGATTACAGATTTATTCCACTGATTGAGATACATTTGGTTTATTTTTATTTTTATTATTATTTTTAACTATTTAATACTACATATAAATTTACATTTTTTATTTTTATAATTATATATGTATTTTATAAAAAATTTTTATTATTCCCTATTTATTATTGTTAGTGCATAGGTTTTTTATTGTGGTTCATACTTGCCATTTTTATGTATTTATATTCTGTGTCTGTGTGCACTATTTATATCGGTATTTGTATGTTTTCTCTAAGCTCTGGCCCCTTGGACTAGCGGCGTTGCCTGTGGCCGGCTCCAACATAGGAGCAGCATGCACCCATATATATATACACTTTTTACCGGAAGGTTCATGCCCGCTGATACAGGCATAATGTGGGACATGATTGTTTGTCAAGTTTCTTTAATGTGGGTTCCTTTCTACACTGTATCTTTCACTAAACTTGAATGGTTTAGCCGTATGAGCACTTTTCATTACAGTATTAACACTGGACTATTTATTTATAAGAGACGCATGCGCTCTGTTCTAATTCCCACGGTCTTGAACTTATTTGACCTGCTAGCTCTCGGACGCAGGCGCACTGGATCTTTTTCCCACGGTATTGAACTTCTGTGAACTGTAGTCGGTGGGAAGTTACCAACAGTGGGTTTCATCTGTCACTTGTTCGGCCACTTCCAGAATAGACGTTCACAGCCTGTCAAATGGTCTTTATTCTCTATTCACACTTTTTTGGTTGATAGCACCTTATAGTCTGTAATGTGTTCACGTATGCCGCGATGGCCACAATGGATCGTGAGGGTTCATTCTTGTTCTCTACAGTCTTTGGCTTATATCGTGGGAGTTCTAATCCCTAGCTTTATGAGTAATACAGACAATCATTACACTCATTTAACACACATTTTTTTTGCACATCATTCCTTTATTGGTTTTTATTCATTTTGTTCATACAGTCTGGGTTGACAAAGGTTTAGCTTTGATCATTGTTCTTTTTCCCATTGACTGTCTTATAGATATGTTACATATTTCTAATTGATTTCTTTAAATGTTTTTGCGTATAGTGTGTTTTGATTAGCATATGCAAATATGTATATGATGTCATGTTCTCTGATGCAACGTGCTCTTCCCGCTCGTTTTTTTCATGGGGGATGGTCCCTGTGACGTCAATGGAGTTATTTAATGTATGTCAGTGGACACCATTTTAGATTTGATGTCTCTTGGTTCCTTACGGTCCTGAGGAAGGGAGCTTGACTCCTGAAACGCGTAGACCTATGCCAATAAAGATACGTTAATCTTACTGTTCCTGAAGTGATCTGTGGCGCGGCATTATCACCTATCTCTATTGTTCTCTGTTCCCTTTGCGTTTGACGGAACGTTTGTTTGTCGGACTACTGGTACCTCACCGTTAGTTTATTAGGATGGTTCTCACCTTACTAGGTTTACCGCTCCTTTTTTGGTGCTGTATGACCTCTTGCGGTCTCCCCCCCCCCCCCGATCACTTTGGACTCATTCCTTTTCATTGTGGCAGCCACTGAGGCTGCCAGGGTGGGCTTTATCAGACTCTGATATACAGCGTATAGTGGTAGATTGCGCTCTGCTTGGGTTGTCAGATATGCATCGCCCGATTTATTGCAGGAAGTAACCAATTTTATGATACATTCACTTTCATTAATTTCTTCAAAGGTTCGGCATTGCAAAAAAAAAGAGGTTTTTGGATTGTTGGCCATTTCTACGTGTTTTGGCCTGTTCAGGGAGCTGGTAACCGTCCGGCCGGTCGCAATCTTGGATTCTACCATGTCGAACTGCTTAATGGTTGGGTTCGAGGCCTGAGATGGCTCAGGTCTTGATGAAGACGGTTGCCATCAGCAGGCAGTTGTCTGCTCTGATGATTTTAGTTGGAAGGTGACAACCGAAGGTTAATGCTTCAAGATGGTGTGCACTTGGCAGATATCGGTCTGGACATATTTTTATCTATGATCCAGGGCAACCTGGAGCAAGCCTTTTTCCAAATGGTGGGGGTCGGAGTTCAGTTTGAGACTGGTCTCCTCCTTGGCATGTGTCAACAGCATTCTGGTGAGAGAGCGGAAGTCCTTGGTCCTGTGGTAGAGTGTCCCTTCTCACCTGGAGTCAAGTTATGTTTTACAAGTTCTAAAGAGTTTGAAAAAGTTTATAAAATATGTATTACAAGTTTTAATGAGTTTGGAAAAGTTTGTAAAATAATAATATATCAGTAAAGCTGTGACCGATATCTCCCAACAAAATGGTGTCTGTGTTTATTTCATTAGGACGGGCCTTTTATTTGGATGCAACGGTTCTTTATTTTTGTCTGTGCAGTCTGGTGGGCAGTGTAGTGCATAATGAAACTGCCCCAGACTGTGCAGAAAGGCGTTAACTTCCAATGCTGTATTTGTCCAGCCCCCTCTCCCGTCCAGGCCCTGCTCTTCCTGTGTTTGGGAGGGGACACCATCCGGGCCCCTCCCGATTTCCCAATCCCACCTATAGGGTGTAATTGCTACCTATATATTGGGGTCCGGGGCGGTGTCCGGCCTCTTCCCCTGGTATCCCAGGATCCGGCAGCAGCTCTCCCTCCCTGCCTCCCTATTGTTGATGCTTGTTTTTACTTGTTTTTCTTTTTGTTAACAGTTTCTAAATGTTTGTACAGTGAAGTCACAGCAGCATGTGTCAACAGCATTCTAGTGAGAGAGCGGAAGTCCTTCGTCCTGTGGTAGAGTGTCCCTTCTCACCTGGAGTCAAGTTATGTTTTACAAGTTCTAAAGAGTTTGAAAAAGTTTATAAAATATGTATTACAAGTTTTAATGAGTTTGGAAAAGTTTGGAAAATATATATCAGTAAAGCTGTGACCGATATCTGCCAACAAAATGGTGTCTGTGTTTATTTCATTAGGACGGGCCTTTTATTTGGATGCAACGGTTCTTTGTTTTTGTCTGTGCAGTCTGTCGCATCCATTAGATGCGACAGTCCCGGCGTGTCACTGGCCCTTCTCAATTGCTGTGATACGGTGGCAATCGGGGTAATAAGGAGTTAATAGCAGCCCATAGCTGACACTAAGTCCAAGATTAGTAATGGCAGCATCTAGGACATGACATCACTAATCTGTAAGTAAAGTATATAAACACAACACTGAAAAATCCTTTATTTGAAATAAAACACCAAAAAGCCCCTCTGTCACCACTTTATTAACACCCCCAAATATCCAGGTCCGGCATAATCCACACTGATTCAGCGACGTCTGTGAGCGAGCGCTCAATGCAGCCTCATTCCGTGAATGATGCTGCAGGGGTAACTCCAGGTCATTTCTCACGGTCGGTGATGTCAACACATTACTGCTCACGAGAATTTTAGTGCTGCTGTAAAGCACAACTCAAACTGATGTCACTGACCGGCAGTGACCCTGCGAGTACTCAGATCCAAGCTCCCGCAGGGTCACTGCTCCATCACACATACTGTTGGGGGGAAACACATACATCACAAATTAAAGCTGTAATATCATCTATCTATCCATCCATCTAATCATCTATCTATCTTTCTATCTATCCATCCATTTATCCATCTATCTATCCATCCATCCATCCATCCATCCATCTATCTATCTATCTATCCATCTATCCATTTATTTATTCCTCTATCTATCTATCTTTCTAACTATCCTTCTATCTATCTATCCATTATCTATCTATATATCAATTATCTATCCCTCTATCCCTCTATCTATCTATCTACAGTATCTATCTATCTATCCCTCTATCTATCTATCCATCTATCTATCCATCCATCTATCTATCCAATCTATCTATCTATCTAACTATCTATTTATCTATCTATCCATTATCTATCCATCTATCCATCCATCTATCCATCCATCTATCTATCCATCTATCTATCCATCTATCTATCCATCCATCTATTCATCTATCCATCCATCTATCTATCCATTATCTATCTATCTATCCATTATCTATCTATCTATCTATCTATCCATCCACCCATCTATCCATTTATCTATCTGTCTATCTATCTATCTATCTATCCATTATCTATCTATCCCTCAATCTATCTATCCCTCTATCCATCTATCTATTGGATAGATGGATAGATTGATAGATAGAGGGATAGATAGATAGATAGATAGATAGAGGGATAGATAGATAGATAATTGATAGATAGATAGATAGATAGATAGAGGGATAGATAGATAGATAATTGATAGATAGATACATCGATAATGGATAGATAGAAAAATTGATGGACAGATAGATAATGGATAGATAATGGATAGATAGATAGATAGATAGATAGATAATTGATAGATAGATACATACATAGATAGATAATGGATAGATAGATAGATAGACAGATAGATTGACAGATAGATATTGGATAGATAGAGGGATAGATAGATGGATAGATAGATAGAAGGATAGAGGGATAGATAGATAGAGGGATCGATAGATAGATAGATAGATAGATAGATAGATAGATGGATAGATAATTGATAGATAATTGATAGATAATTGATAGATAGAAAGATAGATAATGGATAGATAGATAGATAGATAGATAGATAGAGGAATAGATAGATAGATGGATGGATGGATGGATGGATAGATAGATAGATAGAGGGATAGATAGATAGATGGATAGAGGGATAGATAGCTAGATAGATAGATAGATAGATATAGATGGATAGAAAAGCCAATGAAGTAACCAGAGTAGATAGCAAAAGATAAAATCAAATTATTTTATTGAAAACATTATTTTTAAAAGACATTTTTTTAAAAAAACATTATATGAGAATATAGAACGATGAAGGGGATGTCTGCCAAAAAACAACCATTCCAATCACTGCTTCACTTCACGTATGTGTGTAACACAGAGGAACCACTGATATTCACTTAAATAATGGTTTATAAATGTGCATGAAAAAAAGGGGGGGAAATAAATGACATGCTCCACGCAAGAAAATCTCCCAAAAGGTATTGCACTATCCCAGGGAAAATTATTGCACAGCCCCAAGAAACAGGAACAAACAGCGGTTTAGAAAGCCTCAGAATGACAATAAATAGCTTAATATTGCACTCTCCCATCAATACAGCAAAAATTCACAAACCAGTACATGTTATAGAATTCATTTCAGATGTAACTTCCTTGTGGACAGAAATTATGTTAGAAATAAGGATTAAAGTTCACTTTTCCACATAAACAGAGATAAGAATGCCCAGAGGGAAAATATAAATAAGAGGTTAGTGATAACACAATTCATAAAGAAATAATCCTGTCCAAAAAGAGGTACTGGGTAGAATGCATAGAGAAAATACCAGCCAAGGATAAGTGCAGAAGGGAGAAAGCAGGATACACAAGCGGTCAAATAAGAACAGATGTCTGACTGCCTAATACCATACTGTAAGCGGATGGAAAGGACAAATACCCTGACGGCCGTTTCGCCTAGGGCTTCTTCGTGAGGGTAACAAGGGGTGTGTATGCAGGAGTTTTTATAATACTCACCCAGGCAGTAGCGTCGGCGCTCGTGTGTGCGACCCCGCACCGGAAGCACATGCCTTGGCGTCCGATGTCACTTCCGCCCGCTCTGAACACAGAGGGGAGGGAAGCAAACGCAGGATGCGTCGGCATGGTAACGGTCACGTGAGTATTAGGCAGAGTGCGCACCGCCGGAGGGACAGTGTGCAGCATGAATCGCTGCCTTACTCCAAAGGGAGAGACGCAGGGATGCAGGCCACACAGTGTTTTATATTCAATTAATACAAGCAAGGGATAAGGATAAGTCACATAGGAGGAGGACAAACAATAATGGATGTATGAAAATAGTGTGATTCATATAAACAAGAGCATATATACATATATTCAACATCCAATATAGTCATAATAATGTGAATAGGTGAAAAGGTGAATGTGAGAATTAAAAAGGAAAAGGTGTAATAATAAATAAGGTGACAAAATACAAGGTCATAATAGTTCTATAATTAAATACATAATACCATAAAAGTGCTGTGATGATACATGCATGCACACACACATGTGCAGCCACAACCGTACAGGACATACATGATCTGCCACCCAACACACACACACACACGCACACGCACACGCACACACACGCACACACACGCACACACACGCACACACACGCACACACACACACGCACACACGTGTACACCCAATTAAGAATTATATAGGCTATATAAATAGTGAAACTAGATAGAGGGATAGATAGATGGATAGATAGATGGATAGATGGATGTTGTCGAGGCCGGGAGTACTGGTGGGCCCAGGAGGTGGATCCACTGGACCTTGCACCCCACCGGAGGGCAGGGCACACGGCAGCCGGAGCACTGACGTGGCAGGGACAAGTATAAGCAGGTCACCAGGATCACAGAGTTCTTTCGGACAGTAATGTAAACAGGCACAGGTACCAGAGTGCAAGGACAAAAAGTCAGTAGGACACGGTACCAGGGGACCTGAGCACCTAGCTCATAAGACTAGCTACAAGACACGTTGATCAGGCCCCGCCCACATGGAAAGGCCAGTCTTATATACCCAGCACAGCCTCATGTCATTTCCTGCTGCAGGTGTGCTGGGCCTATAAGACCAGGAGAGTGGGCGCGGCCTGGTCCTATACAGAACCATGTGGCTAAGACTCAGAGTCAGACTCATAAGACCAGGAGCAGGACACAGGAGAGCACGAGCGGGAGCGGCAGCCATGACTGGTGAACACATGGACTGGATCAGTGGGTAAGGAGCGGTGCTGGGACACGGGGAGCGTGACAGTACCCCCCCTCTATGCCCCCCCCCTCCGTGCACAGAACCCCAGGGGCACCCCGGATCGAGTCACCAGACCAGGATCCAACACAAAGGCGGGGAAGGACCGCTGATCCCGTACCGCCTTCCTGGCCGCACGACGCCTAGCCGATCTACCAGCAGTGGCAACGGGAAGCGGGGGGAGACAGTCAGAAGCAGGACTGGAGTCCTGGACGACCGGATCGGGCGCCTCGGACCGGATACAGGACAATGTCTCTTCCTCAGTAGCCGGTGGCATCACAGTCTCAGTTGTCAGGGACGGTGGAACGTCGCTGGAGTGCGTCGCCTCCTCTGGTTCCGGTGGCACCACAGTCTCAATTGTCAGGGATGGTGGAACGTCGCTGGAGTGCGTCGTCTCCTCTGGTTCCGGTGGCACCACAGGTACAAGTGACAGGAGTTGTGGTACGGCACTGGACTGCGTCGTCACCTCTTCCTCTTCCTGCGGCATAACAGGTTCAGGTGACAGGGGCCGAGGAACGGGCTGTAGGCAGTGGTCATGACACAAGGGCCCCCAGCGAGTAATAGCGCCAGAGCGCCAACTAATGGCAGGGTCATGGAGTTGAAGCCAGGGCAGACCCAGCAGGAGCTCAGGAGCCATTCTTGGGATGACATAGAAGGCAATGGTCTCAGTATGCAAAGTGCCAACCTGGAGTCTCACGGGTTCAGTGGTATACCGGACAGGTTCGTATAGTGGTTTACCATCCACGGAGGCGAACCAGAGGGGCTTGGCAAGCGGGATCACAGGTACCTGGTATCGGTTCACTGCAGACTGGTGTATGAAATTACCCGCTGCCCCAGAATCAATGTGGGCCTCTGCTGTGAACCTGATCTTCTCCGTCGTCACCTGGACAGTCTGCGTAACTAGAACGGAGGGGATTCCGGTGCCAAGGGTGGCGGTTCCCACCTCCCCTTGGACCTGGGGTCTACCAGGTTTCTCCGGGCAAGAACGTAGCATATGTGACCCGTCTCCGCAATAGAAGCACAGGCCCAGGGCGAGCCGTTCTGCACGGCGTTGCTTGGCCTGGGTCAGACGGTCCACCTGCATGGGTTCTGGCGATAAGTCACGGAAAGGCAGGGACGAGTGAACGGTAGGTCTCTGCGAGGGCAAGGCATGGCAAGGTGGTCGCTTCTCCCGGACTCTCTCTTTGGTACGCTCCTGAAAGCGAAGATCAATCCGAGTGGCCAGGGAAATCAAAGCGTCCAGGGTGTGAGGGACATCACGGCCGGCTAGTTCGTCTTTAATACGACCAGAGAGACCCTCCCAAAAGGCCGCTGTTAAGGCCTCATTGTTCCAGCCCAGCTCCGAAGCGAGCGTGCGGAACTGGATGGCGTATTGGCCGACTGTTTGGGTCCCTTGGCGTAGCCGGAGGAGCGTAGAGGTCACTGCGGTAGTTCGTCCGGGTTCGTCGAAGGTGCCTCTGAAGGCTCGCAGGAACTCCTGGATGTCGGTGATCATTGGATCCTCGTTTTCCCACAGGGGGTTAATCCAGGCCAGGGCTTCACCTTCCAGGTGTGACATCAGGAACGCCACCTTGGCCTGGTCTGAGGCAAACAAGTGCGGGAGCAACTGGAAGTGTAGGGAGCACTGGTTCAGGAAACCGCGGCAGGACTTGGGATCCCCTGCATAGCGAGGCGGAGCAGCGAGGCGAAGTTGCGAGGCCGTGGAAGAAACTGGTTCGGACCTGGAGAGTGGTTGCTGCGTGGACGAGACGGCAGTCTGCAGCGTATACAACCGGTGGTCCACGGACGTCATGAATTTCAGCATCCGGGTCAGGGTTTCACGCTGTTGTGCCAGCTCCTGGCGCAGCTCAGCCAGCTCTGATGTTTGTGCTCCAGCGGGATCCATGGCCTGATCAATCTGTCAGGGCCGGGAGTACTGGTGGGCCCAGGAGGTGGATCCACTGGACCTTGCACCCCACCGGAGGGCAGGGCACACGGCAGCCGGAGCACTGACGTGGCAGGGACAAGTATAAGCAGGTCACCAGGATCACAGAGTTCTTTCGGACAGTAATGTAAACAGGCACAGGTACCAGAGTGCAAGGACAAAAAGTCAGTAGGACACGGTACCAGGGGACCTGAGCACCTAGCTCATAAGACTAGCTACAAGACACGTTGATCAGGCCCCGCCCACATGGAAAGGCCAGTCTTATATACCCAGCACAGCCTCATGTCATTTCCTGCTGCAGGTGTGCTGGGCCTATAAGACCAGGAGAGTGGGCGCGGCCTGGTCCTATACAGAACCATGTGGCTAAGACTCAGAGTCAGACTCATAAGACTAGGAGCAGGACACAGGAGAGCACGAGCGGGAGCGGCAGCCATGACTGGTGAACACATGGACTGGATCAGTGGGTAAGGAGCGGTGCTGGGACACGGGGAGCGTGACAGATGTATAGATGGATGGATAGATGGATAGATAGATAGATAGATAGATAGCTGGATAGAGGTATAGATAGATAGATAGATCGAGGGATAGATAGCTAGATAGATAGATAGATAGATAGATAATGGATAGACAGATAGATAATGGATATATAGATAGACAGATAGATAGATAGATAGATGGATGGATAGATGGATAGATAGATGGATAGATAGATAGATTAGAGGGATAGATAGATAGATAGATGGATAGCTAGATAAATGGATAGATGGATGGAAAGATAGATAGATAATGGATAGAGGAATGGATAGATAGATAAAAAGGATAGATAGATGGATAGATGGATGGATAGATAGATAGAAAGATAGAGAGATAGACAAAAAAGGATAGATGGATAGATAGAAAGGCAGACCAATGTCAAACATATATAATGTCCCACCTCCCTGCATATTCTAAGCTGGCACCCTTTAGTGACTTTTCATGTGGCACTAAAGGGTGCCTAGCCTTGTATTTAGCCAAAAAACTAAATAATTAAAAAAAAAAAAAGCGACGTCGGGTCAACCCCATTTTTGATAGCTAGCTAGGGTAAAGCAGATCGCTGCAGCCTGTAGACCACAGCTGGCAGCTTTACCTTGGTTGGTGATCCAATTTGGATGACCTCAGGCTCTTTTTTATAATTATTTATAAATAATTTAAAAAAAAAAGTGGGGTTCCCCCCAAATTGGTTCACCGCCCAGGGTAAAGCGGACAGCTGTGGTCTGGTATTCTCAGGGTAGGAAGGTCCATAGTTATTGGCTCTTCCCAGCCTAAAAATAGCAGGCTGCAGCCGCCCCAGAAGTGGCGCATCCATTAGATGCGCCAATACTGGCGCTTCGCCCCAGCTCATCCCATTGTCCTGGTGCGGTGGCAAACGGGGTAATAAATGGGGTTGATACCAGATGTGTAATGTCACCTGACATCAAGCCCAGCCGTTTGTGATGTCATGGTGTCTATCAGATACCCGACATCACCACCTGTCAGTAATAAAAATAGAAAAAAAAAATAGATGACAAAAAAAAAATTATTTGAAAAAACACTCCCTAACCTAACCCAACCCTCTTTCACCGATTTATTGTAAAGAAAAAAAAAATCTCCTGTAATCCATTCTGGAAGTTCCACAACGACTCTGGACCTTCTAGAATATGGGGGGCACGCTCAGGGAACGTATCCCCCATTTTCTGGGAGTGCAGACCCTCCATGTGAGGAATGTGGGTGCAAAGAATCTGCCCCTACCCTCCCCGGGTTCACATTAACAGTGTCCGTGCAGCCAACACAGCTCTCACTGAACACAGGAAGCTGAGCTGACAGCCGCTCTCTGCACATGCGCCCAGCATTTATTGTGAAGGAGGAGGGATCGCGGGGGGATTAATGCTGCAAAAAGATTAAGACACCGGGGGAACACCGGGAAACACCGGGGGCGTATGGGGGTGACTTAGCTGAACCCGGGGAGGAGTTTTCTGTCGCATGTGTCATGGTCACGGTCTCTTATATGTTGGAGAGACCACCCAGCATGTAAAAGACTGCATTGCGAGCCACAAATCCACAATCAGATGTAACAAAACCTGGCTCCCTATTCCACATCACGTTTGCCAAGCAAGACATAACGTAGCCCAACTGTGGTTTCAGATTCTGGAACAGGTCACAAGACCTAGGAGAGGATGGGATGGGATCATGTCCGACGACTCAAGGAATGAGAAACCTACTGGATTTATACGCCACAAACCTTAACACCAAAAGGTCTTAATAGGGAAATACATGGGATAACATGATTCTCTTTAGTTTATTAGGTATTGGCATGTATGCACCTGAATTCCCAAATCCCATCCTGAAATCCCACCAAATCCTTTCCCTCCTTTCCCTCCTTCTTCCAGCATATCCACACCATTTCCCATTCATTTACTTATTATAATATAGTTGTACACAGAACTTATACTTCATTTTTCATCCATTATCTATTTAGACATTCACACACCATGCAGCCTGTGTCATGTTTTAATTCTAACTACTGAACACTCTAATGCGGCTGCAGAAGAAGTATATTCATTCTAGATAGGCAAGGTGACAGATTATCATCTTCTGTGCATGGTCTGTGTGACGCCCTGGACTAGCCAGGTAGTCACAGATAGACCCCTGCATAACACCTTCCCCTAAAAATGGTTCCAGCAGCCAACCTAAAACCCTGAGTCACCCCTCTCAGGTTCTGATGTCCACACCAGCTGGGGCGGAGCCAGGCGGTTGGCCCTGCCCACCGAGGAGTTCGGATGGCCTGAGGCGGGAAAACACATCAGATCTGTTTGGAGATTGAAAGGGAGAGGAAGGAGAGGAGTAGGGAGAGTGAAAAGTGGAGTAAACATCTGTCAGGGGTTTGGGTCGTAGCCCGGACACCCTGTGGCCAGGAGGCAGACAGTGGTGGCCACCTGCAGGAGCCGGGATTACGGCCGGTGGAACCGTAAGGACCGGGGTCGGGCGGTGGCCCGCCGGTACCGAACTGGGGAATCGATTGGAAACCGCAGCACCAGGAGGGGTACTCAGACCCAGTACGAGGCCCAGAAGCCACTGGACCGAGTCGAATCAACTGATTGCGGTCTGGACCTAAGGTCCTTTCCCATCCAAGGCCTGACTGAAGACAACAGCCCCCACCGTGAGGGATAGAGAGCCACCGCCAAGGCTAGAGATCCAAAGGGCCAGCGTCTGCAGGCAAACGGGTTCCTCAGCACACACAAAGCTGGGGTGCTGACTATCGTCGCTGAAGTGTATGCAGTCAACATTACACAAAAAGGTGCAGGAGAAAGGCGGAAACCACCAACGGAAAGCAAAGGGGAGAAGCGCAGCCGGCTGCGGGCACCGTCCACCATCTTGTTTGGTTTACCAGAGACTCCAGTGTATCTGTAACAGTGAGTACACCAGTGCCCTCTGGCCGAGCACCGAACCGCACCACATCAACACTGTCCTGCACCAGCATCACAACAACAACCACGGGCCCCGGGACCACCACCCCCTACCCACGGAGGGGTTAACACCAAAGCTGCGCAACACTGTCCCCGGGAGCCTAGTCAATGGCAGCGGTGGTGTCCATCTCATTCACCACAGCCCCGTGGGTGGCGTCACGAACTCTATCACAAACAAAACCAAAGCCACCACCCCCCCCTTTTCAGAGAGGTGGCGGGACCCCAGGGTCCGTGAGCAGCTCGAGCCACCCACCGACGAGCACGGACCCGAGCGGCTCGGCAGCCGGCCGAGCCCCGGGGCGGTACATCTGCATTATGATTCCCCACTTTCTGGAACAAACATGGCCACACTCAACACGTACGTGACCGCGTTATGCCGCGCATGCACAGACGATTACAACTCGACCTTAAAGCAGCAGAAATAGGGAACAGCAGTGACACGACCACATCTCACTGCACAGGAGCCGGTGGGTGCCCTCACTTCTGGGGATAGTGGGAGATTTCAACTGCAATCACCTTACACCTCATCACATACACAGCAGCTACAGCGAGGGAGCGCCAGCTTATCACATATAAAGTAATGACCACTCCGCTCTCCCACTGCCACCAATTGACAGTTACTAACCCTAACACTTTATATTTTAGCCTCTATGGTGACATCACCATAGGCTCATTTCTACACAAAGTGGAACTCACACAGACTTCTACCAGGGTGAGTCCACTCCTATATTATGATATGGCAGGTGATATACTGGGGGAGACCAACTGTGTTATACCTGTGTGTATGTTACTAACATTAGATTGAATACAAATGATCTTCTTTATGATTGTACTACTACTATATAATCAATTTATGGGGGAGCCATATATGGGTTGATGGTAATGACTTTTGACTGATCTGTTTAAATCTTGTCCCATGACCAGTGATTCATCATATGGAACAGAATAGTAATTCCTTCAATGTGATGTCTCCACAGAGAGACATATATTTCTGGAATGCAACAGTTAACAGACTGCATTTTTACATCTTGTTTGTCATGATAAATACATGTTGTATTCTCATTTTGATGGATATAATGGATATTATTGTTAATACTTTGGTTTGTGGCTTTATGTCAATATTTTGTTTTTTCACTTTTTCTATAGCGACTTGCGAACAAGACCCTTCGGGTCGAAACGTCGATATAGTCGCCCACATACATGTAAAAGCTCTGTAATAAAAGACTTTCTTTGCATCACTACTGGATTAAGAGTGTGGAGTGGTTATAAATAGAGTGAATTTTAGTTGAACATAACTCTGCTCCTGCCCTGACCTAGGAATCCACTGCAACAGCGTCTCTTTTATCTGGCTTCAGGGAGTGAATGGGCAAGAAGAAGGGGAGAGGAAGCCCCCAGACCATATCTAATCCATCGGGGACCCCTGCTCGCGATATATGGAGCTACATGCTGGACCCGGCTCAGGAAGCTACTGGGCGCAGGATGACTGACACAGCAATGCACACAAGAAGCGGCCGCTCGCTGAGTGCGGCGGTAGCGGCCGCTGAAGATTTACAGGCTGCAAGTGGCGTGGAGAAGCAGGTGGCAGAGACCTGCGGCAACAGAGAACAGAGGCAGGTTAGTGGGGAACAGGCCAGCGCGGCTCCCGCGATGGGAGGGCAAGATGGCGCTGCACCCACGTGCGCTGGTGGTGCAGCAGGAGCGACCGCAGATTATACCCAGGCGGCATCCCCCTGTGCAGGAACAGGAGGAAAGGACAGTGAAAGCGGGAGGCCCTCGGTGGTGAGGAATCCCTCTTACCTCCCATCCAGCAGGAGTCTGCTCACTACCTCAGGCTTGGAGGTTCGGCTAATGGAGGAGGGGGAGGTGGTGTTCCCCGGCCACGGAGCTGTTGCAGGCTTGGAGCTGTGTGTTCCCCCTGTGCCCCTGGGAGTTGCTGGGACTGTGTCTTATGGGGGGAGCACCCTTGCAGGATTGCATGCCACAGCTGCAAGATCAGAAATTGCTGCACAAGCTGCTGAGCTTATTAACATCAGTGAAGGAGGGGGTCTCCCTGCACACCAGTCCATGCACCAGATGTGGAGGGTAGTAGAGGGCCTTAGCTCCCATATTAAAAATATCCCAACGAAAGCTGACATGGAGTCATATATAGACAGATTGGAAAGCTCCTACAGATCAGAGCTCTCAGGCCTGAGAGATGAAGTCCAGCAGATGGGGGAGAGAGTGGGGTCTATTGAATCTGCCACCCAATCTCCATCAATTAAAGTAACTGAGCAGGACTCTAACCTGGCCTCACACACAGCATACTTCCAATATCTAGCCGATCATATGGATGATATTGAAAATCGTAACAGGCGCAACAATATAAGGGTACGCGGCCTACCAGAATCGATTGAATCTGTCGACCTTGATAAATCCCTTCATCATATCTTTAATGCTTTGCGGCAAGTTCCCTTGGACTCACTTTTGGAACTAGATAGATCACACAGAGCTCTGGGCCCTCGGTCCTTGGACCCGGACCGACCCAGGGATGTTATTTACAAGGTCCACAGATACCAGCTGAAGGACGCCATCGTGATGCGGGCCCGCTCGGCAGAGAACCTACGTCACCAGGAACAGAGGATCCAACTCCTGCCGGACTTATCCAGGTGGACGTTACAGAAAAGGAGGGCATTGAGGCCTCTCCTGGACTCTCTACGTCAACGTAACATCCCCTACACATGGGGGTTCCCTTTCCGCCTTAGGGTCTGGCGGGCGGGCAGGATGCACGTCTTGAGTCACCCTGGGGGTATTCCGGCATTTGCGGCGGCCCTACAGATCCCACAGGTGACTATCACGGGATGGCCGTTCTTGCCTCCGGGGGGACCTGGAGATTTGCGGCCCGGGCGAGGAGGTGAAATCGGCAAGACACCCCTGAAAATCGTGGCTGAGATGTGGTAACTGAGATGAAAGGAAAAAGTTGATACTCAATTTTGTTTGAGAGCTAAGGTTTAATTTCTCCTGCAGTAGTTTGAGATGCATAACAGAAAAAAAGTATTAACAGTTGTTTTTGTGTTGCATTGTTGAAATATGCTGGGGGCGGTTCCCTCTTTGGAGGCAATGGCCAGGGTCGTGGCCCCTTTGGGGATGTCCAGCTCCGTTTGTGGGGCTGGTTCGTCCCTGTGGGGTCTACGCTCGTAGCCGCAGAGTTAACTGAAAGTGTAGGCAGAATATAAAATTATAAAGCTATAATGGATGACATAAGTTGCTCAGGTGGTGTGTACTGGGTCGGGGGGAGTTCCCCTCCATGTTCAGTCCGCTTCTTTTCTAGGGTTGTTACACTTGGCAGGACAAGGCGCAGGTATATAAAAGATCTACCCCAATTACTTGTCTGGTTAGACGGCAACTTTAGCCCTTCTGTGGTGCTGAAGTACTTTCATTTATAATCTTTTCCTAATCCCTTTTTTTTTTTCCCCTTACTTTTGATTTGCAGCTGATTCTACCCTTTTCCCTCCCTGTTCTTTTTCATTTCTCATTCTTCTTCGTACTTCCTTGGCTTTTCCTCTTTACATTCTCCTTCCCATTCCTTTTATCCACTCACCTTACTTCCCACCTTCCTACAGTTTGTGGTCTGGGACCCGGGTGTGGAGTCATGGCGGAACTAAAATTCGGCTCTCTGAATTTTAAAGGGTTCAACACCCCCCAAAAACGGGCACAAATCCTATACAACATGCAAAAGCAGAGGGTACACATTTTTCTTCTTCAAGAAACTCATTTTAAAGTCGGCTGTATCCCCAACATGACAAACCGTTACTACTCAACCTGGTATCACAGCGCTAAAACAGAGTCGAGGTCCAGGGGGGTGTCATTGGCCCTACACAAATCTTTAGCACATTCCATGATAGACATAAAGTTAGATCCGGAAGGCAGATATGTCATAATTAAATTGCGTATTGCGAATACAGTGTTTACAGTGGCAGGATGGTACGCGCCAAACGTAGGACAGTCAAGGGCAGGGCGAAGTTTCCTTCGGGTGTTGGCGGAATTCTCGGAAGGGGTGGTAATCTTGGGAGGGGATTTTAACCTTCCTTTGAACCCATCAGTGGATACCTCGTCTGGCAGAAGCGCGATCCCCCTGTCTCAGTTAAGGTCATTTAAGCAGGAGATGCACCAGTCTCAACTGGTAGACGTGTGGCGGATATTAAACCCATCTGGAAGGGACTATACCTTCTACTCAAACCCACACGACTCATATAGTCGTATTGATTTATTTTTGACAAGTCTGCATGCTCTCACTTGGAGCCCAGTTGCTGAGATCGGTAGCGTAGTTTGGTCGGATCACACTCCCATTTTTCTAACTATCTCTCCCCCTAACGGCCAGACGCGTGAGTGGACATGGAAACTTAATGATAACCTCTTGAAAGATATGGTGTGCGTGAATGACATCAAGGAATCTATTGGGGTTTTTATGGAGGCACATGCGGCGCGGACCCTACTTCCCTGCCCCTTCAGTGGGAAGCTTTTAAGTGCGTGATTAGGGGGGTCCTGATAAAACATGGGGCACGCATTAAGAGAATGAAGATTTCGCAAGTCAAGGAATTACTTGACACAATACATAGGCTGGAATTTACACATAAAAGACACAGATCGGCAGGGGTCCCGGCGGACCTTACTAAATGTAGAGAAGATCTTAGGTCACTTCTGAACGAGAAATACCTCAGATACCGAAACCACTACAAACGCTTCCTATACCAACACTCAGACAAATGCAGCAGGCCCCTATCGCGCCTTCTTCATCCCCGTAATAATACGTCGTTTATCTCACGCTTACAGCGGCGGGGAGGGTCAGACACGAGTAACCTGGTGGAGATTCTGGAGGAAATGCGGACATTTTATTCAGACCTCTATAACATCAGGGGCCGCTTGGCAGACATGGGGCAGAGTAATTTGTCAGAGCGAATTGATGAGTATGTTACAGAAACTGCTTCCACGCCACTGGGGAATGAGGAGGTCTCTCAATTGGAAGAGCAATTTACAGAAGAGGAGATTGGTGTGGTGATTAAGAATACTCCAGTTGGTAAGATCCCTGGCCCAGATGGGTTTTCCCCAGCATTTTATAAAACATTTAGAGACTTAATAACCCCATTTTCTTACAAAGGTCTTCAATGCAGTTTCCGACACATCCCCATTTGCAGCGCAGTCCCTGGAGGCGTATATTACAGTTCTACCAAAACCGGGGAAGGATCCATCTATGGTATCTAATTATAAGCCGATTTCTTTATTAAACGTGGACGTGAAGTTGTTCTCCAAAACACTGGCTAACAGATTGGCTCCCCTTCTCCCTGCAATTATTAATTCAGACCAAGTCGGCTTTGTACAGGGTAGAGAGGCCCGAGATAATGTAAATAAGACGTTATTACTTATGGCGAATGCAATCTCCTCCTCCACATCTATGGGCCTTCTGTCGGTGGACGCCAAGAAGGCTTTCGACCGCATACATTGGGATTTCCTTCACGCGGCGTTGAAAAAGATTTGCCTGGGCCCCCGCTTTCTACAAAAAATATTGGCATTGTATACGTGTCCCTCGGCACAGATCAAGGCCAATGGAGTGTTGTCCCGGCCCATTGCTATAAGGAATGGTACGAGACAAGGGTGCCCTCTCTCACCATTGTTATATGTGGTGGTGATGGAGCATCTGGCCTATGCCATAAGGAGGAATCCCTGTGTACACGGTCTGCAAGTGGAAGGTAGGATCTATAAGACCTTCCTGTACGCAGACGACTTATTGATTTATATTTCTCAGCCTCACATCACTCTGCCCTCTTTGTTGATGGAGTTTGAGAAATTTGGAGATTTGAGCAACTTTAAAGTAAATTATTCAAAACGGAAGCTCTGAATGTTACCATGCAGCCCTCTGAGGTGTCATTAGCTAAACAAAACTTCTCGTTTCGGTGGCAACCCAAAGCAATCACATATTTAGGTATACAGATCCCTGCTGATCTCACACTCCTGTATTCCCTGAATTATCAGACCCTGTTGACACGAACACTTAAAGACCTACTATCATATCACAAAAAACCTATTTCTTGGTTCGGAAGTATTAACTCATTTAAAATGGATGTGCTACCATGGTTCCTGTACGTTTTTCAGGCGGTCCCTATCTTACCACCGGCGAACTTTTTCCGCACACTTAAATCGGCATTAATCAAGTAAGTAAGATATCAGATCTTAACCAGATCCATTGGTAGGGGAGGGGCTGGATTGCCGGATCTTCGTAGATACCATCAGGCCGCTCTTCTGCTGCGTATGTTCGACTGGCACTTTTCGGCCACACATAAAAAATGGGTCGTGTTGGAACAGAAGGGAGCGCCGGTGCCCACGAGGTATCTGCCATGGCTGGAGTCACGCGAGGGGGTGAAGTTTCCTGCAGCTGACTTTCTAATCAAGGCCACGTTTAAAGTGTGGGATCGGGTGAGGCAGAGGGGCTCTTTGACTGGTCCTCCGCTTTTGCTCATTCCAATTTTTTCCAACCCGGAATTTTCCCCGGGATTCACACGTTCCTCCTTTGTGCGCTGGAAGGTGGAAGATGATCTTCGGGTATATCACGCTTTAAAAGTGAATGATATTATGTCTTTCGGAGACATGCAGGGCCCGGACCCCCCGCACTTGCTGTCATGGATTGAGTATAGACAACTACACTCCTTTGTTTGTAATAGACTGAGACATTGGAAACACATACCTGACATTTCTCCGACCCCGTTTGAGGGTTTGTTTTTGCAAAAATCTCCATCTCATTTAATTTCAGTCATATACAAATTACTGAGTCAGGTGGCCCTGGATACAGACACAGACCCAAATTTCATGTCTAACTGGGAGACAGAACTGGGCACTCCTTTTACTGAGGAGGAGAAGCAGAAAGCTTACCTGTTTACCCATAAGATGTCCACAGCTGGTTATGCAAAAGAAAAGAACTACAAAATTCTATCCAGATGGTACCAGTACCCAGTGAAACTACATAAGATCTTTCCCTCTGTGTCAGAGTTGTGTTGGCGGTGTGGGGGGGTCCCAGGGACGATGCTACATATTTGGTGGGAGTGTCCACTGATCAAGCCCTTCTGGTTGGAGGTGTTTCAAACATACACCAAAATTACTGGAGAATCGGTGACACCATCACCACAGATCTCGTTGCTGTCCATGTTGCCTGGCTCTATTAAAACACAAAAAGGAGATCTGCTTAGATTTTGTCTAACAGCAGCCCACTTGGTGATCCCTAGGCACTGGCGGACGACGATCCTTCCATCATTACAAGAGTGGCAACAGGAATTGGCTTCCATATTTTATATGGAGGACTTGTCCGCAGAGGCAACAGGGTACAGTGAGAGATTCTTAAAAATTTGGCAGCCCTGGATCCATTTCAAAGATACTAAAGCATTTCGAGAACTGTTCGGCCCTTGAGCCATCAGCGATCCCGCTCATATTTATTAACCTAACCCGCCACACCTGGGAGCACCACGGACTACCTCCCCCTCGGTCCTTCCCTTCCCTTCCCTTTCCTTCCCTCACCCACTTTCACTGCTTTTCTGCTACTCATTTCCTTTCTTCTCTTGGCTATCTATTATTTAGACTATAAGATGCCTTGCATTATGTTTGGAGTGTCACTCCTTTGCTCAATATATGAGATCTACATGCCAGACTGATGTCGCAGACATGGTTCATAATCTTGCCTCCCAGGGAGAGAGAGGGTTAATGTGGATAGATTAATGGATGAGGGGGGGGGGGACGGACGGAGAGAGCAGTGAAGTTAAAATTACATAAAGCAGGGCTTTACAGGTCTACCGTATTACTATTTTGTTCTCTTCTTGGAGAAAATTGTATTCTTAACTGAATTGAACAGTTAAACTCTTTTGGAATAAGACTGTTATTGTAAACTTGGTCTGTAAGATCTAACCCTTTTTCTTCTTATATCTGTATTATATGTTTTGGTTTTTTTTTTTTCTTAATAAAGAAAGATTATACATAAAGCCAAATTGGATATAATTCCACACCAAACATAACAAAGGGGGTGGACAAAACTATTGGCATGTTTGAAAAATCATGTGATGCTTCTCTAATTTGTGTAATTAACATCACCTGCAACATACCTGTGGCACCTAACAGGTGTTGGCAAAAACTAAATGACACTTGCAGCCAGTTGACATGGATTAAAGTTGACTCAACCTCTGTCCTGTGTCCTTGTGTGTACCACATTGAGCATGGAGAAAAGAAAGAAGACCAAAGAACTTGAGGACTTGAGAATCCAAATTGTGAGGAAGCATGAGCAATCTCAAGGCTACAAGTCCATCTCCAAAGACCTGAAAGTTCCTGTGTCTATGGTGCGCAGTGTCATCAAGAAGTTTAAAGCCCATGGAACTGTGCCTAACCTCCCTAGATGTGGAAGGAAAAGAAAATTTGATGAGAGGTTTCAACGCAAGATTTGTGCGGATGATGGATAAAGAACCTCGACTGGGGGCGTGGCCTAGCTCAGTATGTGAGTGGAAGCAGATCCTGTAGCTCCTGCCAAGCATCTAGAAAATCCCTAGGGAAGAAACCCAAAAAACACTCTCAGAAGTCACAGGCTGCAGCTGGACGACCCTCTGACCCCCCTGACCTGATTCCATTGCTTACTGGCACAGATATGACAAGGAGGGGGCCGAAAAAGCAGGTGGGAGAAGTGGAGGAGCAGAATCAAGATGGTGCTGTGGGCAGCATGGAGCAGAGAAAAGATAATGGTGCAGACGCTGAGGAGACCAGAAGACAGGCTGCAACATGGCTGGAGCATTTTTCCAGGCAGGAGAGCGGTGCCCATCACAGAGAGACAGTGAGAGGTGAGCTGCAGATGAATATGGGACTTGCAGACAGTATGGTGCTGAGTGCAGGAGGAGGGAGGGGTGAGAGCAGCGAGGGAGCTCAGGCCTGCATGGCAGAGACAAATCCCAGATCTCAGGCAGCACAGCTAGGGGAGCTGACCCAGAATACCCCTGAAGAGCCCACACTGAGAGACATCCTCACAGCAGTAATGCTATGCAGAGCATCTATTACTGAGGTGACCCAGCAGCTGGGGAGCCTGAGAGAAGACATGGCATCCATGCGGCACAAGCTTCATGAAGTGAAAGAGAGAACAGGAGAAGTTGAGCAGAGAGTCAGTATCATGGAGGACCGCATGGCAGGATCTGACAGAGACGGTCAGCGTGCAGCACAGCAAATAGCAGCACTCCTAGCAAAAACGGATGACCTTTAAAATAGATCAAGGCGTAACAACCTGAGAATAATTGGCGTTCCAGAGAAAGTGGAAGGTACATTGCCAACTGAATTTTTTGAGGAATGGCTGAAAAGTAAAATTGGATCTGAGCATCTCACCCCTCTATATGCGGTGGAAAGAGCCAATAGGGTTCCCACCCGCCCCCTGCCTCCTGGACACCCACCGCGACCTGTCCTGGCCAAAATACTGAACTACAGAGACAGGGATAATATCCTGAAGTATGCCCGAGAACACCCGGACCTGATCATCAATGGCTCCAAGATATCCACTTTTCCAGATTACTCCATAGAAGTGCAAAAGCAAAGAGCCAAGTTCATTGACATCAAGAGAAGGCTGAGACAACTTAACCTGGTATATTCCATGATGTACCCGGCGAAACTCAGAGTGGTAGCTGGAGGAATAGTGCACTTTTTCCTGGATACTAAAGTGGGCTTTACACGCTGCGACATCGCTAATGCGGAGTCGTTGGGGTCACGGAATTTGTGACGCACATCCGGCCGCATTAGCGATGTTGCTGCGTGTGACTCCGATAAGCGATTTTGCATCGTTGCAAAAACTTGCAAAATCGCTAATCGGCGACATGGGGGTCCATTCTTAAAAATCGTTACTGCAGCAGTAACGAAGTTGTTCCTCGTTCCTGCGGCAGCACACATCGCTGCGTGTGACGCCGCAGGAACGAGGAAGCTCCCCTTACCTGCCTCCCGGCCGCTATGCGGAAGGAAGGAGGTGGGCGGGATGTTACGTCCCGCTCATCTCCGCCCCTCCGCTGCTATTGGGCGGCGGTTCAGTGACGCTTCAGTGACGTCGCTGTGACGCCGCACGGACCGCCCCCTTAGAAAGGAGGCGGTTCGCCCGTCACAGCGACGTCGCCGGACAGGTAAGTATGTGTGACGGCTGTTGTGCGACACGGGCAGCGATTTGCCCGTGTCGCGCAACAGATGGGGGCGGGTACCCACGCTAGCGATATCGGGACCGATATCGCAGTGTGTAAAGTAGCCTTTAGGAAGCGCTAAGATGGCTGGATAGCAATGAACAACGCTTGCGGCGGCAGGGTCGTGAAGGGGAAGCTGGAGACTGACTTTTGGGGACACCCTATCTCTCATCGCATGCAGTGGTGTAGAGGAAAAATACTATGCTATGGTTGCCGGGGAGGAGTTCCTGTTTGAAAATTTAAAATTTTTTTTTTTTTTTGTTTACCTCGGCAATCTAAATATAAATCTACATTTAATGGACTCTAGAGGAAAGGGGTCTGCAAACACCACTGAGGATGGGAGGAAATGGAATCCTGGCTATGGAAAGGGACTTTCCAACTCATACTGGACTTGCAATGCATAAATACTGAATTAATTTTTATTCTCCCCCCCTCTTTTTTTTGTTTTTCTTTTTCTCCCCTCTCGCTCCTCTTATTCCACCCTCTGTCTTCTTCTTATACTACTTTTCTCTTTCTCTTCTTTGTTTTACCCACTTCCCCTCCCCCTTTCTTTCTCCCCTTTTTTTTTTCCCTTCTTTCCCGTAACTTGCTTTCGTTCTTCCCCCTTAATATTAAAAAAAAGGGGCATTGCGAGAATATGGCAGGACTGCAATACTGATCAGATGGACAGCCGGATACCATGCACGACAAACAGGCGGGGTCCGCCCCTCCTTCTTGAGGTCCTGGTTCTGGTGTTATTGATGGTTGATAGGGCCCTGTCCGTCGTAAAAGAGGAAACACGACAAAAGATGGATACGGTATCTGGCAGACTTGCCAAGGCAAACATATGCCCTCCGTCCCTGATACAAAGGGGACTGGTGGCAACGATGTGTTACTATGTTTATTGTTGTGGGGGGTGTTTATATTGGGGGGGTAGGGGGAGGGTGGGCCGGTCGACAGTCTCATTTGGCCTATTAAGGAGCTCTGGGAGAACGAGAATTTGTCAATTAATCATATGGCGGGACGCATTAACCTAATTAGTTGGAATGTTTGGGGCTTAGCCTCTAGCATCAAAAGGCAAGCAGTATTTCAATTTTTACGCACAGAAAAACCTGACCTAATTTGCTTGCAGGAAACACACATGATACCGGAGCAGCTGCATCTACTGGATAGAAGGTGGCTCAGGGTGGGGTATCATTCTACATATTCTGCATACTCCAGAGGGGCCAGTATACTAGTACGCTCAGGCGCACGGTTTGAATTTCTAAAGGTCATCGTGGATAAAGATGGGCGGTATGTATGTCTTTCCTGTAGGCTGGGGACAAGAGCCGTAGTAATTATATCCCTATACATATCTCCACCATATTGTAGCAAACTACTTCACAGTCTGATAAATTTATTGGCAGACTTTCCGGGGGTTCCCTTTATGATAATGGGAGATTTTAATAATATTCCGAATTCACATTGGGACAAAGGGAGACATGAGGTACGAAAAATGGGGGGAACTGTACACCATTCGGTAATTTACTTAAAGAAACGGCGCTGATTGACCTGTGGAGGACTCGGCATCCAGAAGTGTATCAATACTCCTGTTATTCGGCTACGTTCTCATCCCTGTCGCGCATTGATCTGGCCTTGGGCAATGAAGCAATGCAAGGTTTGTAAGACCCGTCGAAGCCCCACCTACAGGGGCGAAACGGCCGTAGTCTTTTTGTGCTAACCATCCTCATTCCCTCCCTGTAACGCCGAAGCATGTATCCTCCGACCATGAAATAAACCTGAATACTTCACAGCAATTACCGGTGAGTGCTGTTCCTTTTTTCTCCCTTTGCTTAATGTCTCATGCTCTGATGCTTTTGGAACAAGCACCCCGTAGCTGTATTCAGTATAGTCCGACCTGGAAGTTTTCTCTTGTCACAGCAGAGATCAATAGCACCGCGTGTGCTTTCTGCAACTAGCCGCTGGTTGTTTGATGTGGACAGTCCTCAGTGGAAGTAGTGCCCCGCAAATCCTTCTTGTTATTAATGCAAGGTTTGGTAGTGGGTACTAAATACTTCCCCAGGACGGTATCAGATCATTCGCCCCTGAGTGTAGAAATAGACCTGGGGGAACAACAAAACCAAAATAGACCCTTATGGAAATTAAATCCCTTTTGGTTACAATTAGTGGAAGAAGGGGGGGGTATTAGTGATAGTTTAAGGGAATACCTTAGGTTCAATGAAGGATCAGCATCTATTGGAATGGTTTGGGAGGCAATGAAGGCGTGCTTGAGGGGATTGTATATAAGGGGTATATCTAAGGTAAAGTCGGAGGCAAGAAGGCAGAATCAGCTTGCGTTTCAGGAATTGGGGGAGGCGGAAGATGCTTTAATATCAGACCCCACACCGGCGGCAAAAGCTAGGATGAAGGCACCTCAAAAGATGGTTAATAGATTGACCATACAGGCAGCGGAGAGAAAGAAAATGTTCCAAACCATGCAGTCCTTTGAGAATGGAGTACGGGCAGGTCACCTATTGTCAGTGATAGCTGCGGCACAGAGGGAATTGACATATATTGCACGGTTACAGTCAGTAGATGGGGCAGTTGTTACGGACACCTCGGGGATCCTAAAAGTACTAGAAACATTCTACTCTGATCTATACTCAATCAAAGTGCACCCGGAGGCGGGGGAGGTGGATGAATTTCTAGGCAGTGCTCAGGTGCCAGTCCTCTCAATGGAATCTAGAAAGTTACTAGATGAGCCATTTGACTTAGAGGAGTTAGAGCTAGCTCTGAGTGATATGGCGAATGATAAGGCGCTGGGGGTAGATGGGTTTCCGGCTGAAGTATATAAGCAACATAGGGAGGTTTTACTGCCGGTGCTGCTTAAGGTATATAATTCATGACTGGAAAGAGGAGAGCTTATGCCGTCTATGCAGGAGGCAATAATTGTGGTACTCCCTAAAGAAGGCAAAGACCCGGGTTTGCCAACCTCTTACAGACCGATTTCACTATTGATGGTAGATGTAAAGCTCCTGGCTAAGATTCTTGCAAATAGGCTCACCAAAGTCATTACATCCCTAATACACCCAGATCAAGCAGGGTTTATGCCCAACAAATCCACGGCAACTAACCTTAGGAGACTGTACCTGAATAGGCAGATACCGGCGGAAAATAAGGGGAGGCGGGATATTCTCTCCCTAGACGCGGCCAAAGCTTTTGACAGTGTAGAGTGGGGGTACCTATGGGCTACAATGCGATCAATGGGGTTTGGGGAAGTGTATATTAGGTGGGTGCAGCTGTTGTACTCTGCTCCAACGGCAAGAATTAGGGCAAATGGCAGCATGTCAGATAGATTTTCTCTCTATAGGGGCACAAGGCAGAGGTGCCCACTGTCCCCACTGGCGGCGGTGATGCGGTGGGATCCTGGTGTAGTGGGTTACCAATCTGGGAGTGTGGAGGAGAAAGTGGCCTTATATGCAGACGATTTATTATTGTTTCTGGCAGATGCAGGGAGTTCCTTGGAGGCGGTAATGAGGGTCATATCTAACTTTGGAGGGATATCAGGGCTCACGATAAATTTGGACAAATCGGTTTTGATGCCACTAGATGAAATGCCTTCCAATGTAGTGGTGACTTGTGCTCCGGTTCAGGTGGTGTCAGAGTTTAAATATCTGGGAATTATGATATCCAATAAACTGACTGACTATGAACGTCTTAATCTCACCCCCCTTTTACTTAAGTTCAAACAAAAGATTCTGGCCTGGTCCAAACTGTACTTTTCGGTGGTGGGTAGAGTCAACTTAGCTAAAATGATACTAATGCCCCAACTGCTCTATGTGCTCCATAACGCCCCGGTATGGATACCACAAAATAGGTTTTATAAAATAAATTCTATTTTCCGAGGCTTAATCTAGGGAAGGAAGCGCCCACGGATGAGGTTAGAATATTTACAGAGACCGAAAGACGAAGGGGGACTGACTCTACCTAACTCTTGGTGCTATTACTTAGCTGCCCAGAGCCAACACATGGTGGGGTGGGATGTGACAGGTTTGGAGACCTCGGCGGGAAAAATATTACAGTATGTGATCGGAAAAGGTCCTCTGCTGGCAAGTCTGGAGGTGGGAAAGTTTCGTCCACACTCTGCATTATATCCTACTATACAGTTGATAGATAAAAGTATGGGGTAAGATCAAACAGGTGAGACAGGTAACCGGGTTCACTAGATATACCCCCATGTGGGACAACCCCAACATTCCGGAATTTTTATCCCTTAAAGAATTTGGGCAATGGAGGAGAATTGGTATCTGGTACCTCTCCCAAGTGATGGATGGAAACATATTTAAGACTTTTGAAGTACTGCTAAAAGACTTCCCACTGGGACATAGTATGTTTTATAAATACCTGCAGCTACGTCACGCATTTGAATCGCAGAACAGAATAACACCAATTGTTATACAATCAGATAGTGTAATTAATATATTAGGGACGCAGAGAGGGAAGGCAGGATGTATATCGATGGTCTACGGGGGACTTCTGTCCATGTCGGTTGGGAGGCAACAAATTGGGGCATATGCAAGGTGGATGGAAGATTTGGGAGAAATTGGGGAGGAGAAATGGGAGTCTATTTTGCAATATGTCATCAAAATATCTCTGAGCGAGGAAAAACGGCTATTGCAATTATATGTTATATACAGAATATATAGAACCCCCGTGTGGATGAAGAAAGTGGGAGTGAGAACAGATTCCAAGTGTCCAAAATGTACTGTGGAAGAAGCAGGGATCATGCACATGTTGTGGGAATGCCCGTGTTTACAATGGTTCTGGATCACAGTGTTAAATTTAATTCAATCAGTGATGCAAGTGGACCTACCCAGAAACCCGCTGGTGTATGTGCTGGGCTATGTGGATGAAGTGGGGGCGGATGAACAAGAGAAACTGGCAGTGGCACGATTGTTGTATGCAGCAAAGAAACTAATTGCCTTGTATTGGCTATCTGAAAAAGCACAAACACGTAAGGAATTTGTTGAAAAAGTGAATTATATTATTTATATGGAGAAAAATGTTTATATTAAAAGGGGAAGGAGAACTCAATATGAGAAGATCTGGAGCAAGTGGCTGGACTTTCTAGGATTAGCGTCATTTTATCTACTGAAAGATAGGATATTTAGACTATAGGTAGGAAAGGAAAGATCGCAGTGGCTGAGAAATAAGGAGGGCAGGTCATTATGTGAATAAAGAGGGATGCAGAGAGTGGAGGGGTGAGATTGTCGACCGGAAGAGGGTGGGGGGGAGGGGAGGGAGGGGAGGGGGTATGTGTGAGGAGTTTTAAAATGCAATAAAAAGTTATCTGATTTAAAAAAAAAAAGAACCTCGACTAACATCCAAATGTTCAAGCTGCCCTGCAGTCCGACAGTACAACAGTGTCAACCTGTACTATCCGTCGGCGTCTGAATGAAAAGGGACTGTATGGTAGGATACCAAGGAAGACCCCACTTCTTACCCCAAGACATAAAAATGCCAGGCTGGAGTTTGCCAAAACTTACCTGAGAAAGCCTAAAACGTTTTGGAAGAATGTTCTCTGGTCAGATGAGACAAAAGTAGAGCTTTTTGGGAAAAGCCATCAACATAGAGTTTACAGGAAAAAAAAGAGGCATTCAAAGAAAAGAACACGGTCCCTACAGTCAAACATGGTGGAGGTTCCCTGATGTTTTGGGGTTGCTTTGCTGCCTCTGGCACTGGACTGCTTGACCGTGTGCATGGCATTATGAAGTCTGAAGACTACCAACAAATTTTGCAGCATAATGTAGGGCCCAGTGTGAGAAAGCTGGGTCTCCCTCAGAGGTCATGGGTCTTCCAGCAGGACTATGACCCAACAAACTCTTCAAAAAGCACTAGAAAATGGTTTGAGAGAAAGCACTGGAGACTACTAAAGTGGCCAGCAATGAGTCCAGACCTGAATCCCATAGAACACCTGTGGAGAGATCTCAAAATGGCAGTTTGGAGAAGGCACCCTTCAAATCTCAGGGACTTGGAGCAGTTTGCCAAAGAAGAATGCTCTAAAATTCCAGCAGAGCATTGTAAGAAACTCATTGATGGTTACCGGAAGCGGTTGTTCGCAGTTATTTTGGTTACAGGTTGTGCAACCAAGTATTAGGCTAAGAGTGCCAATACTTTTGTCTGGCCCATTTTTGGAGTTTTGTTTAAAATGATCAATGATGGGACTTCCGGTTCCGGCGCTGTGATGTGAGGACGCGGGAGACAGAGCTCCGCACGTTCCTCAGCCCCACACACCGACTACAGGAGCCCCACGGCCGGGGGAGAAGGCAGAGAGGGGGAGGCGAGGAGCGGGAGGTGACCGTGCATGGAGCGGTACCTCCTCCGGAGCGGCGGCAGACAGCTGGAGCAGGGTGCTGCAGAGAAAGCAGTGCACATGGAGCGCAAGATGGCGGCCGCGGGCCGCGGCGGTGTGCAGGGAGGTGAGCGGGGACGGATGGAGGAGGAGGAGGGGGAGCAGCTGAGAGAGCAGCAAAGAGCTCGGCAACACGTGCAGCAGGCAGCCGAGCAGCACGAACAGCAGGCAGCCGAACAGCACGAGTAGCAGACAGCCCAGCAAATCCAGCAGCAGACAGCCCAGCAGCACCAGCAGCAGACAGCCCAGCAGCACCAGCAGAAGACAGCCCAGCAGCAGACAGCCCAGCAGTACCAGCAGCAGACAGCCCAGCAGCACCAGCAGCAGACAGCCCAGCAGCACCATCAGCAGACAGCCCAGCAGCACCAGCAGCAGACAGCCCAGCAGCACCAGCAGCAGACAGCCCAGCAGCACCAGCAGCAGACAGCCCAGCAGCGGACAGCCCAGCACCACGAGCAGCAGACAGCCTGGCAGCACGAGCAGTTCCCAGGCCTGCAAATTGATTATGACCGTCTGGCTGGAGCAGTGGCAGTGCACCTGGCAGACAAGATCAAAGACTCTCTAGAGGCTATGGTGGGGGCAGTGCTAGCACCCTTAAAGGAACAGATCGCACAGCAGGGAGCCAGGATGTCAGAGATGGAGCAAAGAATCTCTGACACAGAGGACGAGGTGGCAGCATTAAAGGGGCAGCTGCAGGAGATGGTGGAGGGATCCCAGGCCATGAGAGACAAACTAGAGGATCTGGAAAACCGCTCCAGAAGAAGCAATTTAAGGCTGGTGGGACTGCCGGAATCTATAAGCATGCGGCAATTGGACAACATATGTGAAGCAGAGCTCCCCAAGGCGCTAGGTCTAACGCACAAATGCAGGGTGGAAAGAGCGCACAGAGTGGGCCCTGTAAGAGAGCGTCCAGGCACAAGAGGAACAAATGGGAAGGAAGACAGCACGGGAGTGACGGGACCAGCCAGGCCACGCCAAGTGATAATAAAATACTTGGAATACAAAGACAAAGAAGAGATACTGCGAGCGTTTAGAGGAAGGAGGACCCCACTGTCTTTACTAGGGCATAAGGTGCTGATCTTCGGGGACTACTCGGCGGAGGTTACACGCAAAAGGAAAGCCTTTAGTAAGATTTGTACCACTCTGTATCGTAAAGGCATAAAATTCCAACTCCTGTATCCTGCAATACTGAGAGTAACAAGACGTGATGGATCCCTTTTTGCGACGAAAGACTTGAGTGAGGCGGAGAGATGGATGGAGAAAATGGAGAACAGAAACCAGACGGAGGACTTCCCGGAGAGGCAACATACTCGGCAAGGAAGAGAGGAGGAGAGCCGGGCATCGGGCCGGAACGACTGGAAGGAGATACATGCAGGAAGTCCAAAAGCAAGGAGGTCGCCGTCGCGTTGGCCTGGAAACCAGAGGATGGGAGCGCCATGAGAGAGGCTGCAGGGAGAAGAATCGATATTTTTGAACTGAACTGAGGGACCCGAGAGAGAGGGGACTGACGGAATGCAGGGGATGAGTAACATCTACTGTTTATTATTGCATTTTTACTTTCTGCTTCCGCTTCCTACTTCCTCTTCCGCCTCCCCTTCTGCTTCCTGCTTCCCCTTTCACTACTTCTTTCGCTTCCTACTTCCTCTTCCACCTCATACTGCCTCTTACACTTCTCTTACACTTCCTTTACCATCCCGTCTACCTCTTCCTACTTCTTTTTCCACTTCCTCTTCTAATTCCTACTTCCTCTTCCACTTCCTCTTCCACTTCCTCTTCCACTTCCTCTTCCACCTCCTACTTCCACTTCCTACTTACTTCCACTTCCTACTTCCACCTCCTGTCCCACTTCCTCTTTCACTTCTTACTTCCTTTTCCACGTCTACTTCCTCTTCTACTTCCTTTTCCACTACCTACTTCCTCTTTCATTTCCTCTTCCACTTCCTATTTCCACTTCCTCTTCCACTTCCTTTTCCACTTCCTACTTCCTCTTCCACTTCCTCTTCCTACTTCCTCTTCCACTTCCTACTTCCTCTTCCACTTCCTATTTCCTCTTCCACTTCTTTTATCACTTCCTACTTCCTTTTCCACTTCCTACTTCCTCTTCCTTTTCCACTTCCTACTTCCTTTTCCTCTTCCACTTCCTATTTCCTCTTCCACTTCCTTTTCCACTTCCTCTTCCACTTCCTACTTCCTCTTCCACTTCATTTTCCACTTCCTATTTCCTCTTCCACTTCTTTTATCACTTCCTTTTCCACTTCCTACTTCCTCTTCCACTTCCTCTTCCTTTTCCACTTTCTCTTCCACTTCCTCTTCCACTTCCTATTTCCTTTTCCACTTCCTTTTCCACTTCCTGCTTCCTCTTCCACTTCCTACTTCCTCTTCCAACTTTCTCTTCGACTTCCTCTTCGACTTCCTCTTCCACTTCCTTTTCTACTTCCTCTTCCAGTTCTTTTTCCACTTCCTACTTCCTCTTCCACTTCCTTTTCCACTTCCTACTTCCTCTTCCACTTCCTTTTCCTCTTTTTTTTTCCCCCCTCTTCTAGGCTTTTCCTTTCTTTTCTCTTTCTCTTCAGTTCCCCTCGCCTCTTCAATCTATAGGGACTAAGGTGCCCTGCCCCCTCGGGGGTGTAGGGGATCCCAACATCTATGGGGGATCGGGTTTCTCTCTTTTTAGTATCTACTGATAAATCGCTCTTCTGGTAGCCAGGCCACTTATGATGGGAGGTGAAGTGAAATTGAGAACAGAGGTAACAAATAATAGGTATGGGCAATGAGGGAGGGGGTATTGTATGCTGGCACAGCTATTGACCAGGAAGGCCTTGCTCTGGTGTGTTAGATAACAGAACAATGGGGGACAGGCCATATGTAAATGTGAATCAGTAGGCTGAGAGGGCATTGCGGAGCCAGGAGCATCACAGAAAAAATGGAAGTGACGAGACGATTGATTGTAAAGGGGGGGACAGTTGAGGGGTTGTTAGTTGACAATAGATTTAGGTTGAATAGTTGGGTTCAGGGAAAGCAACGCTATAAGCACACCGAAAGAAAACTGAGGGCAGTTGGTGGGGTAGCCAACAGGTTTATAGTTAATGCCAAGAAGGGGACACAAGGTTGCGCCCAGGCAATACATAGTTGTCAGTACGCAGCGGAGTTAAGGCAGGGAAAAGACCAGGGAAAGGCGCCACGACACACACAAGTTAGAACATATAGCGACATAAATGTCCCGAGATGTTGGGATAATGGTTAAATTAGTCACTTGGAACGTAAAAGGTTTGAAGTCTCCACATAAGCGCATGATGATATTACGACACCTTAAAAGACTGAAGGTAGATATCGCACTACTGCAGGAGACCCACCTGCAAAAAGGGGATTTTTTCGTATGCAAAAATTATGGGTGGGGGCGGTAGTCGGGTCAGGATCCCAGGGAAGGAAGGCAGGGGTAATGATCTTAATAAATAAACACTTTACTCACGAAATAGTGTCCCAAGACAGTGATGATGGTGGGAGGTACATACATATCAAATTAACTAGCCCGCAGGGAGAGTTTAGTATACACAATATATACGCCCCTAATAACGAACAAAAAACCTTCTTTGACTTTATCACCAACAAATTGGGAGTGGATGTAGACCCAAATAAGATAGTGGGGGGAGAATTTAATGCAGTAGTTTCGAAAGAGGAGGATAGGAGGTATGGCAAGGAACAAGGTAGGCAGAGTAGGAATACAAAGGGTTTGATGGCCAAATTACTGGAAGACACAAATCTGCAGGACAGTTGGAGAACGCAACACCCATATGAACGTGAATTTACACACTACTCACACCCACACGAAGCATGGTCAAGGATTGACTTTATGTTAGTAGACCAAAGACTCTGGCACAGGGTCAAAGATGTAGACATAGAGAACATGGTTATATCCGACCACAGCCCTTAGACTTAAATGACAGAATACAGAGGGGCTCGGATTATATATGGAGATTTCCATCATTCTTACTCAAAGATAAAGATTTTATTAAAACATTAAAGGAGTGGTGGGAGGAATATTGCGGCACTAACAGCGGGCACGAGGAAGAGGCAATGCTATTCTGGGAAACAGCGAAAGTAGTATTAAGGGGGAGACTGATGGGGCATGTAGCCAAAATCAGGAAACAGACGCAAAAACATTACCAGGAGGCAAGCACTAGTTTGAGAGAGAAATACACAAGGTACCTAGAAAACAAATCCCAAAAAGCAAAAGAAGAGTGGAAGGAAGCAAAACAAGAGTTTGACATGTGGGTAGGAAAATGAGAAGAGCTAGTAAGGTCCCAGCAGGAGGTTGACTTGCACCGATTTGGCAATAAGGCAGGTAAACTGCTGGCTAACCTGGCAAAGGGAAGACGACCGTTGACGTTAATAGCTAATATGACAAGACAGGATGGGACCAAATCGACGAATCCACAGGAGATCAACCAGATCTTGGGGGAATACTATGCCAAACTATATAGTAAAGGGGATCAAAATGGAGGAGGTAGGGAGTGGCTAAAGACATTAGGACTTACACAAATAACCGAGGACGAACTGACTAGACTGAACGCGGACATCACAATAGAGGAAGTGCAAACAACAATAGGAGAACTGAGTATACATAAAGCACCGGGGCCTGACGGGTTCAATGGGGAATTCTATAAAGTACTAAAGGAGGAAATATCACCAACGCTGACACGTATGTTTAATAAAATGTTAGGGGGTACGGGAATGTCTAGCCACCTTAACACTGCATATATAAAACTTTTACCCAAGGGAGACAAAAATTTGGACAATCCAACGAATTATAGACCAATCTCACTAATGAACCAAGACCTTAAACTAGTGGCCAAATTGATGGCCAATCAATTAGCAGAGGTATTACCAAGGCTAATTTCTCCCGCCCAATCGGGGTTTGTAAAGGGGAGAGCAGCCGTGACGAACGTAAGAAAGGTCATGATAGTAATGGACACCATCAGACACGGATCTACAAGGAGGGGAGTTGCCAGCCATGATCACGTTGGATGCTGAAAAAGCGTTTGATAATGTGCAGTGGCCATGGCTGGAAACAGTCCTAGATAATATGGGCTTCAGGGGAGCATTCAGAACATTTATAGGTATACTATATGCAAACCCTCAGGCAAGAGTGGCGACACCCGGATTTTTGTCACGACCCTTCTCTTTGACCAAAGGGACGAGACAGGGGTGCCCGCTGTCTCCTCTCTTGTTCAATCTAGCCATTGAGCCATTATCAAAACTGATCAATGGAGGAGATTGCTTTGAGGGCATTAACATTGGAACGGAAAAAGTACATTCAGCTCTATTCGCGGACGATATCATATACCTCAGCACATCAGACTCTCCACTACCGTGGAAAGCTTCAAGAGGAACCTCAAGACCCACCTCTTCCAACAAGCCTACAACCTACAATAGCCCTCAGCCCAGTAGACCACTGCGCAACCAGCTCTGTCCTCACCTATTGTACCATCACCCATTCCCTGTAGACTGTGAGCCCTCGCGGGCAGGGTCCTCTCTCCTCCTATACCAGTCTGTCTTGTACTGTTAATGATTGTTGTACGTATACCCTCTTTCACTTGTAAAGCGCCATGGAATAAATGGCGCTATAATAATAAATAATAATAATAATAATTCATGAATAGACCACAGAATGACCTTTTATAAACAATACAACAGATAGAGAGATTTGGGTCTATGGCAGGTTTTAAATTGAACAAGACAAAATGTGAAATACTGTTTCTGAATGAGCGAACCATGTCATCCCTGAAAACCTATGGAATAGGGGATAACATATGTGGGATACCGATAGCAAAAACCCACCTTAAATACCTGGGGATCCAGATGGGACGCCAGCCTGCCTCGATTTATGAATTAAACTTCAAACCGCTGATACAGAAAATAGAACGAGAGCTAAAGATGTGGGAGGTGCTGCCGCTATCCCTGCTAGGTAGAAACCACCTCTTAAAAATGATGAGTTTCTCGAAGCTGCTATACCCAATGCAGACTATCCCTATATTATTAAAGCATGCGGATGTAAATAGACTGAATAAAGCATTTACAAGCTTCCTATGGAAGAGAAAAAGACCAAGAATTAGGGCGGAAAAACTAATGCTACCACTGGAAAAGGGAGGAATCAAGATGCCAAATGTGAGAGGCTACAACCTTGCATGCTTGATGAGGCACGTAATAGACTGGCTGAGGAAGACAAATAGCTATTCTAACATAAAATTGGAAAGTGAGTACTGTAGACCATGGGACTTGGGGGCAATATTACACACGTCATTGGCCAATATTCCGAGGAAAATTAAGCACTCCCTGGTATGTAGAGATACGATAATGGCGTGGAAAGCAGTGAGGAAAAAGTTTAACCTGTCCTGGCGAATCTCCAAATACCTAAATATCTGGAATTTTCCGGAATTCCCAGCAGGGAGGAAAAACAAACTATTTCTAGAATGGAGAAATAAGGGGATCGGTGGGGTGAAGGATCTGCTCCATGAAACGGAACATAGATGGTTGACCCTTGAGGAGTTGGTGAACAGGTACGGGCTTTCCCCATTCCAAATCATACAATACAAACAGGTGGAAAAGGGAATAATGGGACTATTGAGGGATGTTAGAAAAGAACAGGTAATGAATGAAATGGACCAATTTATAATGAAGGATAAACAGGAGATTACTATCTCCTCCCTGTACAAAGATCTGAGAACAGCACTGGTACCACTGCACTCGGACAAGGTCTGGGGAGCATGGGCACGACAACTAAAAGATCCAGAGGCAGGGGAAAAGATACAGCAGGGATGGATGAGGATGAGGAAGGAGGTGATTAATGAGGGCTGGAGGGACACACAGTTTAGATTAATGCACAGAGCAATTTATGGTTTTAACATCCCTACCAAGCAGATGATGAATAAAATAGAACATTGCCCCAAATGTAAACAGCCGAAAACGGACTTATACCACGAGATTTGGCAGTGCCCAGAAAGTCAGAAATTTTGGGGAAAAATGAAGACACTTATAGAAAAAGTATGGGAAGTGGAAATGGAACTAGACCCATTGTTATGGATTTTCCACCACAGGACTAAAGAAGGGGAAGGAGGAGGAGATACACGGGGGACCACGATTCCAAGACTCTTTCATAATATTGCTATGATAGGGAAAAAGGCTCTACTACGCAGATGGCTCGAGGAATCTGTTCCATCAGAGGAGGAGGTGGTCAATCAGATTAAAAAGCTGCTCAATATTGAACAGTTGGAAGCCGAAAGAAATAAGGACGAACTAACGGGAAACTTTTTTAAAAAATGGAAGAGATTTATAGTACAACAGTATGCAGTTGCAGAAATACGGAAAGTGGTATCTCCTTTCACTAATACGGAATGGTATCTACTGGGAGACTTGCAAGGCACATTGGGAAAGCTGAAAATACACACGCAGTAGAGACACGACAGTAGGGCGAGACGAGGGTTTCAGAGAAATAGGGCTTCAAACGGGAATCAGAATATAGAGGAGCTGTGTGTTCTTTCGCGACTTATACCTGGTGTTCTGTGTATTAAAAATATTGGGGGGGATAAAGTGGGAATAAAAGAGGGTGGGTTAAGACAAGGGTGGGTAAATTGGTAAGGTGAATTTATTCTTGTTCAAATGTTAGACATATTGTAATGATTCTGAAAACTGCAATAAAATTTATGTTTAAAAAAAAAAAGATCAATGATTTGATTTTTGTTTCATTCTCTTTTGTGTTTTTTCATTGCAAGCAAAATAAATGAAGATAATAATACCAAAGAATTTGTGATTGCAATCATTTTCAGGAAGAAACTGAGTATTCTCTGACAGTGTTGAGGATAAAGAATTGAGTATCCAAAAATACTTAATTCAGCCATTTCATAGACTCAGTTATATAGTTCAGTAGATGTGAACTAACTCACATATTTGTGAATGCTTTTGTTTCTTACTAACATGTATATATGTATATTGCATATTCAGTGTATTTTCCTTAGACACAGTATATACCACCACATGGAATTGTAAAGATGGCTGCTATTTCCTGTTCTACACCCAAGACAGATGGACAAAGAAATTCCTGGAGCCTGGGACTGACCAATCCACGGAGAATATGCAGATCTCTCTACGTCATGAAGCCCTGACCTACGATACCTGATTGGACTAAAACTTTTGTTTACACCCCCTTACTGCTCGGTCTAGAGTTTCTTTCAAACAATAAAAAAACACACTTGGTCAAGAGCCAGTCATGGAGATAGATATAACTGACTTGCTGTGCAGTTATTTATTCTCGTGTGCACACATGACATTTTTAATTAGAAGCAGCAGCCGGATATCGAGAGATCCTTTGAGTCTCATCATCATCGTCATTCTGACCTTGACAGTTGGCGCGCCAAGTGTGGGGCCACCGAGAAGAGTGAGTCAGAGCTTCCACTTTCCGGACGTCTGGGGGCTACTCCACAAGTATCCAGGTGTCGCTCGATAGGATTGATCACCCTTCATTTCACGGTATAGAACATCATATACATTGTGTGTGCTGTTTTTACCTGTGGATCGAGAGACACCTGGCGAAAGTGGGTGGTCACTAGTCCGGAGAATGGTAGTGCACCGGAGACCTAACGGTGTGACTGTCGCTCGCCGGTGACCGAGAGAAAAAACCCAGACCCTATAGGTGCTGGCTTTTTAGGTCTTTTGTAAAGTATCCGGCTGTCTGTATGGTTAATTAGGCTTGTGATTTCTCTGTTTGATTCTCGGAGAGTTAATTGTCTGTTATTGTTCACGGAGGGGGACAGAGAGCGGGAGTTGTATTACGCGCTGTGTCTGCAGTCTCTTAGACAAAGAAAGGCAGGGGGGGAAGTTAATCACCCACTGCCTGCAGTTTTTTTCTTCTTCACTGAGAGCGAAGAGGCAGACTGCGGGGGTCTGGTGGAGCCCAGGGATATCTATAACAGTCTTTCTATTGAGAACAAAGAATGCGAGAGGGGGGAGCAGAAGCCCACAGAAGCAGCTACATCCTTACATTCTTACACTCAGAGGAAGCAAAAAGGTGGGGGCCATATGTCCACCAGCTGCTTGAGACAGAGCGGAGATCAAATTGCATAGCTATGTCCCTGCTGTCTTTTAGCTGAGAAGCAAGGGGGGGTGGGAGGGTGAAGAGGCAGGACACTGGGGGTTAAAACAGCGCAGCTCTTTGGAGCGAGGAGAGAGGAGGGGTCAGTGGCTAACATACAGGAGATGGCTGCAGCCTTTGTATAGTAGAGCAAACAGAGTTGTAATGATTTGAAAGAAAGACAAGTGTTATTTTGGTTTGGATTAGAGAGAAATTAACGGGTTCATGCATTTTTCAGTTTTTTTAAATTGTTTCTTTTTTGAACAGAAGAGAAAAAAGACATGACATGAAGAAATTGGCACAACAGATGGTAAACAATTAATACAAAGGTCTGCACCGGAGGCTAAAATGATGCGATACTGTGCAGTTACAATGAAAGTACAAAATCAATCACAGAAACATACCCAGTGCAGCCGGATTAACAAGTAATAAAGTGCCAGTAGTGCAAACGACAGAGGTCTGGATACCCCCCTAGGAAGGGTAACGCGCGTTTCGCGTGGACAGAGTGACACGCTTCATCAGACCGTGAGGGATATGATTAGCTCCGTTACCAGGAAGTACTAAATGGGCCAGCTGACTCATCACATGGTTACTGAAGCCCAATGAATGGTGGGGAAATCGGCGCATGCGCGGTCGGCGCGGGCGCCCGGGGATGCGCACACAGCGTCAGACAGAGCGTGCACGAGAGGGGGCGTGGTCCCCAGTCCTGCACGCCGCTACCATGGAGACGCCGTCGGGCAATCCGGGACACCAGGCGCGGACCACGCATGCGCACAATACACCATCCGCGTCGAGAAGATAGCAGCTGTAAGTAAAAACCCACAGTAATTAAACACAGAATAGTGCCTGCACGGTGCCGGTAAATCACATGAAAGCGTATAACAATTTAATCCGCAACCAATGAGAATGGAATACAATAATTAGTAAAAGATTGAATATCCATGGCAAGCACTCGTGCGGAGACAAAAAGGCTCTGAAATAAATTCTTCAAACCGACGGTGGTGGTTAAATGCTGGTCACACAGAACGGAGAAGAAAACTGTGAAAAAAATGAAAAATAGGAAAAAATTAAAAACAATATAAAAACAAATAAAATTCTGGAACAGATGCCGGAGAATATCAGACAGGCAGATGTTCCAGAAAAGGAAGGGGGGTGAGGGAAAGAGGATCTACAGGAAGGGGGCAAAGCTAAGGGACTCATTCAGGCCAGCTGGGGTCAAAGAACCCAAGATGGTAATCCACTTAGTTTCCCTTTGGGCAAGGATTTTCCTGATATTACCGCCCCTACTACCGACATGGATTACATCTATACCCTTAATCCTAAGGGACTTACTATTACAATCGTGATGACTACGAAAGTGTCGGGGCAGGGTTTTAAGGGTGGAGATATCCACCACCGTCTTGGCCGCACCAATGTCCCTCACGTGTTCACGGACCCTAACTCGGAGTTCCCGTGAAGTCAGACCTATGTAGACCTTCGGGCAGCCACAAGTGGCATAATAAACCACATTCGAGGTTGCACAGGAAACATAACACCTGATATCGAAAGTGCGGCTGCCGTCTACGGTTGTGAAGGTCTTGCTGCGGGGGACATTGGTGCAGGCAAGACAGTGGCCACATGGAAAACAGCCATGTAGAGGGGCAATCTGGCCAAAGGGGTAGGACACCGCTGGAACGTAATGACTGCGCACAAGGTAGTCTTTAAGGTTCCTAGAGCGTCGTGCCGTCATAAGTGGGTGATCGGATAGATGGGGACTCAAACTCGGGTCGCTCTTAAGAATTGGCCAGTATTTATTCAAAATATCGCGCATCGTTTGCCACTCATGATTAAAAGTTGAAATGAAGCGAACCTCTCCGAAACCCCTATCCCCTCGAACAGAAGGCTGTAGGAGCTCCCGCCTCTGAGTATTCCGAGCCCGATTGTAGCCCTTTTTGATGGAGCGTTGACTGTAGCCCCTAGCAACCAATCTAGAACTAAGATCTTCCGCCTGTGCCTTGAAATTATCAGAGGTGGAACAGATCCGCTTCATTCTGAGAAACTGACCAACCGGGATAGCTTGAATAGTACTGGAGGTGTGAGAGGATGAAGCATGTAAAAGGGAGTTGACCGATGTCGGCTTCCTGAAGACGTCAGTCTGTAGCTGCCGACATGGGTCAACTCCAATGGAAATGTCTAAAAAATCAATCTGCTGTAAATCATATTTGAATGTGAGTTTTAAATTAATGGAATTATGATTCAATGTGTCCATAAATAAGGTAAGCTGCTCCGCTGTACCCTGCCAAAGGATAAATACATCGTCGATGTATCTAATCCAGCACTGCGCATGGGCAGCCGCCTGGACGCCCTCGTCGCCAAAGATGCCCCTCTCCCATGTTTCTGTGATTGATTTTGTACTTTCATTGTAACTGCACAGTATCGCATCATTTTAGCCTCCGGTGCAGACCTTTGTATTAATTGTTTACCATCTGTTGTGCCAATTTCTTCATGTCATGTCTTTTTTCTCTTCTCCATGATATTCTTTTTATTTGATGTGTCTACTACTAAATAAATATTTGTTATACTTTTGCATACTAGCCACTTTTGTCCTCCTGTTTTTGATTGCTGCCTGTGGTGTGCATCATGTCCACGGTTTAAACCCTCTTGCTTTTTTCCGTGGTTCCTTTTTCATTGTGAACATGTATATTGCCTAATGGATTTTTATGGTATTCTAACTTTGCTTTCTGTGTTTTGCACAGTGTCTCCATTTTTGGCTATGGATTTCCATGTGCGAGAAGAGACGTGGCGGTCTCAGCTCAATGATTTTTTCAGACATGACGGTGGTGCAGATGCCAGGTCCGGTGAGGTGAGCCTGCGGGAAGAAGTGGCTAAATATAAGGGGCTCATTCACAAACGCACCAAAATATGGTGGAACCGCGCCTTTTTGGAACGGTATCTACAACAAGGACTTATACCACGAGGACTCAGGGTCCAGGTGTTCCCATCATTTGACATAGATGATAATACCTTCAAAGACAAATGGGAAGATTTCGCCAACAACTGTTCAAAGGGTTTTATTCAATTGTTATGTGATCTTAACAGCTCACAACTCCGGGCTATTGAGACTGAGACAGTTGATTTACAAAACAGGATCGTTGCGGGACTCAGTACGGAGGCCTTTAAAACTTTTGAGATGGATATTGAGAGTGATATGTCTAGGTGGGAGAAAGAGGTCAAGGACAGTAAAATTAAGAAATTCCATCGGGATGAACTTGACCTGCAATCCAACAGGGTCTATAAATGGAGGATGTCAACCGACCGTTCTAGACCGTTTAGACGATTTAATCAGAACCGATCACGCTCTAGATCTACTTCAATACGGTCGTTTACCTCAGGTGAGGAATCCTCCACAGAGGCATATGATCCCTCCACATCCGGGAATAGGATGCCTATACCCCAAAGGAGATATAAGAAGAAACAGGCGGATATGCCTAGACCTCCAACGGATCCCCCCATGACTAGACAACAACATAAAAATGCTCTACAGGTAATTAACCTGTCTTCACATTCACTTTCCCAAATTCAGGTCGAACTATTATCTAAAGGTCTCAGTTTTTCTCCCACTAACTCATTCGATTTCTTTACAGCCTTAAAGGACCTCCATATTTTCTCTCGCAAGGTCCTGTTGAAAAAGTTGCACTCAAAAAACCCTTTGTCCTTTAACTCTACTGACCGGGCCGAACAAGAAGCTCTCCAGGTGTTGGAAGACCTCTTGACTGAACAACAGGTAGACCAACAGGGTGTTTTTCCATCTTCCATCCTACCACGTTCCACACGTTTTCCTCCCTTGTCCCTCTGTTCCTCTGTAGAGATTTTCACTAGACTTGTTTCTGATGAATTTAAACTTCTTTCTACAAGACGTAGATTTGATAATCTCAACCATGCACAGAGGAGGGCACTCCGGGATTTGCAAAATCTCGATGATGTACAGATAAAACCGGCGGACAAGGGAGGAAACATTGTGGTTTGGCCTAACGGTCTGTACGAGAAAGAGGTATACCGCCAGTTACGTGATAGACAAACCTATTTAAGATTGGAGTCGAGCCCTCTGGTTCATTACTCCGATTCACTCCACCGGATACTGTGGGGAGCTTTCGAGGATGGCATCATCACTAAAAAAGTCTTTGATGGCTTATTTGTAACCTCTCCAAAGATTCCGACATTTTATCTTCTGCCCAAAATCCACAAAAATCCCGAAAACCCACCGGGGCGTCCGATCGTGTTTGGCATTGATGGTCTCTGTGATCCAGTGTGCCGATTCATAGATTACTATCTTAAGCCACTCGTTGAGACCTTACCATCTTACGCCAAAGACACGACGGACGTCCTGAACAGGGTCGACGGGATTTTTGTGGATACCGATACCCTTTTGGTGACAGCAGACATTGAGGCCCTGTATACTAGCATCAATCATGAGGATGGTTTAGAGGCGGTCCGCTTCTTTCTGGGCAACACCAACCGGGATGGCCATTTCTGTGAACTTATACTTGAGCTGCTCCGCTTCATTCTTACACACAATTTTTTCATTTTTAAAGATCGTTTTTATTTACAGACACGCGGCACTGCGATGGGCGCGGCCTGTGCGCCTTCGTACGCCAACTTGTTCCTCGGCTATTGGGAGAGGGGCATCTTTGGCGACGAGGGCGTCCAGGCGGCTGCCCATGCGCAGTGCTGGATTAGATACATCGACGATGTATTTATCCTTTGGCAGGGTACAGCGGAGCAGCTTACCTTATTTATGGACACATTGAATCATAATTCCATTAATTTAAAACTCACATTCAAATATGATTTACAGCAGATTGATTTTTTAGACATTTCCATTGGAGTTGACCCATGTCGGCAGCTACAGACTGACGTCTTCAGGAAGCCGACATCGGTCAACTCCCTTTTACATGCTTCATCCTCTCACACCTCCAGTACTATTCAAGCTATCCCGGTTGGTCAGTTTCTCAGAATGAAGCGGATCTGTTCCACCTCTGATAATTTCAAGGCACAGGCGGAAGATCTTAGTTCTAGATTGGTTGCTAGGGGCTACAGTCAACGCTCCATCAAAAAGGGCTACAATCGGGCTCGGAATACTCAGAGGCGGGAGCTCCTACAGCCTTCTGTTCGAGGGGATAGGGGTTTCGGAGAGGTTCGCTTCATTTCAACTTTTAATCATGAGTGGCAAACGATGCGCGATATTTTGAATAAATACTGGCCAATTCTTAAGAGCGACCCGAGTTTGAGTCCCCATCTATCCGATCACCCACTTATGACGGCACGACGCTCTAGGAACCTTAAAGACTACCTTGTGCGCAGTCATTACGTTCCAGCGGTGTCCTACCCCTTTGGCCAGATTGCCCCTCTACATGGCTGTTTTCCATGTGGCCACTGTCTTGCCTGCACCAATGTCCCCCGCAGCAAGACCTTCACAACCGTAGACGGCAGCCGCACTTTCGATATCAGGTGTTATGTTTCCTGTGCAACCTCGAATGTGGTTTATTATGCCACTTGTGGCTGCCCGAAGGTCTACATAGGTCTGACTTCACGGGAACTCCGAGTTAGGGTCCGTGAACACGTGAGGGACATTGGTGCGGCCAAGACGGTGGTGGATATCTCCACCCTTAAAACCCTGCCCCGACACTTTCGTAGTCATCACGATTGTAATAGTAAGTCCCTTAGGATTAAGGGTATAGATGTAATCCATGTCGGTAGTAGGGGCGGTAATATCAGGAAAATCCTTGCCCAAAGGGAAACTAAGTGGATTACCATCTTGGGTTCTTTGACCCCAGCTGGCCTGAATGAGTCCCTTAGCTTTGCCCCCTTCCTGTAGATCCTCTTTCCCTCACCCCCCTTCCTTTTCTGGAACATCTGCCTGTCTGATATTCTCCGGCATCTGTTCCAGAATTTTATTTGTTTTTATATTGTTTTTAATTTTTTCCTATTTTTCATTTTTTTCACAGTTTTCTTCTCCGTTCTGTGTGACCAGCATTTAACCACCACCGTCGGTTTGAAGAATTTATTTCAGAGCCTTTTTGTCTCCGCACGAGTGCTTGCCATGGATATTCAATCTTTTACTAATTATTGTATTCCATTCTCATTGGTTGCGGATTAAATTGTTATACGCTTTCATGTGATTTACCGGCACCGTGCAGGCACTATTCTGTGTTTAATTACTGTGGGTTTTTACTTACAGCTGCTATCTTCTCGACGCGGATGGTGTATTGTGCGCATGCGTGGTCCGCGCCTGGTGTCCCGGATTGCCCGACGGCGTCTCCATGGTAGCGGCGTGCAGGACTGGGGACCACGCCCCCTCTCGTGCACGCTCTGTCTGACGCTGTGTGCGCATCCCCGGGCGCCCGCGCCGACCGCGCATGCGCCGATTTCCCCACCATTCATTGGGCTTCAGTAACCATGTGATGAGTCAGCTGGCCCATTTAGTACTTCCTGGTAACGGAGCTAATCATATCCCTCACGGTCTGATGAAGCGTGTCACTCTGTCCACGCGAAACGCGCGTTACCCTTCCTAGGGGGGTATCCAGACCTCTGTCGTTTGCACTACTGGCACTTTATTACTTGTTAATCCGGCTGCACTGGGTATGTTTCTGTGATTGATTTTGTACTTTCATTGTAACTGCACAGTATCGCATCATTTTAGCCTCCGGTGCAGACCTTTGTATTAATTGTTTACCATCTGTTGTGCCAATTTCTTCATGTCATGTCTTTTTTTTTTTTCTCTTCTCCATGATATTCTTTTTATTTGATGTGTCTACTACTAAATAAATATTTGTTATACTTTTGCATACTAGCCACTTTTGTCCTCCTGTTTTTGATTGCTGCCTGTGGTGTGCATCATGTCCACGGTTTAAACCCTCTTGCTTTTTTCCGTGGTTCCTTTTTCATTGTGAACATGTATATTGCCTAATGGATTTTTATGGTATTCTATCTTTTTTGAACAGAAGTATGAGAACTAGCGATTCCCCTGTGTTGCGGATAACACAGCCACTGTTTGTTGGATATTAGATATTGAATATTGGATATTAAATATTAAATATTGAATATTGAATGTTGGATAGATAATAAACGAGGCGGGAAGGGTTCTGTTAACTTAAAGTGGATTTAGCGTAGTCCCCTGCGGTTCAGGTGCATGTCACTGTCTGCGTGGCAGACGAGGCGGGAAAGGAACTAACTTTAGTTAAGGTAAAAGTGTCGGAATTAGCGTATTCCCCTGCGTATTAAACGTGAGCCACTGTTATGAGGGGGTAGGTCTTCATAACGAGGCGGGAAAGAATTTCGGTTGGAGCCGGCCGGTCCAATTAAGCACTGTATACTCTGTTCAAAAGATAAATATGTTGTTTTTAGTAGGAGCTGAGAACGCTGTCGCCCTAGTTACAAAAAAAACGAAAAAATATAAAAGATTGCAAAAAGTTGTGTAAAATCGTTGGACTACCACTAGATGGCGGGCTGCAATCCATGTATTGAAGTTCAGATTAATCTCCAGTGAGAGTATACTGGAGAACAAAGACCTCATTCACTGTCTGTTGCTGTTTGTAGAATCACTAAATGTTTTTCTCTAGCGGTGCCTCATGGTTTTCCTTTAGAAGTCATTATATCTGGTGCTAATCAAATCTCTCCTTTGTATGCTGAAATGCAAATTTACAGGCACTAAAAGTATCCCTGGTTTACTATATAGTTCCAGACACTCCCAGTACACCCAGGGAGTCACAACATGGATGCTGCACCCGGAAGTCAGATGCCTGGAACTTCCTGTGGCAGCCGTCTTGCTATACCCACTGATGGCAGTACACCTCATAAGCCACACCCCTCGCAATGGCTCTTTGTTCAAAGCTCTCCACCCATCCCCGGTGGGAGGTGTTCTGTGGTATAAATGACTAACACATTTGAATAAGTAAAAATAGTATATTTGTTTACTCAGCTATCCCATACATGCAAGTCAAAGATAAGTAAGTGAAATTTTTACTGAATTGATGAATAGTCAGAGATAAGAATGGAATGTGTCTTTCCCCAATAGTGACGTAAGTTTGGTTTAACCCTTAGAGTTCAGGATTTCCCATTTTTAGTTTGCTGTTTATACCTGAATAGGGAATATTAAATTTTATGGGATGTGCGATATAATTTGTGTTGTTTTGTTTTTAATGGGGATTTATTTGAACAATATATTTTTATTTTGTGACTCTATCACCTTTTCTGTTTTTATGATTATTTCTAAACAATTCATATATTTTTGCAGGTTAGTCGCCCAGTCACAGCTGTCATTTCATCATGTCTCAGTTGTTTTTACTATGAAAGGTTTTTCTTTTCTTTATGGATACAGTGTTTATTGTAAGGTTTTTAAAATTTCCCAGTAATGTATAGTGTTGTGAGATGTACGTTATTTTCAGTGTTTGTTCATTTTAGGTTTTAGTATGTGGCTAATTTATTACCTGCTGTTTTATCTTTTCTTTTAGGGAATACCAGTATAAAAACGCTGAATTTTGCCATATTGGTAAATAAACAATTAAACAAGGGGGGAATAAGGTATTAATTATATTCTCCAGTTTCTTGGAGGGCGCAGCAGGCATATTAGATAGGTTTTGAAGCTGACCTTTTTCCCATAAGTTATGTTTATTAGATTACTATGAGGTATATCTGTTAACTGAAATAGGAAAGTCTTGTCTTATATGTTTATTTGTTTATTTATTTGTTTGTTTATTTATTAAGTATTCTCAGTCATGTGAAGTATAGATGACCACTAACTGTATTATGATCAGAGATGAAGTTATAAGAATGATCTAATGTATATTTTTTAGTTTTTGTTTTTATAGATGAAACCAGATGGTGGTCGATTCTGCACTGGATATGCTGCTGTTTACACCACATGAGGTAGATCTAAATTCGACCACTCCCTCCAATCCTATTGATACAGGAGACAGTGATGCATTAATGCCTCTCTTGATGGGTAGAACAGGAGTGGGTAAGAGTCTTTAGAGGTGTATGTAGGTTGTAGATTTTTTCCTGTTGTCAAATGAATTAGGTATGCCAAAAAGAAAGTCTAGATCTGAGCTGATGGATTCGGATGGAGATCCTCGCACAGGTGCAGCTGACCAAGAAGCAGTGAACGGGCCTAGAGTTGAGAGTCTTTCACCAATACCGACTATGCCTTGGTGACATTGGTCACGTCAGTGACTTCTGTCACTCCTTGTGTTCTTAAATCCCTACAGGAACAAGCGATACAACAAGGAATGGAGTGTGACATGCAGGGAGCCAGCTGACTGAAGGTCTGTGGACAAAGGGTGGTAAGCTTTCTCTGTCATGAGAGCTCTTCTTAATGATGGCCCAGGTAACATCTGTGAAAGACAATTGTCAGTGTGTGCTTTGGTGACGCCAGGGTTCAGTACCCAGGTGGGCAGATTCACCCAGTCTCGTGAGACAAGTGCCTAGAACGAAGTGAGAAAAAACTGTAAAGAGTCCACAGAAACACCCTGCACCTACTCTACCCATTCTTAGAGACTGCAAACTGATTTTAGATGTATATCATGAGCACGTTGTATGCAAGTCTGTGCGTGTTGTGTAAATTTCTCTCCAGGTTTGGTCAGAGGCATTCCAGTGCAGAAAACGATATTATTGTTGAGAAGCACATGAAGGTGGTATGTAAGAAAAATGTGTTTACAAAAAGTGTATATTTTATAGAAAAGTGGAAACTGGCAAATCGTGTACAAAATGTATATGTTTTGTTTTCTTTTTGCAATAAGCAGGTCTTTATGTACGATGTTTTTTGGTTTAGCATAGACATGTATATTTTTATATAATTGACTGAATAGTGTGATAAACAGGTGTATTTTCCAATTCCAGATTTTAAATCAGAGCTATTAGCATATGGTTTCCAGTCAGGAGACTGATTGATCCTAAAGGACAAGCGAGAAAGAGCTATGAGTCAACACTAGAGGAGCTGATCCAACCACAGAAACATCTAAAGATCCACACCTCGCATTGCAGAAGGGTTAATCAACCAGAGCTGCACTGAGCGTTCTGCTCATCCTTTTCAGAAAACCCTGTACAGTTTTAGACCAGCATTGCCAGAACAGTTAGAAGAGAGGACTTAGAGAACCTTGAGACATGGGAAAGTCCAACTACAAAGGGTGAGGACTTGCCTAGGAGTCCTTGGTCTCAAACCGGTGAAGAAAACCCCTTTCCCCTTTCCGCCCATGCCTCAACGTTCAGTTAGGCAGGTTTTTCAACAGATCTTTCTACCTCTCTTCCTAAGGGAACACAGTACCCTTAGAATTTAGAAATGGCAGAAGTAAGTCTTTAGGGGGGACTGTTGAGGATAAAGAATTGAGTATCCAAAAATACTTAATTCAGCCATTTCATAGACTCAGTTATATAGTTCAGTAGATGTGAACTAACTCACATATTTGTGAATGCTTTTGTTTCTTACTAACATGTATATATGTATATTGCATATTCAGTGTATTTTCCTTAGACACATTATATACCACCACATGTAATTGTAAAGATGGCTGCTATTTCCTGTTCTACACCCAAGACAGATGGACAAAGAAATTCCTGGAGCCTGGACTGACCAATCCACGGAGAATATGCAAATCTCTCTACGTCATGAAGCCCTGACCTACGATACCTGATTGGACTAAAACTTTTGTTTACACCCCCTTACTGCTCGGTCTAGAGTTTCTTTCAAACAAAAAAAAACACACTTGGTCAAGAGCCAGTCATGGAGATAGATATAACTGACTTGCTGTGCAGTTATTTATTCTCGTGTGCACACATGACATTTTTAATTAGAAGCAGCAGCCGGATATCGAGAGATCCTTTGAGTCTCATCATCATCGTCATTCTGACCTTGACAACAGAATTGCATGGGTGCCAATAGTTTTGTCCAGCACTGTATATTCTAGGTTCTTCAAAGTAGCCACCTTTTGCTTTGATTACTGCTTTGCACACTCCTGATGAGCGTCAAGAGTTAAGCGGGCTTTACACGCTGCGATATCGGTACCGATATCGCTAGCGTGGGTACCCGCCCTCATCTGTTGTACGACACGGGCAAATCGCTGCCCGTGCCGCACAACATCGCCCAGACCTGTCACACATACTTACCTGCCCGGCGACGTCGCTGTGACCGGCGAACCGCCTCCTTTCTAAGGGGGCGGTTCGTTCAGCGTCACAGCGACGTCACAGCTGCGTCACTGAACCGCCGCCCAATAGAAGCAGAGGGGCGGAGATGAGCGGGACGTAACATCCCGCCCACCTCCTTCCTTCTGCATAGCGGCCGGGAGGCAGGTAAGGAGAGCTTCCTCGTTCCTGCGGTGTCACACATACCGATGTGTGCTGCCGCAGGAACGAGGAACAACTTCGTTACTGCTGCAGTAACGATAATCGAGAATGGACCCCCATGTCACCGATGAGTGATTTTGCACGTTTTTGCAACGATGCAAAATTGCTCATAGGTGTCACACGCAACGGCATCGCTAATGCGGCCGGATGTGCGTCACCAAATCCGTGACCCCAACGACTTCGCATTAGCGATGTCGTAGCGTGTAAAGCCCCCTTAAGTCACCAGAAATGGTCTTCCACCAGTCTTGAAGGAGTTCCCAGAGATGCTTAGCACTTTTTGGCACTTTTGCCTTCACTATGCGGTCCAGTTCACCCCAAACCATCTCGATTGGGTTCAGGTCTGGTGACTGTGAAGACCAGGTCATCTGGCGTATCACCCTATCACTCTCCTTCTAAGTCAAATAGCCCTTACACAGCCTGAAGATCGCATTAGCGATGTCGTAGCGTGTAAAGCCCCCTTAAGTCACCAGAAATGGTCTTCCACCAGTCTTGAAGGAGTTCCCAGAGATGCTTAGCACTTTTTGGCACTTTTGCCTTCACTATGCGGTCCAGTTCACCCCAAACCATCTCGATTGGGTTCAGGTCTGGTGACTGTGAAGACCAGGTCATCTGGCGTATCACCCTATCACTCTCCTTCTTAGTCAAATAGCCCTTACACAGCCTGAAGATGTGTTTGGGGTCATTGTCCTGTTGAAAAATAAATGATGGTACAACTAAACGCAAACCGGATGGAATAGCATGCCGCTGCAAGATGCTGTGGTAGTTATGCTGATTCAGTATGCCTTCAATTCTGAATAAATCCCCAACAGTGTCACCAGCAAAGCACCCCCACACCATCACACCTCCTCCTCCATGCTTCATGGTGGGAACCATGCATGTAGAGTCCATGCGTTCACCTTTTCTGTGTCGCACAAAGACACGGTGGTTGGATCCAAAGATCTCAAATTTGGACTCATCAGACCAAAGCACAGATTTCCACTGGTCTAATGTCCATTCCTTGTGTTCTTTAGCCCAAGCAAGTCTCGTCTGCTTGTTTCCTGTCCTTAGCAGTGGTTTCCTAGCAGCTATTTTACCATGAAGGCCTGCTGCACACAGTCTCCTCTTAACAGTTGTTCTAGAGATGTGTCTGCTGCTAGAACTCTGCGTGGCATTGACCTTGTCTCTAATCTGAACTGATGTTAACCTGCGATTTCTGAGGCTGGTGACTCGGATAAACTTATCCTCCACAGCAGAGGTGACTCTTGGTCTTCTTTTCCTAGGGCGGTCCTCATGTGAGCCAGTTTCTTTGTAGTGTTTGATGGTTTTTGCCACTGCACTTGGGGACACTTTCAAAGTTTTCCCAATTTTTCGGACTGACTGACCTTCATTCCTTAAAGTAATGATGGCCACTCGTTTTTCTTTACTTAGCTGTTTTTTTCTTGCCATAATACAAATTCTAACAGTCTATTCAGTAGGACTATCAGCTGTGTATCCACCAGACTTCTGCACAACACAACTGATGGTCCCAACCCCATTTATAAGACAAGAAATCCCACTTATTAAACCTGACAGGGCACACCTGTGAAGTGAAAACCATTTCCGGTGACTACCTCTTGAAGCTCATCAAAAGAATGCCAAGAGTGTGCAAAGCAGTAATCCAAGCAAAAGGTGGCTACTTTGAAGAACCTAGAATATAAGACATATTTTCAGTTGTTTCACAATTTTTTGTTAAGTATTTCATTCCACATGTGTTAATTCATAGTTTTGATGCCTTCAATGTGAATCTACAATTTTCAGAGTCATGATAATAAAGAAAACTCTTTGAATGAGAAGGTGTGTCCAAACTTTTGGTCTGTACTGTATATTGGTTTAACATTCAGGGAATTACAGGTGCGGGTGAGGGAGCACATGATGGATATTGGTGAGGCCAAGACAGTGGGCGATGTCTCCCTTATAAAAACTCTGCCCCGCCATTTCAAGAGATACCATGGTTGTGATCCAAAATGTCTTAGGATCAGAGGGATCGATATGGTTTATTGTGGAATTTAGGGGTGGGGAAGAACATAAAAAAGATGTTGGCTCAGAGGGAAACCAAATGGATTGTTTCCGTTGATACGGTTACCTCATGTGGCCTGGATTGTTGCCCTTGATACGGGTACCCCACGTGGCCTTAATGAGAGATTAAGTTTTGCCTCATTTTTGTAATGTCGCTTACAAATATGTATTTTAATTGGTTGGTTCTCTGATGCATGTACATACGCAGATGTGTATACAAGAAAAACAAAATCAGCTCACCCAGATCACATGGAGACTCCAATGAAGGACAGGTGCACGGTGAAGCCGGCCCGGCCAAGAAACTCCAGAAGACAGAAAAAAATCCAGCACTCATGTCCAGAAAATATATTAAAACTTGCTTTTTTATTCAATATTCATGGTAAAATGGAAATGGATCATATCCACAAGGTATAAAAAATCCCCATAAAGATGAGATAGGATGACAGGGTACGCGTTTCGAGCTACATGCTCTTAATCTCAATCCATGATGGATTGAGATTAAGAGCATGTAGCTCGAAACGCGTACCCTGTCTTCCTATCTCATCTTTATGGGGATTTTTTATACCTTGTGGATATGATCCATTTCCATTTTACCATGAATATTGAATAAAAAAGCAAGTTTTAATATATTTTCTGGACACGAGTGCTGGATTTTTTTCTGTCTTCTGCAGATGTGTATACGTATGTGTCTGCATTTTACGTAGGCGCAGTCATATGTTCGGAGCATGTGTATATGCAATCTTTAATGATTTTATTTTTCTGCACTGTCTATTATTCTTATTATTTTTCACTTCTTTTATTTTTACTTAATTCCCCTGGGTGATTGCACAAGAATTCTCTTCTATGGCCCTGACTGACTAAAGGATTGAAAATTCATCTTTGGAATATGGATAATCTATTAATAACAAGTTTGACTGTATATACATCTTTATATATGGCTATTGTTGATATATTTACCGTATGATATTAATTACCGTATTTTTATTTTTTGATGTTAACGATTGCTGTCACCTGTATCATTTAGCTTAAATATGTGTGCTCACTGTCACTCATTTTATTGACTGTCATGAGACCTCTATTTCATTTTCCATCTAACCCCGTCTCTGGTGGAGGTGCACCTGCGTGCATTTGTCCCCAGCCCCCTGCCGCGTTCTGGCATCAGTGGCCATGCTTGCGAATGCTCGGGAGCGTTGATTACGTGTCCCGGATCCCCTGCATGCGCCTGGGAGTGTTGACTGCCTGGGTGATGTCATGGGGTTGGTCGACGCATGTGCACATGCGTCGGGATTCCCCTCGGTATTCGCAGCCAACACACTTCCGTCTGCGGCGGGATTTAAGTACACTTGATGGGTGCACCACCCAACTCTCTCCCCCATGATGAAGCAGCCAGATACGTGTTAGAGGCCGCGAAACATGCGTTGGGGGCGTCCTGTCCTCTGCAGACACAGTAATAATTTTACTACTTTAGGCTTTACCACTACTATTTGATGTTCTTCTATCAGCACCATTTTCCTAGGATCATGGGCACTATGATTGCAATACGTTTAGGATTAATCTATCTGGCTGATAACATATTTATTTCTACTTGGCAAATCAACAATATTCCAAATGGTTATATATGGGACATCTGTTTGCTTAGGGTCTGTGTGGGACACTTACCACATCTGTCCTCCTATTTTATCTCATTGTCTTGTCATTTTATGTATGCACTGTGCATTTTTTTATTTAATAAATATATTTGTACTCAGAAATTTTGCTCCTTGTTCTTCAAATTTTTTAAATGTTCAGTATGAGCTGCTGGTGATCACTGTGTGGGTGCTTCCCCACTGTGTTTTTTCCATTATATATATATATATATATATATATATATATATATATACAGTTAGGTCCAGAAATATTTGGACAGTGACACAAGTTTTGTTATTTTAGCTGTTTACAAAAACATGTTCCGAAAAACAATTATATATATAATATGGGCTGAAAGTGCACACTCCCAGCTGCAATATGAGAGTTTTCACATCCAAATCGGAGAAAGGGTTTAGGAATCATAGCTCTGTAATGCATAGCCTCCTCTTTTTCAAGGGACCAAAAGTAATTGGACAAGGGACTCTAAGGGCTGCAATTAACTCTGAAGGCGTCTCCCTCGTTAACCTGTAATCAATGAAGTAGTTAAAAGGTCTGGGGTTGATTACAGGTGTGTGGTTTTGCATTTGGAAGCTGTTGCTGTGACCAGACAACATGCGGTCTAAGGAACTCTCAATTGAGGTGAAGCAGAACATCCTGAGGCTGAAAAAAAAGAAAAAATCCATCAGAGAGATAGCAGACATGCTTGGAGTAGCAAAATCAACAGTCGGGTACATTCTGAGAAAAAAGGAATTGACTGGTGAGCTTGGGAACTCAAAAAGGCCTGGGCGTCCACGGATGACAACAGTGGTGGATGATCGCCGCATACTTTCTTTGGTGAAGAAGAACCCGTTCACAACATCAACTGAAGTTCAGAACACTCTCAGTGAAGTAGGTGTATCTGTCTCTAAGTCAACAGTAAAGAGAAGACTCCATGAAAGTAAATACAAAGGGTTCACATCTAGATGCAAACCATTCATCAATTCCAAAAATAGACAGGCCAGAGTTAAATTTGCTGAAAAACACCTCATGAAGCCAGCTCAGTTCTGGAAAAGTATTCTATGGACAGATGAGACAAAGATCAACCTGTACCAGAATGATGGGAAGAAAAAAGTTTGGAGAAGAAAGGGAACGGCACATGATCCAAGCCACACCACATCCTCTGTAAAACATGGTGGAGGCAACGTGATGGCATGGGCATGCATGGCTTTCAATGGCACTGGGTCACTTGTGTTTATTGATGACATAACAGCAGACAAGAGTAGCCGGATGAATTCTGAAGTGTACCGGGATATACTTTCAGCCCAGATTCAGCCAAATGCCGCAAAGTTGATTGGACGGCGCTTCATAGTACAGATGGACAATGACCCCAAGCATACAGCCAAAGCTACCCAGGAGTTCATGAGTGCAAAAAAGTGGAACATTCTGCAATGGCCAAGTCAATCACCAGATCTTAACCCAATTGAGCATGCATTTCACTTGCTCAAATCCAGACTTAAGACGGAAAGACCCACAAACAAGCAAGACCTGAAGGCTGCGGCTGTAAAGGCCTGGAAAAGCATTAAGAAGGAGGAAACCCAGCGTTTGGTGATGTCCATGGGTTCCAGACTTAAGGCAGTGATTGCCTCCAAAGGATTCGCAACAAAATATTGAAAATAAAAATATTTTGTTTGGGTTTGGTTTATTTGTCCAATTACTTTTGACCTCCTAAAATGTGGAGTGTTTGTAAAGAAATGTGTACAATTCCTACAATTTCTATCAGATATTTTTGTTCAAACCTTCAAATTAATCGTTACAATCTGCACTTGAATTCTGTTGTAGAGATTTCATTTCAAATCCAATGTGGTGGCATGCAGAGCCCAACTCGCGAAAATTGTGTCACTGTCCAAATATTTCTGGACCTAACTGTATATATATATATATATATACTAGCTGGTGTTTCCCGGGATAGTAACTGTTTCTCTGTCTCTCTCCCAGTCTCTCTATTTCTTTTGTCTGTCTGTCTATATCTATCTGTCTGTCTCTTGGCCTGTCTGTCTCTCTCTGTTTCTCTGTCTGTCTGTCTCTTTCCCTCTATGTCTCTGTATTTTTGTCTGTTTTTGTATCTCTTCTCATTTTGTATCTTTGCCTGTCTGACTCTCTCTGTCTATCTCTCTGTCTCTTGGCCTGTCTGTCTCTTGGCTGTCTGTCTCTGTATGTCTCTCTATCTGTCTCTCGGTCTTTATCAGTCTGTGTCTTTCCCTGTCTGTCTATCTGTGTGTCTATCTCTGTCTCTATCTATGTTTGTCTCTGTCTGTTTATCTCTCTGTCTGTCTCTCTATCTGTCTCTGTGTGTCTGTCTGTCTCTTTCCCTGTCTATTTCTCTATCTCTCTGTTTGTCTCTCTATCTATCTGTCTTTCTCTGCCTGTCTCTTTCCCTGTCTGTATCTTTTCCTATCTGTCTCTTTCCCTCTCTGCCTCTGTCTGTCTGACTCTTTCCCTGTCTGTTTGTCTCTGTTCCTGTCTGCCTCTGTCTGTCTGTATCTCTCCTTGTCTGTCTCTTTCCCTTTCTCTCTGTCACCCTGTCTGCTTTTGCCGTCTCTCTCTTTCCCTGTCTGTCTCCGTCTGTATCTCTTTTCCTGTCTGTCTGTCTCTTTCCCTATCTGCCTCTTTCCCTGTCTGCCTTCCTCTTTCTCTGTCTGTCTTTTTTCCTTGTCTGTCTCTGTTTGTCTCTGTCTTTTTCCCTGTCTGCCTCTGTCCCTTTTCCCGTGTCTTTCCCTGTCTGTCTGTCTTTTTTTTTCTGTCTGTCTCTGTCTATTTGTCTTTGTCTCTTTCCATATCTGCCTCCTTGCCTGCCTGTACCTATGTCTGTCTGTCTCTGTCTGTCTGTGACCGTTTCTCCACGGAAATTATATTAGCTCATACATAAGTTGTCTCATACTAAGAATGTCCTTCATTGCCTATGGAAACTACTCACAGCTCCTATTAATGACCTGTAGCTCCTAGCTTTATTGACTTTAATTGCGGCAAGTTTATTGGAGAGTAACTGCAAAGCGTGGGGTTAAATTTTCCCATCAAAAATAATGTACGACGTTCCCTAAGTCAAATGAGATGTCTGTGAAAAATTTTGTGATTTTAAATGTGACGGTGCGGATTCCTTTAGTGGACACACACACACACACACACACACACACACACTCAGTTTTATATATTAGACTAGCTGTAGTTCCCGGCGTTGCATGGGAAAGTAACTACATGTCTCTTTCTCTTTCACTCTCCCTCTCTCCCACTCTCTCCCCCTCCCTCTCTGTATGTCTTTCTCCCTTTCTGTCTGTCTGTCTCCCTCTCTGTCTGCCTTCCTCTGTGTGTTTCCCTCTTGGTCTGTCTTCCTTTTTGTCTCTCTGCCTGCCTATCTCTCTCTTTCTCTCTGTATGTTTCTGTGTGTCTCTGTACGTGTGTGTGTGTGTGTGTGTGTGTGTGTGTGTGTGTCTTTGTGCGTGTCTCTGTCTTGGTGTGTCTCTGTCTCTCTGTGTGTCTGTGTCTCTCTATGTCTCTGTCTCTCTGTGTCTCAGTGTTTCTGTCCCTGTATCAGTCACTGTGTTTCTCTGTCTATCTTTTTCTATGTGTGTGTCTTTGTGCGTGTGTGTCTTTTTCTGTTTATCTCTGTGTCTCTGTGTGTGTTTCTGGGTATCTGTGTGTGTGTGTCTATCTCTGCGTTTGTCTGTCTCTGCGTGTGTCTGTCTGTGTGTGCCTGTCTCTACTTATATCATATTAACTGACATATAAGCTATCTTTCATTGCCAATAGCAACCAATCAGAGCTCCTATTAATGACCTGTAGCTCCCAGCTACATTGACTTTAATGTAAGCAAGTTTTTAGCGAATAACTGTAAAGCACAGGGTTAAAATTTCCCCTCAAAACATAGTTCCCTGAGTCAAATGAGACGGTTGTGCAAAATTTTGTGACTGTAAATGCGATGGTGCGGATTCCTTTAGCAGACATACACATCTATTCACATACATACATACACACCTTCTCTCCTCCTCTGTCATTCGCTCCTCACGCAACCAACTCAAAGACTTCTCCCGAGCATCCCCAGTCTCCTGGAACTTGCTGCCTCAACACGTCAGACAATCTGCTAACCTTGCAAGCTTCGAACGGAACCTGAAAACCCATCTGTTCAGAAATGCCTACAATCAACAATGAACTCACTGCTTCATCACCGTGCGGAGCTGCCACCCGACCGCCGTGCGGAGCTGCCGCCCGTCCACTGTGCGGAGCTGCCGCCCGACCACCGTGTGGAGCTGACGCCTAATCTATACCCCACCTACTGTCTCCTCCCCAAAATCCTATAGAATGTAAGCCTGCAAGGGTAGGGCCCTGTTCCCTCTGTACTAGTCTGTCTACTGTAACTTGTATATGTATTCTGTATGTAACCCCTTATTATGTACAGCACCATGGAATTAATGGTGCTCTATAAATAAATAATAATAATAAAAATAATAATACTACACACATACACTCAGTTTTATATATTAGACTAGCTGTAGTACCCGGCATTGCCCGGGATAGTAACTGTCTCTCTCCCAGTCTCTGCCTGTCTTTGTGTGTCTTTCTGTGTCTGTCTGTCTCTTTCTCTCTCTGTGTGTATGTCTCTCTGTCTGTCTCTTTACCTGTCTGTCTGTGTTTCTCTCTTTCCCTGTCTGTCTGTCTCTCTGTCTCTATCCATGTCTGTCTGTGTCTTTATCCATGTCTGTCTCTGTCTGTTTGTGTCTTTATTTCTGTCTGTCTGTGTCTATCTCTCTGTCTGTCTATCAGTCTGTCTGTCTCTCTCTATCTCTGTCTGTCTCTTTCTCCGTCTGTCTCTTTCCCCTTCTGTCTCTTTCTCTGTCTGTCTCTTTCCCCGTCTGTCTCGTTCCCCGTCTGTCTCGTTCCAAGTCTGTCTCTTTCCCCATCTGTCTATTTGCCCATCTGTCTCTTTCCCTGTCTGTTTCATTCCAGGTCTGTCTCATTCCAGGTCTGTCTCTGGCTCTTTTACTCTCTTTCCTTGTCTCTTTCTCGTTCCCTTTTTCTTTCCCTGTCTCTATCTCTTTCCCTGTCTGTCTCTTTCCATGTCTGTGTCTCTTTCCCTGTCTGCCTTTGTCTGTCTCTTTTGCTGTCTGTCTGTGTCTTTTGCTGTCTGTCACTTTCCCTGTCTGTCTGTGCCTGTCTGCCTCTGTCTGTCTCTTTCTCTTTCTGTCTCTGTCTCTCTGACTTTTTCCCTGTCTGTCTCTTTCTCTGTCTCTTTCCCTGTCTGTCTGTCTCTCTCTAGGCAGGTATTTTGGAGAGTAACTGTAAAGTGCGGGGTTAACTTTTCCCGTCAAAACGTAGTCTATGACGTTCCCTGAGTCAAATGAGGTGTCTGTGCAAAATTTGTTATTGTAAATGCGACAGTGCGGATTCCTTTAGCGGGCATACACACACACATACATACACGTATACTTCAGCTTTATATATTAAATATATACACTACAGTTCAAAAGTTTAGGGTCACTTAGATATTTCCTTATTCTTGAAAGAAAAGCAATTTTTTTTCAATGAAGCTAACATTAAAGTAAACAGAAATACATTCTATACATTGTTAATGTGGTAATAACTATTCTAGCTTCAAATGTCTGTTTTTTAATGCAATATCTACATAGGTGTATTTAGGCCCATTTCCAACAACCACCACTCCAGTGTTCTAATGATACATTGTGTTTGCTAACTGTGTAAGAAGGCTAATGGATGTTTAGAAATCCCTCGAAAACCCTTGTGCAAGTATTTTAGCACAACTGAAAATAGTTTTGCTGATTAGAGAAGCTATAAAACTGACCTTGCTTTGAGCTAGTTGAGAATTTGGAGCATTAAATTTGTTCGTTCCATTAAACTCTCAAAATGGCCAGAAAAAGAGAACTTTCATGTGAAACTCGACAGTCTATTCTTGTTCTTAGACATGAAGGACATTCCATGCGAGAAATTGGCAAGAAACTGAAGATTTCCTACAACGGTGTGTACTACTCCTTTCAGAGGAGAGCACAAACAGGCTCTTACCAGAGTGGAAAGAGAAGTGGGAGGCCCCGCTGCACAACTGAGCAACAAGACAAGTACATTAGAGTCTTTAGTTTGAGAAATCGACGCCTCACAGGTCCTCAATTGGCAACTTCATTAAATAGTACCCGCAAAAAGCCAGTGTCAATGTCTACAGTGAAGAGGCGACTCCGGGATGCTGGTCTTCAGGGCAGAGTGGCAAAGAAAAAGCCATGTTTGAGACTGGCTAATAAAAAGAAAAAATTAATATGGGCAAAAGAACACAGACATTGGACAGAGGAAGATTGGAAAAAAGTGTTATGGACAGAAGAATCGAAGTTTGAGGTGTTTGAATCACACAGAAGAACATTTGTGAAACGCAGAACTGAAAAGATGCTGGAAGAGTGCCTGATGCCATCTGCCAAGCATGGTGGAGGTAATGTGATGGTCTGGAGTTGCTTTGGTGCTGGTAAAGTGAGAGATTTGTACAAGATAAAATGGATTTTGAATAAGGAAGGCTATGACTCCATTTTGCAACGCCATGCCATACCCTGTGGACAGCGCTTGAATGGAGCCAATTTCATCTTACAACAGGACAATGATCCAAACCACACCTCCAAATTATGCATGAACTATTTAGGGAAGAAGCAGGCAGCTGGCATTCTATCTGTAATGGAGGGGCCAGCCCAGTCACCAGATGTCAACCCTATTAAGCTGTTGTGGCAGCAGCTTCACCATATGGTACACAAAATGTGCCCATCAAGCTAATCCAACTTGTGGGAGGGGCTTCTGAAAGCATGGGGTGAAATATCTCCAGATTACTGCAGCAAATTAACAGCTAGAATGCCAAAGGTCTGCAAAGCTGGAATTGCTGCAAAGGAGCATTCTGTGACGAAAGCAAAGTTTGGATAGTTAGTAACTGTCTCTCTGTCTCTCTCCCAGTTTCTGTCTGTGTGTCGCTGTCTGTCTATCTCGCTGTCTGTCTCTTTCCTTGTCTGTCTGTTTCTATCTCTCTGTCTGTATTTGCATCATTCTATCTGTCTCAATCTCTGTGCCTGTCTGTCTCTCTCTCTTGGTCTCTTTGCCCGGCTGTCTCTTTGCCCGGCTGTCTGTTTCTAGGTCTGTCTCTTTCCAGGGCTATCTCTTTCCAGGGCTGTCTCTTTCCAGGGCTGTCTCTTTGCCCGGGCTGTCTCTTTGCCCAGGCTGTCTCTCTCCAGGGCTGTCTCTCTCCAGGGCTGACTCTCTCCAGGTCTGTCTCTTTCCAGGTCTGTCTCTTTCCAGGTCTGTCTATTTCCAGGTCTGTCTATTTCCAAATCTGTCTTTGTCTGTGTTTCTGTCTTTTTCTGTCTCTCTCTATCCGTCTCACCACCGACATGTTTTTACCTCACACATAAGCTTCTTATACTATGGGCGGCTTTGCATGTTGCGACATGTCGGTGGGGTCAAATTGAAACTGACGCACATCCGGCGTCACTTTCGACATCGTACTGTGTAAATGCTAGATACGATGAACGAGCGCAAAAACGTCGTTATCGTATCATCGCTGCATTCACCGACATTTCCATAATGCCGGTGCCGCGACAGGTACGATGTTGTTCCTCGTTCCTGCGGCAGCACACATCGCCGTGTGTGAAGCCGCAGGAGCGAGGAACGCCTCCTTACCTGCCGCCGGCGGCTATACGGAAGGAAGGAGGTGGCCGGGATGTTTACATCCTGCTCATCTCCGCCCCTATTGGCCGCCTGCTGTGTGACGTTGCTATGATGCCGCACGACCCGCCCCCTTAGGAAGGAGGCAGATCGCCGGCCAGAGCGGCGGTCGCAGGGCAGGTTAGTGCATGTGAAGCTGGCGTAGCGATAATTTTCGCTACGCCAGCTTTCACAAGATATTGTACCTGCGATGGGGGCGGGGACTATCGCGTGCGACATCGCAGCATCGGCTTGCGATGTCGCAACGTGCAAAGCCCGCCTATGAGTTTATTTTGTTCCTATAGAAACCACCGACAGTTACTATTTATAGCCTGCAGCTCCCAGCTCCATTCAGCTTAATGGCTTCAGGATTTTTGTAGAGTAACTGGAAAGCACGGGGTTAAATTTACCCACCCAAACATAGTCTGTGACGTTCCCTGAGTCACATGGAGTGTCTGTGCAAAACTTCGTGATTGTACATGCGACGGTGCGGATTCCTTTAGCGGACATACACACACACATACACTGATCTTTATATTTTATATATATATATATATATATACATACAGTGTATATATATATATATATATATTTATATATATATATATATATATATACACAGTCATATGAAAAAGTTTGGGCACCCCTATTAATGTTAACCATTTTTCTTCATAACAATTTGGGTTTTTGCAACAGCTATTTCAGTTTCATATATCTAATAAATGATGGACTCAGTAATATTTCTGGATTGAAATGAGGTTTATTGTACTAATAGAAAATGTGCAATCTGCATTTAAACAAAATTTGACAGGTGCATAAGTATGGGCACCTCAACATAAAGGTGACATTAATATTTTGTAGATCCTCCTTTTGCAAAAATCACAGCCTCTAGTCGCTTCCTGTAGCTTTTAATGAGTTCCTGGATCCTGGATGAAGGTATTTTTGACCATTCCTGTTTACAAAACAATTCCAGTTCAGTTAACTTTGATGGTCGCCGAGCATGGATAGCCCGCTTCAAATCATCCCACAGATGTTCAATGATATTCAGGTCTAGGGACTGGGATGGCTATTCCAGAACATTGTAATTGTTCCTCTGCATGAATGCCTGAGTAGATTTGGAGCGGTGTTTTGGATCATTGTCTTGCTGAAATATCCATCCCCTGCGTAACTTCAACTTCGTCACTGATTCTTGCACATTATTGTCAAGAATCTGCTGATACTGAGTTGAATCCATGCGACCCTCAACTTTAACAAGATTCCCGGTGCCGGCATTGGCCACACAGTACCAAAGCATGATGGAACCTCCACCAACTTTTACTGTGGGTAGCAAGTGCTTTTCTTGGAATGCCGTGTTTTTTTGCCTCCATGCATAACACCTTTTTGTATGACCAAACAACTCAATCTTTCTTTCATCAGTCCACAGGACCTTCTTCCAAAATGTAACTGGCTTGTCCAAATGTGCTTTGGCATACCTCAGGCGAGTCTGTGGCGTGCTTGCAGAAACGGCTTCTTTCGCATCACTCTCCCATACAGCTTCTCCTTGTGCAAAGTGCACTGTATTGTTGACCGATGCACAGTGACACCATCTGCAGCAAGATGATGTTGCAGGTCTTTAGAGGTGGTCTGTGGATTGTCCTTGACTGTTCTCACCATTCTTCTTCTCTGCCTTTCTGATATTTTTCTTGGCCTGCCACTTCTGGGCTTAACAAGAACTGTACCTGTCTTCTTCCATTTCCTTACTATGTTCCTCACAGTGGAAACTGACAGTTTAAATCTCTGAGACAACGTTTTGTATCCTTCCCCTGAACAACTATGTTGAATAATCTTTGTTTTCAGATCATTTGAGAGTTGTTTTGAGGAGCCCATGATGCCACTCTTCATAGGAGATTTAAATAGGAGAACAACTTGCAAGTGGCCACCTTAAATACCTTTTCTCATGATTGAATACACCTACCTATGAAGTTCAAAGCTCAATGAGGTTACAAAACCAATTTAGTGCTTCAGTAAGTCAGTAAAAAGTAGTTAGGAGTGTTCAAATCAAGAAATTGATAAGGGTGCCCATACTTATGGACCTGTCAAATTTTGTTTAAATGCAGATTGCACATTTTCTATTAGTACAATAAACCTCAATTCAATCCATTTCAATATTACTGAGTCCATCATTTATTAGATATATGAAACTGAAATAGCTGTTGCAAAAACCCAAATTGTTATAAAGAAAAAAGGTTAACATTAATAGGGGTGCCCAAACTTTTTCATATGACTCTGTATATTTATATATATATATATATATATATATATATATATATATATATATATGACTGTATGTGTGTGTGTGTGTGTTTGTGTGTGTGTGTGTGTGTGTGTACAGTACAGACCAAAAGTTTGGACACACCTTCTCATTCAAAGAGTTTTTTTTATTTTCATGACTCTGAAAATTGTAGATGCATAATGAAGGCATCAAAACTATGAATTAACACATGTGGAATGAAATACTTAAAGTGTGAAACAACCAAAAATATGTCTTATATTCTAGGTTCTTCAAAGTAGTCGCCTTTTACTTTGATTACTGCTTTGCACACTCTTGGCATTCTCTTGATGCTTGATGAGCTTCAGGAGGTAGTCACCAGAAATGGTTTTCACTTCACAGGTGTGCCCTGTCAGGTTTAATAAGTGGGATTTTTTGCCTTAAGGCCCTGTCACACACAGAGATAAATCTGCGGCAGATCTGTGGTTGCAGTGAAATTGTGGACAATCAGTGCCAGGTTTGTGGCTGTGTACAAATGGAACAATATGTCCATGATTTCACTGCAACCACAGATCTGCCAAAGATTTATCTCTGTGTATGACGGGGCCTTTATAAATGGGGTTGGGACAATCAGTTGTGTTGTGCAGAAGTCTGGTGGATACACAGCTGATAGTCCTACTGGATAGACTGTTAGAATTTGTATTATGGCAAGAAAAAAGCAGCTAAGTAAAGAAAAACGAGTGGCCATCATTACTTTAAGGAATGAAGGTCAGTCAGTCTGAAAAATTGGGAAAAACTTTGAAAGTGTCCCCAAGTGCAGTGGCAAAAACCATCAAACGCTACAAAGAAACTGGCTCACATGAGGACCGCCCCAGGAAAGGAAGACCAAGAGTCACCTCTGCTGCAGAGGATAATTTTATCTGAGTCACCAGACTTAGAAATCGCAGGTTAACAGCAGCTCAGATTAGAGACCAGGTCAATGCCACACGGAGTTCTAGCAGCAGACACATCTCTAGAACAACTGTTAAGTGGAGACTGTGTGCAGCAGGCCTTTATGGTAAAATAGCTGCTAGGAAACCACTGCTAAGGACAGGCAACAAGCAGAAGAGACTTGTTTGGGCTAAAGAACAAAAGGAATGGACATTAAACCAGTAGAAATCTGTGCTTTGGTGATAAGTCCAAATTTGAGATCTTTGGATCCAACCACCGTGTCTTTTTGCGACGCAGAAAAGGTGAACGGATGGACTCTACATGCCTGGTTCCCACCGTGAAGCATGAAGGAGGAAGTGTGATGGTGTGGGGGTGCTTTGCTGGTGATACTGTTGGGGATTTATTCAAAATTGAAGGCATACTGAACCAGCATGGCTACCACAGCATCTTGCAGTGGCATGCTATTCCATCCGGTTTGCGTTTAGTTGGACCATCATTTATTTTTCAACAGGAAAATAACCCCAAACACACCTCCAGGCTGTGTAAGGGCTATTTGACTAAGAAGGAGAGTAATGGGGTGCTACGCCAGATGACCTGGCCTCCACCAGACCTGAACCCAACTGAGATGGTTTGGGGTGAGCTGGACCACAGAGTGAAGGCAAAAGGGCCAACAAGTGTTAAGCATCTCTGGGAACTCATTCAAGACTGTTGAAAGCAAAAGGTGGCTACTTTGAAGAACCTAAAATATAAGACATATTTCCAGTTGTTTCACACTTTTTTGTTAAGTATTTCATTCCACATGTGTTAATTCATAGTCTTGATACCTTGAATGTGAATTTACAATTTTCGGAGCCATGAAAATAAAGAAAACTCTTTGAATAAGAAGGTGTGTTCAAACCTTTGGTCTGTACTGTGTATACAGGCGCATATACACACAGGGATATTTTATATATATATATATATATATATATATATATATATATATATATATATATATACTGTATATAAAATGTAATATATAAAGCTCAGTGTATGTGTATGTCCGCTATAGGAATCCGCACCGTCGCATTTACAATCACGAAATTTTGCACAGACGCCTCATGTGACTCCGGGAACGTCATAGACTATGTTTTGACCGGAAAACTTAACCCCGCGCTTTACAGTTACTCTACAAAATCCTGCCTCCATTAATCTATTAATAGCAACTGTCAGTGGTTGCTATAGGAACAAAATAAACTGTTAGTATAAGAAGCTTATGTGTGAGGTAATAAGATGTTGGTGGGGAGATGGATAGAGAGAGACAGAAAAAGACAGACAGACAGACACAGACAGAGACAGACGGGGAAAGAGACAGATGGGGAAAGAGATGGGCAAAGAGACAGACCTGGAAAGAGACAGACCTGGAAAGAGACAGACCTGGAAAGAGACAGATGGAGAAAGAGACAGACGGGCAAAGAGACAGCCCTTGAAAGAGACAGCCCTGGAAAGAGACAGACGGGCAAAGAGACAGACGGGCAAAGAGACCGACCTGGAATGAGACAGACCTGGAATGAGACAGACCTGGAAGAGACAGACCTGGAAAGAGACAGACCTGGAAAGAGACAGACCTGGAAAGAGACAGCCCTGGAAAGAGACAGACTGGGAAAGAGACAGACTGGGAAAGAGACAGACTGGGAAATAGACAGACTGGGTAAAGAGACAGACTGGGAAAGAGACAGATTGGGAATGAGACAGAATGGGAATGAGACAGACGGGGAATGAGGCGGGGTATGAGACAGACCGGGAAAGAGACAGACATGGAAAGAGACAGACCTGGAAAGAGACAGACGGGGAAAGAGACAGACAAAGATACAAATAAAGACAGAGAGATGGAAACAGACAGACAGACTGTAGATACAGAGAGACAAGGAAATGGACAGAGAGACAGACAGACAGTGACACACAGACAGAGACTGAGAGAGAGACAGTTACTATCCCGGGCAACGCCCGGGTACCAGGGCTGTGGAGTCGGAGTCGGAGTCGTGGAGTCGGAGTCGGAGTCGGAGCTCATTTTGGTGGAGTCGGAGTCGGAGTTGGAGTCGGTATAAAATGCACCGACTCCGACTCCTAAAATATATAATAAATTGGGGACAGGAGTGCAATGCAGAATGTGCTGAATATTTTACTAAATAATAACATTTAGTATAATGCTTATATTTAAGTGAAAAATTTATTGTAGTATAATGTGAACATCAGACATTTAATTGTTTTTATGATACAATAATCAAGATATTTGGATAGAACATAAAATATTTATTGGATACAACTTTAGAACACAAAAAACTAATAAATTGTAAATATGTAATATTATATATATATATACACAGTGTATATACACACACAAGATATATATGTAATCTACTGTATATTACATAGTGTATTACATATTTACAATTTATTACAGTTTTTTGTGTTCTAAAGTTGTATCCAATAAATATATTTTATGTTCTATCCAAATATCTTGATTATTGTATCATAAAAATTATTAAATGTCTAATGTTCACATACACATATTCATGTACTACAATAAATTTTTCACCTAACTATAAGCAATATATGTAGGAGTCGGAGTCGGAGCCGGAGTCGGAGTCGGTGCAAGAGAATTTGAGGAGTCGGAGTCGGAGTCGGAGTCGAAGGTTTGGCTTACCGACTCCACAGCCCTGCCGGGTACTACAGCTAGTCTAATATATAAAGCTGAGTGTATGTGAGTGTGTGTATGTGTGTATGACCGCTAAAGGAATCCGCACCATCGGATTTATAATCAAACAATTTTGCACAGACACCTCATTTGACTCAGGGAATATCATAGACTATGTTTTGAGGGGAAAATTTAACAAAGGAAATTGTTAGTATAAGAAGCTTATGTGTGAGGTAATATGATGTCAGTGGAGAGACAGACACCGACAGAGACAGACTGAGAGACAGACAGAGAGATACAGACATACAGGCACAGACAGACAAAAAGGCAGACAGGGAAAGAGACAGAGACAAACAGACAGAGACAGATAGGAAAGAAAAAGCCAGACAGACAAAGAGACAGGCAGAAAAACACAGAGGCAAAGAGAAAAAGAGGCAGATAGGGAAAGAGACAGACAGAGATAGACAGGGAAAGAGACAAACAGACAGAGATAGACAGGGAAAAAAGGCAGACAGACAGGGAAAGACATACAGGGAAAGAGACAGACCTGAAAAGAGACAGACATGGAAAGAGAGTGATGGGCAAAGAGACAGAGACGGGCAAAGAGACAGCCCTGGAAAGAGACAGCCCTGGAAAGAGACAGCCTGGCAACGAGACAGCCGGGCAAAGATACAGCCGGGCAAAAAGACAGGCTTGAAAATAGCACTAATTAAAAACCAATAGGTGTTAGAATAGAATTCTTACATGTATTATTTTTATAGGTATAGCAGCATGTGACAATTATAAAATGTATAAAATACGTGAGTACAAACAGTGATCCATACACCAATTTAAAACCTGAATATGGTGAGGCCAATCAAGGATTCATAAATTATGGCGCCATCATTTTCAATAAAGCAGGTGAGCGGTAAACATTCACCCATATAGTACAACACAGGAGGAAAAGAGGGTGGGGTGTCTTATGCAGAAATACCTAATCCAATATCACTGGCTGGATGGATGAGTACTGGGTATGTGCAACTTAAACAATGGTTGTGATCAAGTTGAAAAATAGTATGTCAAATAACCCAGAATTATTACCAACCAGCGGTGATAATATTAGGCATCAATAAATAACTGCCCAGCTATGAGATCACAGGTGTGATATAATACACAGAGGTACACTTAGTTAAACACATGCAGTATAAATTACAATATCCAAGAAATGGTAGATCTTCAATGGATATAATGTGTTGGGTAGTATCTCTATCCATCAATGGACAGTAAATATTAAGAGGTTAAATGCAGTGTTGAAGACACAAATAAATGGAACAATCTCACTCAATTTTTGTATCCCGATGGTGGATCAAAGTTCTCCTGTGTTGCTTAATCCGTGTACCGGCACAACGGGAGTAGTGGCTTGGTCACTGACCCTGTCAGGGATTAAACTGACCCTTTAGTTATCCACAAAAACTCCCGCCCTGTCAAGGGCAGTCCATAGCTGGCCCTGTTGTGGCTGACCCTAATATCCAAACCAGGTGCCTCCCGACGCGTTTCACATCATCTGCTCATCAGGGGAGACATATAGCACCTGAAGATAGCGGCGATGGCTCAATACAGAGCTCAACCCTGTGTGGCCTGGTATCAATGAGGGTGTACGATATAATGGGGCTATAAAAAGGGACCTTCATCCCACCTCCCCATCAGGTGACCCGCCTCAATAAATTATGCAAATAACGCGGCGGTATGAGGAAAAACCCAGATGACACGAGAAGTGAACTGGGGATGATATAAAGGAGCGATCCAATAAGGAATAGCTAAATCAGGGTATTTACAAGTGTACCACATTAATCTAACCGGATAACTAGGTAGAACGTATGTTACCTCTTAATAATCCATCAGTGGAAAGATACATTTCCTGGTTACATGATCATGTGGGTAGTCACATGGTCGGTGATGAATGGGGGCGTGTCGAGAAGAAGAAAAATGTGGGTCACGTCACAAGACGCTAAGCACGCGTCATCCATTGGTGACCGGCCGGTGGAACGCAGGACTTCCTGGTTTCCCGGTCACGTGAGCAGTCACGTGATCGGTGACAAGAAAAAAGAGCGTGTCGGACACATCAATCTTGTAATTAACTTCACGACACGCTGAATGTACGTCACATGGTCGTGACCGGCTGGATGACACACAGGGCTTTTTGGTTCTCCGGCTACATAGAAAACACATGACCGATGACGAAAAAAGGGAGGGGGGGCGTGTACAAGATCAATCATACGGTCCACGTCACAGCATCGTCATCATAAGGGGAGGGTTTTCAACAAACTTTATCATCACATACAAATATGAACTTATGAAGGAGCGCCAATTCCTCCTATATTTAAAGGAGAACAGCTCAGAGAGTCACCCCATCACACCTTGGTTATAGAAAAAAAGCAACATTACAGATTTTATACAATATGTCAGTTCAGACCAAAGGTGTATTGGATCGCTCAAATAATCATTACTCATAAGGTCATGCAGAACAGATTAGATAGTGCATATAGAAAGCGGATACAAGGACCTACACACGGCACATATAGTTGTAAACCAAACATGCACAAATGGACACTGTCCACATGCACTATCAGGGTATAGTGATACCAAAATAATATGAATGACCGAAGGAGAAAAGAGTGAGGGGGGGATGAAAGGGGATCACCAAACTCATAATAATGAGGCAAAAAGTGATATAGACTGACTCACATATACAATCAAATTTTGTATCCCAATTAGATATCAGGACAATATATATCCCGATACAGGAATTCAGATGACATTTACCACGTTACCAAAAAAGGGGGACCAAACAAAGATCAGGAGAAGGAGAATGGGTAAGGGAATGAAAAAGGAGACTAGTCACTAAATAAAGCATCCGTAATTAAGTTGTTCATTAAGACCAGAGGGGGAGACCGTGTTCAACCGGAAAATCCACCTTGCCTCCCTTTGCAAGATCAACCGGTCCCAGTCTCCCCCTCTGATTGGTTTTTCTATTTTCTCAATGTCGATAAATTTGATGGCGTCCTTTCTCCCACCATGGAAGACATTGACATGACGCGCCAGGGAGGTATCCCTGTCATGTTCAATGTCTCCCATGTGGTCCCCAATACGTCTGCGAAACTCCCTCCTTGTCTTACCAACATATTCGAGTCTGCATGTACAGGTTGCCTTATATATAACGCCTTTTGTGCGGCAATTAATGAAATCCCGAATGACAAATGATTCCTGAGTAACATTTGCCATGAAGGTCTTGCCAGGTGAGACAGACGAGCATGACACACAGTCGCCACATTTGTGGCATCCCTTCAAATTAGATCTGAGCCAGGTTTCTTGTTTTGATGCCACAAAATGGCTGTGGACCAGCCTGTCACCCAGGGATCTACCTCTTCGATAGGTAACCTGGAGATAAGGGCCCACTGATGTTTCGAGGTCATTATCCATTGTCAAGATTGACCAATACTTTTTAAGGGTGTTTCTGAAAAGATTGGCACCATTGGAAAACGTGGTGATAAATCTTGTGATAGGGTCACCTACCTCCTTCTTGGAGGGTTTCAAAAGGTCAGATCTATTCTTGGATTTTGCCTCTTTGAAAGCCTGACTTAGAACTTTTCTGGGGTAGCCACGATCAAGAAAACGTTTCTTAAGATCATTTGCTTGCGTCATAAATGAAGCGTCATCAGAACAATTTCAGCGAATTCTGTAATATTGTCCCTTGGGAACTCCCCTCCTGAGGGGAGCCGGATGGTTGCTGTCCCACCTCAGGAGGGAATTGGTGGAGGTTGGTTTTCTATATGTGGACGTGCTCAAGACACCATCTTTCGTCTTGCTGATGAGGACATCCAGGAATGGCAACGAGACAGGGTCCATCTCATAGGTGAAATGGAGGCCTATCTCATTATCATTCAGACGGTTAACAAAATTGTCCAGATCGACCCGGGTACCGCGCCATATGACGAATATGTCGTCGATATAGCGACCCCATAGATCGATCTGGTCAGGTGGTCGTCCATCATCACCCTCCTCGGAGAAGACAATAGTCTCCTCCCACCAGCCCAGGAGCAAGTTAGCGTACGAGGGAGCACAAGGGCTCCCCATCGCAGTGCCCCTGAGCTGGGGAAAAAACCTACCATTAAAGGTAAAGACGTTGTTCCTCAAACAAAATTCCAAGGCTTGTAACACAAATTCGTTATGAAGATGATATTGGCAGCCTCTCATGGAGAGGTAATGTTTAACTGCCTTAAGCCCCATATGGTGCGGAATTGAGGAATAGAGTGCCTCAATGTCAATGCTGACTAGAATACCACCTTCCTCCACTGAGACACCATCTAGTTTCAGGAGGAGGTCGGTAGTATCCCTTGTGTAGGAAGGGAGTGACTCTACGAAGGGTCTCAAGACCACGTCCACATATGAGCCAAGGTTCTGACATATTTCACCAATACCGGAGACAATAGGCCTACCCTTCAATGGACTAAGTCCCTTATGGACCTTGGGTAGGCCATAGAATGTTGCCATGATGGGATGGTCCGGCAACAAAAATTCATGTTCCTTCTTGTCTATCACCTTGTCGGCAAGACCCCTATCCAAAAGCTTCTTCAGATCAAACATCAGGGAAACTGTAGGGTTCTCTTTCAAAATGGCATATCCTTCTTTATCCATAAGGAGGTCATGGCACATTACAATATACTGTGCCTGGTCAAGGACGACCACGTTGCCACCTTTGTCAGATGGTTTCATGACAACGTGGCTGTCCTGTTCCAAGGTCCGAATGGCCATGATCTCCTCTTTGGTGCAGTTGTAATGTGTGAAGATATTATGTTCACTCATTTCCTTCAAATCTCTAGATACTAAATTAACGAAAATGTTTATCGTCGACATATCGTTCTGCACCGGTGGCATTTTAGTACTTTTCTTTTTGAACGTGGAAAAGGGGCCCTGTCCAGAAAGATTAGGATTCCTTTCGGAGAGACCCTCCAACAGTCTGACGTCAGGCAGCATATCGGGCGGGATACCTAGTTCTTCATTAAGTTTATTGTCTTTTGCGTGGAAGAATTTCCTCCACTTCAACTTACTGTACCGGGATATATATTGTCCTGATATCTAATTGGGATACAAAATTTGATTGTATATGCGAGTCATTCTATATCACTTTTTACCTCATTATTATGAGTTTGGTGATCCCCTTTCATCCCCCCTCACTCTTTTCTCCTTCGGCCATTCATATTATATTGGTATCACTATACCCTGATAGTGCATGCGGACAGTGTCCATTTGTGCATGTTTGGTTTACAACTATATGTGCTGTGTGTAGGTCCTTGTATCCGCTTTTTATATGCACTATCTAATCTGTTCTGCATGACCTTATGAGTAATGATTATTTGAGCGATCCAATACACCTTTGGTCTGAACTGACATATTGTATAAAATCTGTAATGTTGCTTTTTTTCTATAACCAAGGTGTGATGGGGTGACTCTCTGAGCTGTTCTCCTTTAAATATAGGAGGAATTGGCGCTCCTTCATAAGTTCATATTTGTATGTGATGATAAAGTTTGTTGAAAACCCTCCCCTTATGATGACGATGCTGTGACGTAAACCGTATGATTGATCTTGTAAACGCCCCCCCCCTCCCTTTTTTCGTCATCGATCATGTGTTTTCTATGTAGCCGGAGAACCAAAAAGCCCTGTGTGTCATTCAGCCGGTCACGACCATGTGACGTACATTCAGCGTGTCGTGAAGTTAATTACAAGATTGATGCGTCCGACACGCTCTTTTTTCTTGTCACCGATCACGTGACTGCTCACGTGACCGGGGAACCAGGAAGTCCTGCGTTCCACCGGCCGGTCACCAATGGATGACGCGTGCTTAGCGTCTTGTGACGTAACCCACATTTTTCTTCTTCTCGACGCGCCCCCATTCGTCACCGACCACGTGACTACCCACATGATCATGTAACCAGGAAATGTATCTTTCCACTGATGGATTATTAAGAGGTAACGTACGTTCTACCTAGTTATCCGGTAAGAACGTTTTATGTATATTAGATTAATGTGGTACACTTGTAAATACCCTGATTTAGCTATTCCTTATTGGATCTCTCCTTCATATCATCCCCGGTTCACTTCTCGTGTCATCCGGGTTTTTCCTCATACCGCCGCGTTATTTGCATCATTTATTGAGGCGGGTCACCTGATGGGGAGGTGGGTTGAAGGTCCCTTTTTATAGCCCCATTATATCGTACACCCTCATTGATACCAGGCCACACAGGGTTGAGCTCTGCATTGAGCCATCGCCGCTATCTTCAGGTGCTATATGTCTCCCCTGATGAGCAGATGATGTGAAATGCGTCGGGAGGCACCTGGTTTGGATATTAGGGTCAGCCACAACAGGGCCAGCTGTGGACTGCCCTTGTCAGGGCGGGAGTTTTTGTGGATAACTAAAGGGTCAGTTTAATCCCTGACAGGGTCAGTGACCAAGCCACTACTCCCGTCGTGCCGGTACACGGATTAAGCAACACAGGAGAACTTTGACCCACCATCGGGATACAAGAATTGGGTGAGATTGTTCCATTTATTTGTGTCTTCAACACTGCATTTAACCTCTTAATATTTACTGTCCATTGATGGATAGAGATACTACCCAACACATTATATCCATTGAAGATCTACCATTTCTTGGATATTGTAATTTATACTGCATGTGTTCAACTAAGTGTCCCTCTGTGTATTATATCACACCTGTGATCTCATAGCTGGGCAGTTATTTATTGATGCCTAATATTATCACCGCTGGTTGGTAATAATTCTAGGTTATTTGACATACTATTTTTCAACTTGATCACAACCATTATTTAAGTTGCACATACCCAGTACTCATCCATCCAGCCAGTGATATTGGATTAGGTATTTCTGCATAAGACACCCCACCCTCTTTTCCTCCTGTGTTGTACTATATGGGTGAATGTTTACCGCTCACCTGCTTTATTGAAAATGATGGCGCCATAATTTATGAATCCTTGATTGGCCTCACCATATTCAGGTTTTAAATTGGTGTATGGATCACTGTTTGTACTCACGTATTTTATATAACCCAATTAAAGGTTAAGTTTTATAATTGTCACATGCTGCTATACCTGCAAAAAGACAGCCCTTGAAGGAGACAGCCCTGGAAAGAGACAGACGGGCAAAGAGACAGACCTGGAAAGAGACAGACCTGGAAAGAGACAGATGGGCAAAGAGACAGATTTGGAAAGAGACAGACGGGGAAAGAGACAGCCCTGGAAAGAGACAGCCAGGCAAAGAGACAGCCCTGGAAAGAGACAGCCCGGGAAAGAAACAGCCCGGGAAAGAGACAGACTGGGAAAGAGACAGACTGGGAAAGAGACAGACGGGGAAAGAGACAGACGGGGAAAGAGACAGACCTGGAAAGAGACAGATGGGGAAAGAGACAGACGGGGAAAGAGACAGACCTGGAAAGAGACAGACAAAGACAGATGGGGAAAGACAAATGGGGAAAGAGACAGACAAAGACAGATGGGGAAAGAGACGGATGGGGAGAGAGAGAGACAGACAGAAAGACACACACACACACACAGACAGACAGACACAGAGATAGAGAGAGGCAGACAGACACAGAGATGGCGACACACTGATACAAATAAAGACAGAGAGATAGAAACAGACAGACAGAGACATAGATACAGAGAGACAAGGAAATGGACAGAGATACAGACAGACAGTGACACATAGACAGAGACTGGGAGAGAGACAGAGAGACAGTTACTATCCTGGGCAACGCCCGGGTACTACAGCTAGTCTAATATATAAAGCTGTGTGTGTATGTATGTATGACCGCTAAAGGAATCCGCACCATCGCATTTATAATCACAACATTGTGCACACACACCTCATTTGACTCAGGGAACATCATAGACTATGTTTTGAGGGGAAAATTTAACCCTGCGCTTTACAGTTAATCTCCAAAAAGCCTGCCTTCATTACCTTCATTAAAGTGAATGGAGCTGGAAGCTACAGGTTGTTAATAGGAGCTGTAAGCTAAGGGAACAAAGGGAATTGTTAGTATAAGAAGCTTATGTGTGAGATAATATGATGTCACTGGAGAGACAGACACAGACAGAGACAGACTGAGAGACAGACAGAGAGATACAGACAGGCAGGCAGACAGACAGACAAAGAGGCAGACAGGGAAAGAGACAGAGACAAACAGACAGAGACAGATAGGAAAGATAAAGCCAGACAGACAAAGAGACAGACACACAGGGAAAGAGAGACAGAGGCAGATAGGGAAAGAGACAGACATAAGCAGACAGGGAAAGAGTCAAACAGACATAGATAGACAGGAAAAAAAGCAGACAGCCAGGGAAAGACATACAGGGAAAGAGACAATCCTGGAAAGAGAGAGACGGGCAAAGAGAGAGATAGGAAAAGAGACAGACCTGGAAACAGACAGACCTGGAAAGAGACAGCCGAGCAAAGACACAGCTCTGGAAAGAGACAGCCCTTGAAACAGACAGACGGGCAAAGAGACAGACAAGGCAAAGAGACAGACGGGCAAAGAGACAGACGGGCAAAGAGACAGACCTGGAAAGAGACAGCCCTGTAAGAGACAGACGGGCAAAGAGACAGACCTGGAAAGAGACAGACGGGGAAAGAGACAGCCCTGGAAAGAGACAGATGGGGACAGAGACAGCCCTGGAAAGAGACAGACGGCAAAGAGACAAACATGACAGATGGGGAAAGAGACAGATGGGGAAAAAGAGAGACAGACAGACACATAGAGACAGACACAGAGATAGAGAGAGACAGACAGACACAGAGATGGAGACATACTGATACAAATAAAGAGAGAGAGATAGAAACAGACAGACAGAAACATAGATACAGAGAGATAAGGAAATGGACAAACAGAGAGACAGACAGTGACACACAGATAGAGACTGGGAGAGAGACAGAGAGACAGTTACTATCCCGGGCAACGCCTGGGTACTACAGCTAGTCTAATATATAAAGCTGAGTGTATGTGAGTGTGTGTATGTATGTATGACCACTAAAGGAATCCGCACCATCGCATTTATAATCACAAAATTTTTCACAGACACCTCATTTGATTCAGGGAACATCATAGACTATATTTTGAGGGGAAAATTTAACCCCACGCTTTACAGTTAATCTCCAAAAAGCCTGCCTCCATTAAAGTGAATGAAGCTGGGAGCTTCAGGTTGTTAATACCTAGGAGCTGTAAGCTAAGGGAACAAAGGAAATTGTTAGTATAAGAAGCTTATGTGTGAGGTAATATGATGTTAGTGGAGAGAAAGACACGGACAGAGACAGACTGAGAGACAGACAGAGAGAGACAGACAGACAGGCACAGACAAACAAAGAGGCAGACAGGGAAAGAGACAGAGACAAACAGACAGAGACAGATAGGAAAAAAAAGACAGACAGACAAAGAGACAGACAGAAAGACACACAGGGAAAGAGAGACAGATGTAGATAGGGAAAGAGACAGACAGACAGACAGAGATAGACAGGGAAAAAAGGAAGACAGACAGAGGCAGACAGACAGAAGCAGACAGGGAAAGAAACAGGCAGACAGGGAAAGAGACAGACAAAAAGAGTCAGACAGGAAAAGAGACAGACAAAGACAGAGGCAGACAGGGAAAGAGACAGACACACACAGAAAGAGAAAGAGACTGAGAGGGAAAGAGACTGTCAGGGAAAGAGACTGACAGGGAAAGAGACTGACAGGGAAAGAGACAGACAGGGAAATAGACAGACAAAGAAAGAGAGAGACAAACAGACAAAGAGACAGACAGAGGGAGATAGGGAAAGAGACAGAGACAGACAGAGATAGACAGGGAAAGAGGCAGACAGACAGGGAAACAGACAGACGGAAAGAGACAGAGAGAGACAGATAGAGAGACAAACAGAGAGATAGAGAAATAAACTGATAGACAGGGAAAGAGTCAGACAGACACACAGAGACAGACATACAGAGACAGACAGACAGACACACAGACAGAGTGATAGAGACAGACAGAAAGATACAGTGATGGCCAAACGTATTGGCACCCCTGCAATTCTGTCAGAGAATACTCCGTTTCTTCCTGAAAATGATTGCAATCACAAATTCTTTGGTATTATTATCTTCATTTATTTTGCTTGCAATGAAAACCAACGGTAACCATCAATAAGTTTCTTTCAATGCTCTGCTGGAATTTTAGACCATTCTTCTTTGGCAAACTGCTCCAGGTCCCTGAGATTTGAAGGGTGTCTTCTCCAATCTGCCATTTTGAGATCTCTCCACAGGTGTTCTATGGGATTCAGGTCTGGACTCATTGCTGGCCACTTTAGTAGTCTCCAGTGCTTTCTCTCAAACCATTTTCTAGTGCTTTTTGAAGTGTGTTTTGGGTCATTGTCCTGCTGGAAGACCCATGACCTCTGAGGCAGACCCAGCTTTCTCACACTGGGCCCTACATTATGCTGCAAAATTTGTTGGTAGTCTTCAGACTTCATAATGCCATGCACACGGTCAAGCAGTCCAGTGCCAGAGGCAGCAAAGCAACCCCAAAACATCAGGGAACCTCCACCATGTTTGACTGTAGGGACCGTGTTCTTTTCTTTGAATGCCTCTTTTTTTTCCTGTAAACTCTATGTTGATGGCTTTTCCCAGAAAGCTCTACTTTTGTCTCATCTGACCAGAGAACATTCTTCCAAAACGTTTTAGGCTTTCTCAGGTAAGTTTTGGCAAACTCCAGCCTGGCTTTTTTATGTCTCAGGGTAAGAAGTGGGGTCTTCCTGGGTATCCTACCATACAGACCCTTTTCATTCAGACGCCGACGGATAGTACGGGTTGACACTGTTGTACCCTCGGACTGCAGGGCAGCTTGAACGTATTTGGATGTTAGTCGAGGTTCTTTATCCACCATCCGCACAATCTTGCATTGAAATCTCTCGTCAATTTTTCTTTTCCTTCCACATGTAGGGAGGTTAGCCACAGTGACTTCTTGATGACACTGCGCACCGTAGACACAGGAACTTTCAGGTCTTTGGAGATGGACTTGTAGCCTTGAGATTGCTCATGCTTCCTCACAATTTGGATTCTCAAGTCCTCAGACAGTTCTTTGGTCTTCTTTCTTTTCTCCATGCTCAATGTGGTACACACAAGGACACAGGACAGAGGTTGAATCAACTTTAATCCATGTCAACTGGCTGCAAGTGTGATTTAGTTATTGCCAACACCTGTTAGGTGCCACAGGTAAATTACAGGTGCTGCTAATTTCACAAATTAGAGAAGCATCACATGATTTTTCAAACAGTGCCAATACTTTTGTCCACCCCTTTTTATGTTTGGTGTGGAATTATATCCAATTTGGCTTTATGACAATTTTTTATTTTGTCATTGAAGACAAATTAAATGAAGATAATAATACCAAAGAATTAGTGATTGCAATCATTTTCAGGAAGAAACTGAGTATTCTCTGACAGAATTGCAGGGGTGCAAATACTTTTGGCCAGCACTATAGAGAGACAGACAGAGAGACTGATACAGAGAACGACAGAGATAGACAGAGACAGAGACAGGCAGACAGAGACAGACAAATAGACAGAGAGAGACAGACAGATAGACAGATAGAGACAGACAGAGACAGACAAAGACATATAGAGACAGACAGGGAAAGAGACAGACATACAGAGACTGACACTCCAAGACAGACAGACAGAGAGAGACAGACAGAGAGATAGAGAGACAGACAGACAGAGACTGGGAGAGAGACCAAGAAACAGTTACTATCCTGGGCAACGCCGGGTACTACAGCTAGTATATATATCTATATATATAATTGCCTTATTCTGTCTGTCTGTCTGTCTGTCTGTCTGTCATGCTCCAAAATTGTGTCCTTACGGTGACACAAAGCTGATTGGCCGCTGGGCTCGCCATGGCCCCGCCTCCCCACACGGATTGGCCTCTCGCCCCGGCTCTCTGCAGGCCCCGCCCCCCTCACGCAATGCACGCTCGCTCTCGCCCAACTAACACGGAGCTCCGACTCCCAGGTGAGTACACACACACACATCAGATCACACTCACTCTCACACACACCTCACACATCACATCCACACACTCACAACATCCTGGGATATCGCTTGCTTCTACACCGGCTCCGTCACGATCCCAGCAGCGCCAGACATAACCTTGCGATGCTGGGATCTTGACGTAGCCCGTGAATGCTGGTAACCATTATACACATCGGGTAACTAAGGTCCCTTGGTTACCCGATGTGTAAACACTTAGAAACCTATTTGCGTAGGTAGAAAATCAATATAGAACCAGAATGCTACCTCAATTTAAATCTTATAAAAACACCATTTATTGAAATTCATTTAAAATTCAAAAAAGTTCCACCTGTGAAAAAATGATACACAGAACACATATACCCTGACCATGGAACAGCTCCAAGATATCTGCCCACAGGGACAAAAACAATTATTCCATATACTGATATCAATAAATCCTGCCAGGGAAAAAGATCTAAATGACCCTCACTCTCTCTTTCCTCTACCTGCCAATGGAGGTGTGACATAAAGTCACAAATCACCCTAAAGGTAATGAGGTGCCCCTATTCCTCGGCGGCTTTCCCTTCTAAAGATGTCCCTACTCTCCCTCAAGTTATAAT